>NC_071112.1:25530000-25842500 GCF_024256425.1 Clarias gariepinus
AGAGCCCTGACCCCAACCCCACACATTTGAGATAAATTGGAACATGGATCCCAAGGCCTCTTTACCCAACATCAGTCTCCAATTCCACTAATACTCTTGGGCATTAACAAACAACAATCTCAACAGTCCAAAGGCCAGTGGAGTCTTCCCACCGGAGTGGACCCTGATATAGCATTAAGGAGAGGAGATACAATGTCCAAAATGCACTTTTTTGGATGTGATGGTTAAAGGTCCACATACTGTTGGCCATATAGCATATGCATCAGTATCTGTGTATTTCTAATTTTGGTACTTTTAGTACCCCTTAAATAGAGCAACTGTTTTTGCTAAAGAAGCATTGAGAACCACAAAAAGTTACTAGGTAACTAAGTTAAAAGTTAAAAGTAACTAGGTTAAAAGAAGAAACTTGTACGTTTTACAAACTTAGCTTCATCCTTTTTTCAGGCCCAACATGTTAATTCAAGATAAAGACAGAAACAGCTTTGGCCATAAATCATGTGAACCCGGAACCTGGAGGTGCAAGGTGACAGTGCTAACCAAACCTGCCACCCATATATATTTAAAATATATATATGTTTATCTCCATCTAGCACACAACTCTATGTTACCATGGAAACAGTAACTTTTTACCACAAGTGCGTTAATATAAACCTGTGATTTGCTTTGCAGCTGGATCTGTTTAAACCGTGCTGACAGAGATTTGCTGATTGAGATTGAGCAATGCCTTCTGACCAAACACATTTGAGAATTTAGTTGCACTATAATTTTTTTCTATTATTATTATTATTATTTTGAGAAAATCCTTGCAGACAAACCTGGTCTCCAGTGTATATTATATCATCCAGAGCTAATATTTGCTTGGGTGAAAATGGTTGCCTAAATGAGACATCCTTCAAGGTATTGGACAGCTAATACCATTTATATGAAATAAATTGGTACTTCATGAATTCCTCTGTAAAAAGCAGTGGCTCTCCCACAAAGCCTCACATTGTGTAGCATGTGACAGTGGAGCTTTTGCTTATGCAGAAACCGATGTGTATCACCTTAAACCCACACACTCATCTGATCACCGGCTTTATCTTTAAAAGCATTTTTTTGCAGCATCACTGAGCAGTAAAAAAACTTAGCTGGAATTACATACTCCATGCAGTTTAATCACAAGTTCCACGATTTTATAGACTTTTGCTGTTACTTTAACTTTTGGATGATTATTGCATGTAAACTGATTCAATTTGATTTAAATAAATGTTTACACAAATTATTATTTTCACTGAATTTCAGTAACTTTTACTGATGATTTAAACTGTTAAAAAGCATTTTAAAGTATAATATTTCCTTAAGTATGCCCATATTCCATGTCCCATAAAATATTCATTAATTTAAAAACTGGGAGAGTTCCCAGTCATTACAAGATGCAGTTGTTCTATTCAGGCCATGAAAAAAGGACAGAGCATAGTTTTTTGAGAGGTCTTCATCTATCACTGTGTATAAGCACGTTGTCACACAACCATATTACCATGCACACTTTCACTATACATAATCCGTACATGCCAGTAAGTTCAGAGAAGCCATGGTAAACAGCAGCCCATCATTTCTCCAGACTGTGTAGATCATTTAATGACATTGCCTAGACTACTCTTCAGTTACATATGGCCACTTAATAAGAGGTTAAGTATATAAAACCAAAATGATTGCTTTTAATCTAAACCTAAAATTCTTACCAAACTGTCTTCTCTGTTGAAATAAAATCTGTAGATAAAAAAGAAGAAATTGTTGACTAGGCTTTTTAGTCTGAAAACAAACACTAGTTTGGTTTGACTTTTTTTTTTTTTTAAATAATTAACCCTTTATCGTGTAAAAATGATTAGCATAGGAACCTCCTTGTGAAAGGAAAACTTGGTTGCAAGTTTTAACATTAAAACTTTCAGCTTTTCCCCAGAGACATACAGAAAAAGTATATACGATTCTAGATTCGACCTTCATGGAGAGGTTTCAAATATATGGGGGATTCAAAAGTCCCCCATAAATAGCTATGAATGTGTTATACATCCTTCTCATATGAAACTGAAATAAAGTTACTTTTTCTGATAATAAAATTGAAAATCATATTTGTTCATTTATCCATAAGAGAGACTGAGAGAGGGAGAGAGAGAGAGAGGGAGATACATTACAGCTTTATTTAGTTTTAAGAATTAATCCATTTTGTTTTTTGTCTGTCAGCATGGTTTTTTGTTTTCTCTGCAAGGACAACAGCAAGAATAAGCTTTGATCCATCAAAGCTGGTCTGGCTGCCTTCCATGTTCCCTGTTCAAAATCTTCTCTATGGTTCTTAATTTAGAGGAACAATCATTAACACCGCTGACCCTTTGTAAAAGACTGCCTGCTGACTTGGGTATCATTATATAACATGTTTGTGAACTGTAGCATTCTTTTTAAGCTGTATCAGAATGGTTAAAACAGATAGACATCCAGGTCCTTTCCAGACATTACATAAACCCTGGAGAGCCTAAGAGACCTTTTTCCAAAGGTAATATTAATTAAGTGTAATAAAACAATTGTTGAAATACAAATATTGACAGAATTCAATATTTTTAAGGTAACTAAGAGAACCTTTTCAGTTACAAAACTTAGTTCAAAAAAAGTTTGCACTGATTATATGATCTTAACTCTGATCTCTCAACTGTGTGAAATTCCAAAAGTTAAAAAGGCCCAGCATACTCTATATTGTTGAACTTTACACTGGAGTTGGATGGTCCGCCTCTTGTGACATCACTATGAAATCACTAAGGCTTTCGGAGACATTATTTAAGGGACCCTGAAATTTCAGACACTGCAGGAATATCATCTACAGAGGATTTATTTTTTTCCATACTAAAGCTTCTGAGACTGGAAGCCCAAAGAAACACCTTCGCATATACTACCTGAGAGCTGACTTTGGTTTCAACTTAAGGTTTGTCTATTTTATCCATTTTAAACATTTAATATTTGTACATGACAATAGGTGCTCATTTCTTTTCTTCTGTGGGATTAAGTGAAGCATGCACTTAAACAAGCCAGTAGTTATGGATGTGTCTGGGAATTAAGCTTTTCCTGTAACATCTAATCCTAGTGTCAGTTCAAATGCTACAGCCTAGTTATAAATTGCAGTTGTGAAAAATGTATTTAAGACTTTCCACATGTAATTCTACAAGGAATAACTGTGTTGTTAAATTAATTTGATCTGACTTACTGCAATACAATATAAAGTGCTTCTTTTTTCTTATAGCAGTTTGACTGATATAATGTGACAAATCTCTTCTTGTGTCTTTGCAGATGTCTTCAGTAACTATGTCACTTCGGTTTGCATTGCTTTATGTTCTAGGTAAGCTAGGTATTAATTATATAAATATGATTTGTATGAGTTTAATAAACGAATGTCTAAAATCTAACATACAGTAGTTTTGCTATTTTCTACATGTGGATATTGCATTGTTTGTATGCATGCATGCATGTATTATTATTCTTCTTCTTATTATTATTTTTATTATTATTATTATTATTATTATTATTATTTCAAACATTTTCCCTGTTTATTTATTTATTTATTTGTCTTTATTTGTGTTTTTTTTTTGACGCAGGCTTTCTGTGTTTGGCGCCCAACAGCTTTGGAGCTAATTTAGGTGGTTTGTTTTTACTACTTCTTTTATATCTATGTGCATATGCTTTTCATTTTTTGTATGAAATTAATAATATAAATAATAATAATTAAGCAACTAGAACGATGTGATTTAAATATTACGCATATTAGGTATTTTTTTAATTGTGCAACCACTTAGATTTTGTTGTTGTTGTTGTTGTAATGCCGCAGTTGCAGCGCCCATAGGATGCAGCACGCGCGCGGAGGAGTTGTCGGACAGCCCGGACTCGCGCGCGCTGCTGCTGTGTCCCGCTAACTGCACGCAGTGGAAGCCCCCAGTGTACGGCTCCGGGATCTACGCCTCCATCTCCAGCATCTGCGGCGCTGCGCTGCACAGGTACTCACAAGTGCAAAGAATAAACAGAACACAAATCCTGCAAAATGTCTTCCTCTTATATTATTATTAGTAGTAGTATATATGAATAGTCTTATTACTCTTATATCTTAAAATTATTATTAATTATTATTAATAAATTATTATTGTTGAACAGGCCTGTGTACCTCACGCCCACACCTCTACCTCACATCACATGCACATCTGATCAATACCTTCATATGAAACTCCAATGTATGTAAATATGGGTTTACAGTTATAACTTAACACATAGGGATACATACTTGCACCTCAACAAATACAGACATTTGCATTTCTGGACATGTGCATTTACACATTTATGAGCTTTTGGAAACCCTCTGAGTTAAATGAAAATCTAAAGCAACTCACGTATTCAAAGTTCAAGTTTTCACTCATTCACTCACTCACTCACTCATCTACACCGCTTTATCCTGTAAATAGGTTTGTGGGTGCCTGGAGCCTATCCCAGGACTGACTTAGGGCACGAGATGGGGTACACTCTGGATGGGCTGCCAATTCATCGCAGGGCACATATGCATACACATACACACACTACAGGCAATTTGGGAACGGCAATTAGCCTAATCTAAATGAATTTGGACTGAGGGAGAAAACAGGAGTACCCGAAGGAAACCCAATGCTAATTCCATACATACAGACCCCAAGGCGAGACTCAAACCCAGACCCTGGAGATGCAAGTGCTAACCACTAAACCAACGTGTCGCCGAGTTTAAGTTTTGAACATGTTCAAATAAATGACAAATAAAATAAATGCAATTCTACATATAGACCACATTGCCTATGTATCAAGATTATGCATGTCCATTATTCATGTTAGTGTGACGTGTGTAACTACACAAGCACTGTTCTGGTTCTGATGACTATCTGATGACCATCTAGCTAATTTTACACTATAAAAACCCAGGTAACAGCTTCGGTTGTTGGTATTTGTAAATCCACTGTTCCTAACTACACTTTTAACGTTCCAGTGGGATCATAAGTATGTCGGGAGGAGCTGTGGAGATTCAGAAAGTGGTGGGCAAGAGTAACTATCTCAGCTCTTTCGCACACGGCATCCAGACCCAGTCTCTGGCCAGGTGGAGTGCATCGTTCACTGTAGCCAGTAAGTCGCTCCCTGTTGTTTGAATGCACCAGGTAGAGCTGCACCTTCATGCTTCAGTTTGTCACTTAATTAAAAATTGATTTAAAAGTCATATTTTATTCACAAAGTTCTATTGCATATTGAACCACAGTTTCCCCAGTCCTGGTCCTGTGATTTCCCTGCTCCCAACACAATTGATTTAACTCATCAGATAACTTAAAGAGGGTTTGATAGAGCAGGGCAAAAATGTTCATGCACCAGGATCAGTGTTTGAAACTTCAAAGGAAATTAAATTAGATTCTCTATATGACAAAAGTCATTCTATTTATTGTATAGTACATTATTTTAAGAAAATGTTTAAAAGCATCAAGGAGACAACTTCAGATTATTGCATTGTCTGTATGTCACAGTTAAAGTACTGGAAAATATCAGAAACTATCATTGCATTTTATATAATAAATATGCTTTCTTTCTTTTCTCTCAGGAGCATTAAGCTTCCCTATGGAAGTGTCCAGTCATACCGTCACTGCTGATATTCCAGCAACAGGAGCAGGTAGGTTTTCTAATTTGAAACTGCCATAAAAATGTTACTTATATTCAATCTGTGTCCACTTTAATAAAGACACAATTAGACATCGTCCTTCATGCATTTATTCAATCTGCTAATTATCAGGTAATGATCAGGTAATGTTTAAACATGCAAAAAAAATTTGGGTTTTTTTGGTACCAGATGTGCTGGTTGAAAAATTTTGGAATCACATGAGATTTTCACATGACAGTCTGTACTGTTAATGTTAACCATGTTAACATTAGTGCGTCTGTGTGTGTGTTACATGGAATAAAACATGTGAGCTACTAAATCTATTACTTAATGTGCACACAATGTCTTTGTTTTTGCAGCAAAGAAACCTGTCAAGAAGACCCCAAAGAAACCTCCACCAACAGAAAACAGGGGTACAACTGATGTGGACTCGACAAAGATCAATTTCTAATCATAAAGGTAGTCTTTTTTTTTTTACAGACTGAATTGTCTTGATGTGATGTTTGTCTTGTTTCAGATTGTCTTGTGGATATAGCTGTGATCCTGGACAGCAGCTATCATATAGGACATCGTCGCTTCAACCTACAGAAGAACTTTATTGGCAGACTAGCAGCAATGCTAAAGGTTGGGCCAGATGGACCACATGTGGGAGTGGTGCAAGCCGGGTGAGTATCAGGTCTTTGTTCCTTTCAGAGTAAATATCATCCATCTGTACCAAAAGAACCATTTGCAAAATGTTGACTTTTATGTTTTCAGTGAGACACCTCGGATTGAATTCTACCTGGGAAACTATAGCATGCCGAAGGATGTGATTTTTGCCCTTAAAGAGGTCGCTTTTAGTGGAGGCAACACCAATACAGGTGCAGTTTTTAAACTAAACATGACATGATAGTCATGTGACCAACCATTTTGTCTGAACCATTTTGTCTTACTCTGTGCACAGGCAAGGCCATACTCCATACTGTGCGAAACTTCTTCAATCCTGATTTTGGAGCACGGAGGGGTCATCCCCGGATTATTGTGGCGTTTGTTGATGGATGGCCCTCTGACACCCTGGAGGATGCAGCGGTAATGGCTAGAGAATCTGGAATGAACTTGTTTATAGTGAATGTGGCCAAACCTATTCCTGAGGAGATGGGATTGGTGAGGGATCAGGATTTCATGAAGAAGGTAGGTTTCTCAAAGACAAATAATACAGATTATTGACAATTTTTAAGAGCCTTAAAAAAAAAGATGGTTAATAAACCCGTGTATTACAGGCAGGCTGCAAAGACAATGGTTTCTTCACAATGACCATACCGAGTTGGTTCAGCACAAGTAAGTTTGTGAAGCCTCTGGCTCAGAAGCTCTGCTCTGTTGACCAGCTGCTTTGCAGCAAGACATGCTATAACTCAGTCAATCTGGGCTTCCTGATTGATGGATCCAGCAGTGTGGGAGATGCAAACTTCAAACTAGTTCTAAGCCTCCTAAGCTCCATTGCTCGCAACTTTGACATTTCTGACATTGGCTCACGCATTGGAGCTGTGCAGTTTACATATGACCAGAAATTGGAGTTCGGTTTTAGTGATTATACCAAAAAGGATGACGCCTTGAGAGCCCTCCAGAACATCCAGTACCTAAGCGGCGGTACAGCCACTGGGGATGCCATCACTTTTTCTATGGAGAATCTCTTCCTGCCCCGTAGCATGGGAACGGGCAAGAACTTCCTCATCATTGTTACTGATGGCCAGTCCTATGATGATGTTAGGGGGCCAGCCATAGCTGCTCAAAGGCAAGGTGAGTAATTAGTCCTGACATCAGGGCCTAAAGTGTGATTAGACCCATTACCACCTGAGATGAAGTTTTCCAGTACAAACATAATCACTACTAAAGGCAAATGATGTAGGATTATTTATCCTAACTTCTAAACATTTTCCTGTTACAGGAATCACCGTGTTCACTGTGGGTGTAGCTTGGGCTCCAATGGAGGACCTGAGAGCCATGGCATCAGAGCCCAAAGACACACACACCTTCTTTACCCGCGAGTTCAGCGGCCTCGAGCAATTTGAGCAGCCCATCGTACGGGCAATCTGCAGGGACTTTACAGAGTTCAATTAAAGAGTTATGAGTTTGGGTGGGTAGGAAGTGTGTGGGTGGGGGGACAATAAAGCGAAAGCTAGTTAAAATAAATAAATAAATTGTGGGTTAGCCTGTCTGGTCATTTGTTCATGTATTCGAGCAAAACTAGTTGTATGTTTTTTTTTTCTAGGTATATTTTCCTGGTGTAAAGATCCCCTTTATTGTAGTGTTTGTCATCAGAAGAGTATGCATGGTTTTTGCTTTAGTAGTGTGATTGGACCAAAAGACTCTGACTTATTCTGACTATAAAGTTACAACTCTATATTAAACTCATACTAACAATGGCAGATGTTACAAGAGATGCTTTCTGGTATTATGGCATTGTAGAATGAAGGGCAAAAAGATTTAAAAGATTGTCCCTCACAGGTTGCCCAAGAAAGATTTAATGTCCAGGCTAATGACCAAATGACAAGGCTGCCCTCTTGTGCGTGTCACTGGTACTACAGAAAACCTGAGAGAAATTCCACAGGTTGAAGACTAACCAAATCATACCATTGTCTGGGTTATATCACACCATGCACTTACACAAGCACTGTACTTCACATATCTTGTGACTTAGTTACATCTTCTCATAATATATTATGGTCACATTTTATATTCATATCCTCATGTGTTCACAAATGAGATTTGATTTGAATTATACATACTAACATTGATCACACACAATTACTTGTTTCCTAAATTATCCTTAATGCTCAGTTATGCTCTTACCATGTCTTTCTTATATACACATAAATATGCATGCTTAAGTGCCTTGCAAACTGAGAAGCAACAGCAGTGTGATTGTACATTTCTGTTTAATTTATTACTTTCTTCTCAATAAAAGACAAGGTATTTTTACATAATAGCTAATGGCTCATTTGTCTTGTGTGGAGTCATTTAAATCAATTTAAAGATTGATTTCTTCACAATACGTGTGCTTAATAAGTATTCACTCTTTGGTTTTAACCTAAAACATTATAAAGAGAGACACTTAGTATTCTGCAGGTTTATAATCAATATAGAAAAGATGCATGATAAAACTGGTTCAATATACAAGTACACCATTTAATAGTTATTATAGACATTTTATATACATGACTTCAACAGGAGAATTTTGCTATGTGGTACAGTCCTTAAAATCTGCTAATTGATCATTTGTAAATAAAAAAAAAAAAAAACTTACAAAACTCATCAAACTGATCAGAATCTTTTTGGGAAGACTAGAAAAAATACTTTATTGTATTAATCATGCATTAGACAAACAAAAGTCTGTAGTTACACAATAAATTGTAGGTTTAAAAATAAAATGGCTTATAGGATAAATGATAAGGACAGAATAACAACTGGGAAGTGTTTCACCCAACGCCAGTTATCCAGATCCCTTAACTTATAAAAATGTAATAAAGATAAATTTTTATTTTTATCTTCTAGCCTAGGATGAAACTGTTTTAAAAAGAGCAAAACATTTCTTTTTGGCTTGCTCTTCTATCTTTAAGAGCCAAATCTTACAATTATTCCATTTTTTTTATTTATTTTTTTACAAAAGAGGCTAAGACTAACCCAAAACAGTGAAATAAATAAGTTCAGTTGTCTTACGTGTGATAAATAAACTCAGTTACATTAAGATGTACAAAACCA
The DNA here is from genome assembly GCF_024256425.1 of Clarias gariepinus. Taxonomy (NCBI): domain Eukaryota; kingdom Metazoa; phylum Chordata; class Actinopteri; order Siluriformes; family Clariidae; genus Clarias; species Clarias gariepinus. The sequence goes on from NC_071112.1 coordinate 25,539,413, forward strand.
TCACATAGTGATAGGATGCTGCTGTGTACGTGTAGATATCTAAAGAGGTCTGAGGAAGTGTGCTTCTACTGTTGTTCAATGCTGCAGTGAAATAAAGGTATTAACACTGGAAGGGCAAGATGTGTCAAAGCCTTCCAGTGATATAAGGAGGATTGAGATAGAGGACATTAACGGGAAAGCAATCCCATTTTTATCTTAAAAATGTTATCTGATACCAGAGTCTTCAATTATATAAAAAGGATTATAAAAACTATACTCATTTTTTTTTTACACAAAATTGTCAAAGCTAATGTAAAGGTGAAACAATAGAGTTGAATCATGATCTTTCCTAATTCATATATAACGCTACATTAAGGACAACCTCTACGCCTGATGCAGTATGAGGGATTAATTCCTCTGGCGCAGCATCTTTGCCCTCATCGTGGTCACCTTTTGATGAAAATTATACCAATCCATGGTCACTGAAACATATCTAAAATACAATGTCATGACCTCATTTTATACCCAATCAAAAAAGACAAACACTGATGTAACTTCAGCTCTGACTTACAGTTAGGTAAAGTTAACCGTTTTTTTTTTTTAACATCTTTCTAGTTTCAAGGAAAGAAAACCAGTATTACTAAGTGGGCACTTCCCCCAGACTTCACTAAACCAAAGTCCATTGCTCAGTCCTGGTATGTTCATGAAGCTGCTATGAGAAGGCTAATTCATCATTAGCAGCTACTGCTTCTCTTGTCACAAAGGCAGTGAAGCAATCAGATCTTTCTGTTGTTGTCTGAGTGTGAGTGAGTTTCCTCTGAATTGGGATTTATACAAATACTTTGGCCAAGGCGTCTGCCCCAGCACTTCCTATGAATGCCTTAGAAGGGTGGAAGGCAACGTCATATATGGACTCATCCGACTTCTTCCGGTGGGAGGTGACTTCTTGTACACATGTTTTGCTGTCCAGGTTCCACAGCCGAATTGAACAGTCATGACCTGTGGAGGAGAATAAAGATGTTACTCTCCACATGGTCACATGCAGTCCTTCTTAACTGCAAAGGCAAACTGAAAAGTATCCACCTTCTGTCATCCAGTGCATAGAAAACACTGCATCTAAAATGTAAATCCCATCAACCAGGGATGACTGGTTGACATCATAGCCTCATGTACAGTAGATTAAGCAACATTACCTTCAACAATTAGGCTAAGAAAAAGATACTCAACTAAAATGTATAGAAGTCAGGGATAAAATTCCTTGATTAAAAAAGGCTGGAGAATCAGACTTGCATAAATAGCAATAAGTCTTTTAAATCCATGTTGGCAAATCAGACTAGAGCAAGTAAAATGAAAAACTGACAAATGTTTAAGAGAAGCTTAAGCTAATATGTAACTGATGTAAAAAGATAAGATTGGACAAGTAAAAATGGAGGACTACTGCTCCCATTCCCCTGATCTTACACCACCTCATGCCTACTTGAGGGGAATGTTAAAGGAGTGCGAGCATGTTCAACTGTGAAGATCCACCAAGAACTGTGCCTGCATTACGCCTGCAAATCGTCTCCTTATGCAGCGACCCTTGTTCAGGATTGAGAAGCCGCGTGAACGATATGAACACTGTCTACAGCGAGGCGCTGCACACACACACACACTTCGAACACTTACATTACACACATACTGTGGTAAATAAAGAAGCTTATATTGTGTGTTAGTTTCTTTGAGGAGAAATAAACTCTCAGATGATAAGGTAATATAGTTAATCTTTTAATTTCAGTACTGTATGTTTTGGCGCATACTGTATTTGACACAATAAAATGCATAAAACTAAACACATAAAAGACCTCAGAAAGACTTACTTCCTGACATCAAGTAAATGCCATTAGGATCCACCGCTAGACTGGTGACAGCATCCAAGTGAGCCACCATTGCATGGATAACTTTACCTAAGGAGCAAAATCCAGTATAGTAATAAGTCACAAATATTTATTTTTCTAATTATGAAAAACACAAAATGTATATCTAAATAAAAAAATGCATTTTTAAACAGCAAGTACAATTTACTCAGTGAAATGTATTTTATAAAAGTAAACTTCTTATATTTTAATGAGAAAAGATGGGTGAGATACCAGCAGAACACTGATGATACTCCAAACACCTACCTGATTTATTGTCATAGAATTTGATGTGTTTGTCCTCATGAGCTGTGATCGTGACTGGCAGTGTGGGGTGACTCACAACTTTATTAATGTGGTTCCCAAAAGGCAGTGCTAAGAAAAAAAAACACCACCACACATTATACAGGTGTTGCTCATAAATTGATGGTGTGTGTCTGTTTGTGTGCATGGCGACCCACAAGTCTGAATCTTTAAGCATTTTTTGTTTATATACACACGTATAAACCAGTTTGTTTTTAGATGGACTGAATGTTCTTACCGCTGTCCTTCTGTGCTGAGCACTCCATGACAGACTGTGACGTCTCCAAATCATAGAGGAGAACTTTCCCCGTGTTGTATGAAGCCACCATATATGCTGGATCACAGCCATTGAAATCCATAGAAGTAGGAATGCCGTGCTCTACAAGGAAAAAAGACACATCAAGACACCTCAACAAAGACCATCATAATCAACACCTCAACAAAGACCATCATAATCAACTGGACTATTATATGTAGAAACATTTCACTACTCATTAAGTAGCTTCTTATTTCTTTTGACATTCTTAAAATATAATATCAAGTTTGTAATATAACAGGTAATGACTAAGATCATCTTACTAATGAATAAGATGATTCAAGGTGATATGGGTAAAACATTGAAATGAAAATAAACAACTAAATTTTCAAATCAAACTAATCTAGGGACTGTCCAAGAACGCATTGGAATTATTTGGAACATACGCAATAATAATAAGCAATTTCCCTCTGGGATTAATAAAGTTATTTGAATCTTGAATCTTGAAGACTGTAAGTTGAGATGATGAGAACATGACATTTCCACACACTTGCCGTACAATCCATTAACATATCTATTTGTACGCTTCGAAAGTTTTAGGTAAAAAAAAAAAAAAAGATTCAAATACCAGCAAATTTATCAACACACAAACTGTATCATTGTGATTTTCAGTAATCACTATTAATAAACCATCTAGTATATTATCAATGACAGATGACACTATGATAAAACATTCATAAATTGTTTTGATTTAGGTCCTTGTGCCTCTTACTTTTAAACTTTGCAAATATCTACACTTTTAAGTTTGTCTTTTCTACTATAAAGTTTTTCTCCATCTTCATAAAGTTTGTTACTGTGGAAAAATTTAAGCAGATATTTGTCCCTTGCTGTGAAAACTTGAGGTTCATCCTAATCTGCAGACTGCTGCAATAAACAGTTTGTGAGAATAACATTTCTGTTATTTGTATTTAGCCAAACTCCTTAGTGTGCATTATGCAACGCGAAATGACTCATCTCTTAGAAAGTCATGGAAACGTTTTTCAGTTGTGTATAAACATGGGGATAAAAATAGAGAAATACACTGGGAACAAATAACCCATAAGGGAATAGCATACATATTCATTCATCTTCTATACCGCTTTATCCTGTGTACAGAGCTGCCTGGGCCTGGAGTTTATGCCAGGAGACTTCAGGCCTGAGGTGGGGTACACCCAGGACAGGGTCATAGTATGGATAGTATTTTAATAAAAGTAAAAGTGACATCAGCTTTACCATTGAATGAAATCAAGAAGTGGGACTGTTCAATAAATATCTGTGAATGCACATTGTGTGCCCACAGGACCAACAATAACCTAATTAAAACACAAACATAGACCTAGACTCAGGCTGACTTCATACAGGGTTCTGAGTTCCAGAGATGCCTAAATAACTTGAGCCCTGAGGAACAGCAGATGGGCTCTCACCTCTCTCTGAATTAAAAGTGTACAAACAAGGCATCTTCTCCTGAGGGTTCCACAACTTGATGGTTCCGTCAGCAGAACAGGACAGCAGCCGATTCTTAATTCCGCTGTAAGCCAGACCCCAAACTGCATCAGTGTGGCCCAGTAAAGATCCGGCCAAAACACTGGGATCTGAGAAACACAATGTGTTAGAGATCCAAGTCTGTACAGATGTGATTCATGAACACTATGCATCATGATGTAACATATCCACCAACAGACAATATGAACAAAAAGTATAAGGACACCTAACCATCACAATTATAATGTACTAAAAAATTCCAATTAAAATGTAATCCTTTGCTGCTATAACATCCTTCAGAAATGGTTTCTTTGCCTTCTGCACCAACCTTGGTAAACCATATGGTTATGGACCACCAACATGCAGGAAAAGGTTTGGGTCTCTTGGTTGTAATGTAGAACTAAAAACTACATAAGATTTTACTATGCTGCTACAGCATGCAGACATTCTAGACAATTTCATGCACCATTTTGTGGTCTCAGGTTTAGGTAGGCCCATGTATGGGGGTGATGGTCTTGTGTTGCCATACTTTTAATCACCACAAACAATTCTGTAAGAACACTGCAACTGGATTATCTTTATAATTTAACAAACAATATAAGATACTATTATTTAAATAAATATAACTTTTAAAATATTAATAATTAATTTTAAAAGGTACAGCTGCATAGAAACATCAGTAATAACATGTCTTTACCATATGTGTCATAAGGGTCTATGCTAGAGCTGGGGATATTCCACCACTGTATTGTTGAGTCAATTCCACCACTGAAGCACTGCTCCCCATTTGCTGTAATAGCCAACGACAGCACAGGCCCCCTATGAAAAGCCATAGAAAGGAATAAATGAACAAGGAACTGGCCACTTCTTACATCCCACCTAAACTACTAATCATCTCACACTGATGGTGGCTGTTTTTAGATCATGGGACAGATTTTTGAAAATAAAAGAAGAAAAGAACACTTACGAATGTGCTCTAAATGTGTATATCGGCTCCACATCAAAAGAGGCACTTCTACGAAGAACATTAAGAAGGTTTTTTTAGCACACAACAGATTTGTAACCATTCGCTATATCACAACCAGCTATAACCTGATAGATTAAAATAATTTCAAACGTCATCATCATCATCCACACCATCATATAACTTGGTTAGAAAAGCACTTGCTTTTTGGCAGGAACAGTTTTCTGGAGGTTCCAAAGTTTGAGGGTGTGGTCTTCTGAGACAGTGACTAGCACTGGTTCTACAGGATGGAAGGCCAGGGCACGCACTCCATCAAAGTGACTGCGCAAGGTGTACTTTGGATTCCATGTCTTTCTGAATGCATCCTTGTTGGCTGGAAGCTGGAAATAGAGGATAAGGACGAATGGATTTTAACATCTGTGTAATGGAACCAGGCAAGATAGTGCATATTATCATTAAACACTTGCAGCATAATTGGACCCCTTTCAAATCCTCTGTCACAGTTGATGGTCTCCAACTGCATGGTTCGTCTTATTGTTGGTTCGCCTTTTTTAAACGTCCCCTCAATAGTGACATCACCATAAACATTTTACTGCGCAGTGAGAAACCATCAACTGTGGCAAAGGGGATGATGCGAGTACAATGGAAGTATTATAATTTATATATATTTTTTTACAGATTGCAATTTAAACTGCAATATGTAACTATTAAATGTACGACCTTGCGTTCAAATATGTATATCAAGTCTATCAGCAAATGATGCTCACTAATATTTAATCACCTCAAATTGTTTAAATAATTAAAAACACTTAAATTATTAACAGACTCTTTATAAATTCTCAACCATGCATTCATTACCCATAATAAACTGCAGTCTTTTACAATTAAGTAATTGCACAAGACCATATTAAGACCTCAATTCTTAGGTGATTAATTATGCAGTACAAAATGTAAGTCATCAGAGCTAAATTCCACAAACCTCGTTCTGTGTAAAAATAAAAATAAATAAATAGAAATTCATTCCAAAGTTTAGCTGAGACTCACATGAAGTTTCTGCAGTCAAACTGAGCTAAATCAACTTGGTATTTTCCAGCGCCATGCTGTATTAAGTAAAAGTTTTACCTGAACTAGCCACATGATTTACCAGAACAAGAAACAAAGGACTGCAGAAATTTTGTATGGGTGTCAGCAAAATTTTTGCATGATAAGATGATCGTGGAATTGGTCTCTTATTACTTACACTGTACTTTGCATGCTGAGTGAAACGCTTCAGTCAGTGTCCAGAGCAGGAAGATTTATAATGACCAAGACCTATTGTTACTTACTTACATGCACCTCAATTTTGATTTAAGACAGACTTGAAAAACCAAAACTATCCCTTTAAGATCACATAATTTGTTTCTAATTTGTTTCTATAGCAACTTCTCCAACACTAGTTCCAGCTATAAATAAAATTACAGGTTAATGTTGATGGTACTATGGTAAAAAGTTTAAAATGTTAGTATTTAGCATACATTGCCCTCTAATGCTGTGTTTACCTTGTTTTTTCTTAATTCCTAATAATCAAAAAAACACATTTGATTTTTACTCAAGGTCAGAGGTATGAACTGTCATCTTTATCCAATGACCTAGTTTTGGACTGGGCAAAAGGCATTCCATGAGTGATAATGTTCTTTAACAATTATAGAGGGACTAAATTTGTTCTTTGTACCCTGCAAAACTGCAATAGTTAAATACTGTTTTAATTACTGTATAAAAGCAAAATGTTCATAGCTTCGACCAAGTGTTAGATAATAATAGTTGTTAAATGTGCATTATTAAGCTCTGAATATATAATACATATTAAAAAAAAAAAATCCAAAGAGATACCCTCATATTTTAGATTCATTACATGTACAGTGAACTATTTCATGCCTTTTTATTTTGATTACGGTGCATGAAAATCACAATTAAAAAATCCAGTGCCTGAGATTTCATGAGCTGTATGGTGTAACCATTATTAATATTAAAACAAAACAGACAAGAAATATTTCACTTTACATGGAATGTTTATATGACAGTTTTACTTCTTATACTAAGTTATAAAATTCAAATTTTTCGAGATGCATGTTTTATTCCTTACCTAATTCATAATATTTTAACACTATATGTTTTTACTAGCTAGACATCCACACTAGATAAATACCTGGTGAATTCTATTTATGAATGAAATTTTACTTGATCACGAATGAGTAACTTGATATTCTTGGACATTCAGAGTGAAAAACTATGCGATGGAGTCAGGATCTTAAAAAAACATTCAAGGCATGCTGGGCCACTCACGTCATAGCCATAATCAGCATCATCATTGGACACTGTCAGGTCAGCAAGGTCTCCTAAGCCCAACACACTTTCCAAAACGTCATCCGAGCCCATGATAAAGGACTTGCCACCTCCCGATGGAAACGGCAGTGGCTCGGCTGAGTATGAGAGAAAAAAAGAAATGTTTTTTAACCTGCAGTCAGCCATGTAAAAATTATTTTATTTTAATATTATTGATACATGTTAAACACTAACAGTAAATACACAGTAAATGATGCTCCAAAAACAACGATGTTAATCAAAAAAAGGAAGATGAGTATCTTAACATTCACAGAATGTGTCATTATATGCAAAAATGTGGCAAAATGGTAAAATTTCTTTTTGTCTTTGAAAAGGGTTGGGAAGTCCACAAGGAACGCTGATGCAGTTTATTACCCAGGATTGAGCTGGGAAATCCTGCTTATAAACTAAAATGCAAGCTCCTAAAATAACAGCTCCTGTGTATGAAACCATGCGTCATCCAGTGGTCAAAAAAAAAAAAAGAAAGAAAAAAAGTAAAGAGCACAGTAAGTGTCTCACCCCACTCTGTACCATCTCCTGAACTGCGAGCCTCACCAGCGCCCTCACCGTCCTCTGCATTCACCAGGAAATCAAACTCCTTTAGTGCTTCTTCTGTGTCTGCATCGTCTGGAAGGTCTGACGCTAAGCCCTCATTTCCCACCTGAGGAAACACGCCATGTTAGTACCATCATCATAATATTTTATGACATTATGTATAAGAAAAGACTTGGATCATCTGGACAAAGCCACTTGTAAACTAGTCGATGTTATAAGTGTAAAAATCTGCACACAATATTATAAACAATGTCCCATTAGTCTAGCATTGTATGGATAATGTCTACTTTTCTATTTTACAGAACATTATATATATATGAAAGGAAAAATAGATCAGAATTACTATATTCATATAAATTTGTGTCTACAAAAATGGTGGACATAATCAAAACGGCAAATTCAGATTTTTTTGTTTGCATGTTTTTTTTCCCTCTTATCTATTTTTCAAAAATTCCGTTTTAGAGGTTTACTAATCAGCTGCACAATTATAATGTCAAAGTCATCCAAGAAACATCCTCACTTATAACATACTTTAATTTTATGCTTCTTTATTCTTTGTTTATCGGTCCTGTTTGACGCGTCATCCATAAGGTCATTTTCATCGTCCTCTTCTTCATCGCTGTCATCAGCATTTTCTAAAAAATTAAACGTCTCCAGCACATCTCCTGTGTTTCTGTAACACAAATAAGTTCATTAACAACATAATCTCAGCAGAGTTATGTGAAGTTTTAATCTGCAGCAGCACATTCTATTCTAAATGTAAGCAAATGTAGGGGTATTGCGAGTAAAGCTGCACAGTCACATTTTAGATAATAATTTCGGTGTGTTTGAGAGCCCCTTGACGCTAGTTAGGAAATGGAAAATCTTTGCTCTTTAGTCGAGCATGGGCTCTCAGTTTTTTTTACAATCTTCGTGAAATAATAAGTCAAACAAATACACTCACCTAAAGGATTATTAGGAACACCTGTTTAATTTCTCATTAATGCAATTATCTAATCAACCAATCACATGGCAGTTGCTTTAATGCATTTAGAGGTGTGGTGCTGGTCAAGACAATCTCCTGAACTCCAAACTGAATGTCAGAATGGGAAAGCAAGGTGATTTAAGCAATTCTGAGCGTGGCATGGTTGTTGGTGCCAGACGGGCCGGTCTGAGTATTTCACATTCTGCTCAGTTACTGGGATTTTCACACACAACCATTTCTAAGGTTTACAAAGAATGTTGTGAAAAGGGAAAAACATCCAGTATGCGGCAGTCCTGTGGGCGAAAATGACTTGTTGATGCTAGAGGTCAGAGGAGAATGGACCGACTGATTCAAGCTGATAGAAGAGCAACTTTGACTGAAATAACCACTCATTACAACCGAGGTATGCAGCAAAGCATTTGTGAAGCCACAACACGCACAACCTTGAGGCGGATGGGCTATAACAGCAGAAGACCCCACCAGGTACCACTTATCTTCACTACAAATAGGAAAAAGAGGCTACAATTTGCACGAGCTCACCAAATTGGACAGTTGATTGTTTGTTTGTTTGTATTTGGATTTATTGCCATATCAGCTTCTTAGGCTATTTCATGGCCAGATTCACATCAAATATTAAGCTCATTTATGATGTTATGAAAATGTAAGTCATTAAGAGAGTAGTGAGAAAGTTAAAAGGATATAATAATAATAGATCACATAATAGCATGGTCTTGGTCAGAAGAACAGGGTTTTACATTTGGTTCTTTATGTGTACTTTAGACAGAAATTGTAAGAGTTTTTTCCGGTTTTGCCTTGCAGAATATGTTTTTTAAATCTTGTTCCGGTAGAAATAGTTTTCTTATGGTGTTAAAACTTGGGCAGTCCAAAAGTATGTGTTTTATGGTTAGGGTACTTCTGCAGCGCTGACATTTTGGGGCTTCTTCATCCTTTAATAAATAAGCATGGGTAATGTTTGTATGGCCTATACTGGACAGTTGAAGACTGGAAAAATGTAGTCTGGTCTGATAAGTCTCGATTTCTGTTGAGACACTTAAATGGTAAAGTCAGAATTTGGCATAAACATAATGAGAACACGGATCCATCATGCCTTGTTACCACTGTGCAGGGTGCTGCTGGTGGTGTAAAGGTGTGGGGGATGCACACTTTAGGCCCCTAAGTGCCAATTGGGCATTGTTTACTGTAAATGCCACGGGCTACCTGAGCATTGTTTCTGAGCATGTTCACCCCTTTATGCCATGTAGCCATCCTCTGATGGCTACTTGCAGCAGGATAATGCACCATGTCACAAAGCTCGAATAATTTTATATTGGTTTCTTGAACATGACAATGAGTTCACTGTACTAAAATGGCCCCCACAGTCACCAGATCTCAACCCAATAGAGCATCTTTGGGATGTGGTGGAACGGGAGCCTCGTGCCCTGGATGTGCATCTCACAAATCTCCATCAACTGCAAGATGCTATCCTATCAATATGGGCCAACATTTTTAAAGAATGCTTTCAGCACCTTGTTGAATCAATGCCACGTAGAATTAAGGCAGTTCTAAAGGCAAAAGGGGGTCAAACACCGTAATAGTATAGTGTTCCTAATAATCCTTTAGGTGAGTGTATGTTGCACATGTTGCCTTACAATACAGAAAACTTTCTCAGATCTTAACTATATTTGTGCATTGTCACTTATAGTATAGTAGTTTAATGCTATAAAAAGTAAATAAATAATACTACACAATGAACAGAACTCAAAATCCCTCCCACACCCATGAGCAGTGATTAGAATATTAATCAGAGCGCCCTTAAGCACAAGTGACAAAATGATTATGGAATCACGAGACAGAGTCTCCCTGTAAAACAGATTGTGGAAATATTTCACTTATTCACACATTATACTGTGACCATTATATCATTCACCCCAGTCCAAAACATCCATGTGTACCTTTTCATGTCATGACCTTTCCTTTTGGCTGGAGATTCGCCTCCATTGAGGATCTGCTCCAGGTTCTTGGTTTCCACTGAACCATTCTGTTCCGAGCCAGACAACCCCAGTAAAGAACGTACACGCTGAGACCGCACGTCAAGTATTGTGTCAGTGTAACCTACTTCCTGAAGATATCTTGCAATGACAGAAAGGACAAACTTACTAAAAAACAATTAAATATCACAATTGATAATTGAAAAATTACAACTATATACTGTTTATATATCTTAACTTCTATATAGCTCACATATGTGCTTAGCTGATTTAAAGACGTGAATAAAAATTATATATACTATTGAGTAGGGCTGAAACGATTCCTCAAAGCTTCTTTTAATTAATTTTAAAAGCTTGCGTTATGTTTTTGCGCAATTATTTGTTGACAGCGTTTTTTTGACAAAGTGCGCTTCCGGATGCAAGCCGCTAGTAAACACCAACAAAGAAGGGAGCGTTCTGTTGCAGGCTACAAAATGGAAAGGAGCGATAAAATTATTAGCGAGCCAAGAGAAGAAGAAACCAGCAAGAGAAAATGACAAATTGTCAGTAAAGGCTTATATGTTATGCCTGAACAGTAGATTTTGAAACTTTTAGTTCTGAAAGTTTAGTTGCACAAAAAGTAGTGTTTGTGTATAATATTTATTTCAATGTGTGCCTTAGTTTTTTTTGATACTTGAAAAACACTTGATAAGGCTACTTGAAAAGACTTTAAAATAAGAATGTATGGCACTGTAATGCACTTAATTCATCTCAACTTTAATACCCCTGTATGTCACCTACGAGGTTTCACACGGTGGCCGGAAGTACGGTTTATCATGATTCACCGAGAATTTTGGTGCTGCGATTATTTTTCCATCTTTCCGCGCAAAAAAAAAAAAAAAAAAAAAAAATATTATATATAAAACGTGTCAAAATATTTTACATGTTTAATTATTTGGCGGTCCTCGCAGAACTTCGAGGAACGTTGGCGGGCAAACGCGGCAGCTCACGGTGCCTAACAACGTGAGTCAAACCGCATAGGTGAGATAGGGGTATAAGGTATTCCTTATATCGTGAATAATGAAAATGTTTATTTTTGATTAAATGTTGTACGCATTTAAAAAATAAAAGTTGATTTTTCTAAAATGAAAACCAATTAATATTTGTTTCTCTTATATATTTTACATTGCTGTTTAATTCAGCAAAAGTACATTTTATCCGATTACTCGATTAATCGATAAGATTTTTAGTAGAATACTCGATTACTAAAATATTCGATAGCTACAGCCATACTATTGAGTAATACTGAAAAGAGTGTACTGTTAGAAGAACTGTCAGACATAATGATAATTTCAGACAGATAAACTCAGCCTTTTGTGTTCTCTAGAAAAACGTATCTACAAAATAATTTAAGGTTATAAGAAAACTTACTGTCTTAACAGTTGCCGGCCTTGTTTCCAAGTTAACTGACTGTTCTGTGGTACACTGGACACCTCTGTGTCTTTGGTATCTTCTGAAACATCAGATAATAAAAAAATTAAAGTATTAAACACTATACACACACAAACAGCCAAAAAAAGAAAAACTAAATTTATTGTTATACGTTGTATATTGATTAATATATATGATATGAATCTTAATATTATGTTAAGATAATATACATCATACTATTTTGCTTTTCCTGAAGTGTGTATGCATTTTTTTTTAGCTGACTCTGTATATCTATACATGTAATTAAACTTAAAATTAAAGGTGGAGTGTCTGAACTACTAAACAAATTTTAGGTGTATAAGGTGTAAAAGTGTATTTGGCCAAAGAGAAAATATGGTAATTTAAATTTTAAATGGAAACACCCTTAAAAACAAACAATAAAAATCTACCTTAAAAAATAGATGCCATAGTAAATTTTTAAAACGCGCTTATAAGTGTGCAATAAAATTAGTCTAGTATGTTTAGTAGCATATGCGCACATTTGCGCTTGTGAAAATGTACAAACCTGATTCAAAGCTGGGCATTTTGACTTCACTTTGATTGAGTTCTGTGCCATATTTCAATTTATGGTATTTTGCTCTAAAAGAGAAAAAAATCTGATTTAACACACCTAGCATACAGCATGTGGTCTGACTCAGCAAAGTTTCCATAGGCAGATACAAAAACAAAACAAAAAACATTATTAAAGAAGTACAGAAAAAAAAATACAATTACTTAAACAAACCTTTCTTGTTTTAATGCATATTCTAACATCTTTATTCTTCTAACCAGATCATTCTTTAAATTTTCTTGCCCCTTTCTCTCTCCCTGGAGGAATGCTATTCGAGCCTGCAAAACAAAAATAAACAGCCATTAGTTAATTGAATAGCCAAGCTATTCGACATGCTCCTAAAATAAACAACAAATCTGTCACATACAATTTTCTTTATCCTTTATAACTGCACTCCCTAGTGAATGTGTATTCTGTCTTGCTGTACCCCAGAAAAATAAATTATATATACAGAAGATAAAATATGCACAGAAGCTTTACAAATGCAGCCACCACTACATTATAACCTGGTTTATATATACATATATAAAGAGACAGAGGAAGACAGAGTAAACTGATTCATGCCCCAAACAGGCCCAATGCTTAAAACAGCTATGTCTGGAGATGAAAAAATATAAAGTACATACTTCTATCTGAGCAGATTTAAGAAATAAAAATGAATACATTTCTATATCAGTCATTCCACCATATGAACTTAATCACATATTTCAAAAAAAATCTAAAAGCAAAGATCAGATGTAAACTAGCTTATATGTTAAAGGTTAGGCAGCACATGGCAGAGAGGACAGTAAATGACTCAGAGGACTACAGGATATTATTGAGAGACAGCAGCTGTGTAACTCAAGTCTTCATAAAGACTAGTGTGTGTGTGTGAGGCACACAGGAGGAAGTATTTATAGTCCAACACACTTCCAATCAACAGCCTGATAACATGGCTCATGTCTACACAGACAAACAAAATTTAGAAATGACGCAGAACCTCATTTCATCCATGTATGCCTGAACAGTTAAAGGTTAAGGAGCATGAAGAACCAACATTTTGGACTCCTCTGCTACGCAGAAGAGCAACCAGCACGATATATACAGTATATCTCTTATACTTTGGTTTTTAGGTTTCAAGAAACTTTACAACCCAAATCCAGAAACTTTACAATCCAATGCTCCAGGTATGAATGTTTTTCAACAGTGTTTAGCCAGTAATGAAACCCACACTTAGCCGTGGTCGAGTCTGTATTACTTGTAGCATTCTGTTCTTTTTTCCTGTTGCAGCCCTAAAGTCAGACGCTGAATAACCATGTCCTTTTTCTGGGTTAAAATGAGGAACATGGACACACAAGCCGTGCCACTAACACCAACCACACGGAGTGTACTCTACCTTTATGATGTACAAACAGGTTATGGACATTTCGAAAACAACCATTGTTATAAACAACATAGACAACAAAATGAACAAAAACACGTGTGTCTGTTAATTCTGCCCCAGATTAAAGCCCCTTTCTAAGATGTTTTCAGAAACAAAATTTTAAAACTTTAAGGCTTTTTAAGGATGCGTGGTGACCTTGCCGAAAAAGGATAAGGAACTTTCTTGATGTGAATTTGAAAAGGAGCCCAAATTGACCTCTGAGCTGTAGTAGCGTTTTATGTCACTAAAGACTTCCCATTTAGTCCTTTTCAAGAAAAAGGATTTGCTGTGCAAAAATAGCAATTGTACCAACTATAATAATTGTCTTAAAACAATGTTTTAAAAAAGGTTTATATAAATATCCCTTATTTAAAAGAACGATTGTTTGCATGATATGCGAACACAGTACATTCAACAGGCACTCAGATACCACTCTATTTAATCTTCAAGGTTTAAAAAATTACCCTATTACATTTATTAACTAAAACATTTTTATTTTTCTGTCCTTGCAGTAAAACTTTGCTTTCTCAGTAAATATAGCAGAGTTGGACTTTACACTTATATTGACATGAGCTATACGGTGAGACATTACGCTTTATACTGATATCATTTGTTGCCGCGCTGCATAACCCATTTCATCCAAGGATCTGGATCAAACCAGCTGAAAATAATAATAAATTATTATATAAAAGGGTAAAAGGAGCCGTGCTGCCTTGCTAAAATATTTTGCTAGCATGAATAGATAGGGTTACATTTAGACACAAAGGAAATACAACATATACAATACATGGTGTTATCAAAGTCAGGAAGAGGACATCCCGACATGAAGTGCTCTGCACCCCAATATTTTTTTTAAAATATTTCAATAATACATATTTATTTCTCTCTAAGAAAACTTCAGGGGTTCTGCAGTCTAACTCGGTAGAAAACTTTGCCAGGGCAAGTAGCTCTGTTGTGATTTTTGTATATTGCATATTGTATATTGCATATTTACATTTATGTTGTTTTATTTAACTTTATTTTTTTATTCAAACCTTTACTGTTGAGAGCATTCCAGAGATAGACCTATTTTCATTAAACAAAGGCTTTTTAATTTGATATATTTTGTCATGCGTATGTTACATACAGGGAGTGAAAACCCATTGTTTTGTTTCATTTTGATCACAGTCTGTTTCTATTTTATGTGGCTTTGACTTACAGCAAAATATATTGTCATAACCATTCAGTCTATAAAATACCTAGATATAATTTATGGTCCATATCACACACCTCTACCATTTACTGCACGTATAAGTTCTAAAGTCAAGAGCAATCTTTTAAATAGAGTTTTATCATGCTACACCAACCCACCACTTAATGCCACCTTATATCCTTTAATTTTGATTTCAGAAACAACATTTAAAACTACTTCTGTCATTTGCGCTAAATTTACAACTTCCCAATTGCTGTCTAACAGAGCCAGTTCTTCTTGTGTCCTGGCAGGATCTGACAGCTGGATAGAGGAATGTGTCATGCATCAGAGGGGGCTATTCTAGCCTCATGTTCTGAAAAGTCTGCTCCTTTGAAACTAGATTAGGATGGTGACCTCACCATGTCTCTCTGAAAGATTGTCTCACAATCGGGCTGCTCCATATTACAACTGGAATGGCACACGCCATTTGAAATATTAGCAGTAGTGCTAATTTAACAATGTCTATTATTAAATGTGCTAAATTGATAACACTGAAAAAAAAGGACAGTCCTCGATAATGCTGGGAATTATAAGACTGTTGACATGTATCAACTTACTATAATTCTTACAAGTTTTAAAGTATAGTACAAGATTAAAATACTTTGTAACTTGTTTTGATTGGTTAAATGCCAAATGATAATCTTGTTTTTTCTGCCAATCTTATGCTACACATCCCAGTCCAGTAGGTGGTGGTACTGCACCAACTTGCCCAAACATTTCAAAGAAGAAGATCCAAATCTTTCACAAAAGGTGAATGCAGAAGATGCTGGCAGTTTATAATAGTGTAATTAAAACCATTTAATATTATTAATTAATGTTTACATGTTTTTAAGTAAATGTTTACATGTTCAGTTAAGTAAATCACAAATTCTACAAAATGTACATATTAAATAATTTGCTTAAATATTATTTAGAGCTCCCAATGGCGAGTGTAATGTTCAGCAATGCACCTAATGTTTTAATTTTGCAACTAGTTTGATAGTCACCGGTGGCAACCGGCCAATACACAAAAAAAAAGCAGCAATCTTTAATCCTGCTACAGACTCTCCTGTCTTGCTTGGCATGACAGTACAGCAGGGCTGTGTTCAATAAGGAGAGCGTTAACAAATATAAAACAGTACAGGTGGTAGGACTTGGACTGACAAGCAGTTGATGAACTGCACAATTGGTTTTAATGACATTAAGAATTTCCTTTTATTTTTTTACTGATTTTTAATTTTTACTCTCAGGAGCTTGTGAAACTCACCCAGTGCCACCAGAATAACGGGTGTGCCGTTGCGTAGGTGGCTAGCTAGCTAACTTTTTCTCCCCCCCTGTCTGGCCAAACCCTGCCCGCTTTACATCAGATGCCATCGATACAGAGAGTCAACCACAGCTCCAATTTAAATCAGAGTGACTACATGAGTTCACCTGGTTACTTTATGAAAAGGGTTAAATTTAGAAGTTACACAAGTCATTGAATAGAGTAAAGTAAGTAACACCACAATGTAAACACACCTGTTCGGAAAAGGCTGCAGAACAACTTTTAAACAAACAGGACCATAAAGAACAAGGAGATATCAAAAACAAGCCTGGAGACAAAGCCATAGAAAAGTAAAAGTCAGGTTTCGTGTATAAATAAAATAACCCAAACTTCCCGCAGAACATCACATACTAAAAACAGATTTTGTAATAAAAATTAGAAAATCTGGATCTGCTATGTCGAATTCTTAAGTAAAGCTTCTGGATTGTGGACAGTGTTCACAGATTTTGTGCTATCAGAAAGATGTTGCATATTGGCAAAACTTTAATGTAAAGGTCATTTGCTGTCAGGAGTAATGAACTTGTTTTATTGCCTCTTAAAAATAAACCACTTAAATTTAGGGTGCCGTGGCGACTTTGTGCACTGGCACATTGTGAAAGCCGTATGTGCCGTACATATAAGCACGCAGTTTGCATTGCAACATAGCTGACATAACCAGCTATCTGATATCTGACTCAGCTGTTGCATCTTAAGTTATACCTAATGCATCAGCTAATTTAGTGGTTACTAGCTGAAGTAACCGTTGTTGACGGGAAAATAGTTTTTAGAAATAGTTAAAAAGTTAAACCAAAAAATACGCTGATCAGCTTTAATGTAATCATTATTATTTATTATTATTATTATTATTTTAGGTTGAAGTCGACGTACATGTCTGCCTGTCTTTCTGTACAGCAGAACTCTCTGCCTAACTTAATAATACAAAGAAATAAAATATAGTAAGTTTGAGTACCTTATGCTTAGTTTACGCTAAGTTGTACTTCCTTCATCGTCAGCCAACATACCTGTTCACTATGGATGAAAAATTAAGTTTTGTCTTAAAACGATTCCAGCGTGTTAAATTTCACTTTAGCGCTGTTATTTTAGCAGGAAAATATGAAGCAATTTCAGTAACAATATTCAGTTTAGGTTTTGGTGCAGGTGTTTGTTTACATTGAGCAAGTAGCTTATTTTAAACTAGATTATTTAATCTTCCAAATAACTGTTTATATGGCTTTAACTCAACATTTAGATTTGACTTATGGTGCAGGCAGATAACTTCAGGCAGATATCTAACTTTCATTAAATTCAGTCCTCACTGTGTTGCATGATGCTGTGACAAAATCTGGCTGGACAAACAGATTTGAGATGGGTGTCAAATCCTCCAATGTATAAAATGTAAAGATATAATTTTTTGACTAATGTTCAAAACCATTCATTTATTTGTATAGATATAAAATGAATAGGCTAGTCTCACTCAATTAAACAAATGAGCATGTCCTCAAGTCATTGCAAAATTGAAGCTTACTGGATAAATTTTTTACATTACAAGTGAAATTTAAATTTCCACCTCTGAAATTAATTCATTTGTAGTGCTAATTAATCTAAATGAGAAAAGGTTTTAGTTAAAATGACCTGGCTTAAAAAAAAAAAAGATTAAAGCCTTAATTACTTGGCACAACTGATCAATTGAAATCATATAAAGCATATGCATGGTATGCAGACACATATTCTTTGCATATATCGATTAATGCAATGTTTGCTACTCCGTATTACTCTAGTATTTTTCTGCGACATGGTATCCCATCTAGTTTTCACTTGGTGTGACCATGAATAGTTCTCCAATGACACCAAACACACCTCTAGAGTAAGAGCTAGTTGTCCAAGAAGGCGAATAATGGCTAGCCTGTACTAACTTCACAATCACCTGATCCAAATCCAGTTAAGATGTTTTGACATGAGTTGGACCGGAGAGTGAAGGAATAGCAGCCAACAAGTACTCAACACCTCTGGAAACCCCTTCAAAAATGATGAAAAACCATTCCAGGTGACTACCTCATGAGGCTCTAAAACTTTAAAAACTCTCAAAATCTCTCAAATCAGACACGTCCTGCGAGACATTTTAGAGTTAGAGCCTAGTAACTTAGTCACCTGAAATGGTTTTCCAACATTCTACAACTCACCAACATCCTAGTGACTTGTACATGCTAGCGCTACATAAAATAGCTACTATCACCAGTAATTATTTGGGTACACCATAAGTGAAGACTGGTATATGCATTATTTTGCATTAACTGCTGAATGAAAGAAATGTGTGCATTACCATTTAATATAACAGAGATTCATTAAAATAACTAATATACCGAATTTACACAGTCTCAAACACCTCTTAAACAAACAGCACTACACCTCTGCTCCAGTGACACTACAGTCTCTTGTTACTAAAACACAATTCAGATGAGGAATCATCAGGTAACCAGGTGCTAAAAAAAAAAAAAAAAAAAAAAAAAAAAACTCTTCCGACATGAACGGCTTAAGCAATTAAAGTGGACCAGATATTGGAAAGAAAACAACACTGTCAGTCTGTAACCTGATAAACACAGTGGTAGTTCACACACCAGTGCTGTCTCAATACATGGACAGGACTTTTCAATATTTTTTGATAATTTTTCTGAGCCGAAAAATAAAAACTTTTGTGCCTGAAAATAAATGAGTTCTGATAATAAGTGTGTTTTTGAAAACAATTAGTTTGTGTGACTCAGCAAGTTCTTCAGAAAATATTTTGATGAGACTGATTAGATACATCATGATCTAACACAGCGCTGTTTTTATCTCAGGCGAGTTTAGCAGTCAAGATGCACATCAGATTGCCGAGAGCCAAACAGCGTCTGGTCATACAGTACTGCATTTCTGAGAGATTAGATTCACTAGGCTTTTTACAGGAGTCGACCAAATCTAAGTCTAGTCCGTGAATAAAACAAAAAAGATATTAGCCCTGTGTTTAGAGACAGACACATGCACATAGAAAAAGTACAGATTTTTTCAAATGCTGCATATATGAATACTTTGACTACTGAACATGTGATTTTAGCATTTTTGCTAAAAAATGGGCAGACGAGGCTCACTCGTCACTCGTGATGCACATGAGGGGTGAGGACTGGCCCGTGTACACCAGCTCAATAGAAGAGCAAGTGAAGCTTAAATTGATGGAATGTTAATGCTCAATATTCGGCAGGTGGTCACACTCATTTCCCCAATATTAGCAATATTTCTTCATATTCTGCTTTCCAAGAAACAGACTTTCTTGCATTATACCCTGTTGCTGAGATATGACCAAAACAGGTTTGTTTAAAAAGATGGTATCAGAAAATAATGTCCTTATCTTAGTTTTATAATAACTAATTGAGGGTTCTATAGTATAGTAAGAAAGAGAAAACGATCAGCCTCACTTTGTTACCAGGATTTCCATACAAAAGCTAAAAATAACTTAGAGCTGCACTATTTGACGGTTTTTAAAAAACTAAACAAAAAAAATATATTACGGTTACAGTTTAATCGGTGATATGCATGTAATATGAAACTGTGATATATAGTGTTTTGTATAGTCTATATATATATATATATAGATATAGTTTTTTGTTAGCGACAGAAAGGTTAGGTATTCATCAACTCATTTTTGCCAATTGAAAATGTGATGTGTTTCAAAAAATACCGCATACTGTTTGTCATAGTGCAAATCTAACCTGCGTTACCCATTACCTGACATGATATGATGGGTCTCTGTCTCATACACACTTTAACCTAGAGCCAGGCAATATTGCAAACAACAACAATCTTAGTTTTTACATCTTTATGGGTGATTCTCCAACAATTTAGATTTAATCTTACACAATGCAAATAAAAAAATATGAAATTCTATTTATTAGAATAAACTTTGGAAAAGTGGTAACAGCACCTAACAGCACAGTGCTTTTTATGCCACAAAATCAACCATATTGCAACTCAGAACACAAAGTTTCTTTTATGAAACTGAGTTTGAAAAGTGTGAGGAGACATGTATAAATTATTCAGTTTGTCCCTGATAAGCAAACAGAAGGTGACGGTGGCAAGGGAAAACTCCCTGAAACAGAGAGAAACAGGAAGAAACCTGGAAAGAAACCAGACTCAACAGGGAACCCATCCTCATTTCAAATCAGAGTACCTTCTGCACCTATGGAGTGACCTACTGAAAACTGCTAGAAGGTTCTGTACATGCACAGAATACATTCAACCTAAGAATTATTGTAAAGATATGATTTTCACACATTTAGTTTTGCTGTACAACACAAAAGTGGGTTGATAACATTGTGCTAAATAATATTGTACTACAACTATAACTACTATTTTATTGTACTAAACCTTGAACCCTGTGGACTGGATTATCAAAGGACAACTAAATTTTAAGTTACTTGTGCTTCTACATCCAATGTTCCCAATTTAACTGCAACACAATAATAATGCGAGTTGTTTAATGTTTACAGCATCTAACAAGATCTAGCAAGGGACATCAACTGGCAGACAAATTTAATTTGGTCTGGAGGTGACCGCTTAAGGCGAAAAGTCATACTGTGATACAAATTGTCCCATAAGAAATAATGTAAATGCAGCTAATCTGTCCTGGCCTTTCAAAATTATTACCAATGTAATAAAAATATGTGCAAAAACTTTTGAAGAAAGCTTTTGAACACAGGCTGAAGACAATGTTGGTATCATGGGTTGACTTTCTTGAAAAGAGACTGGAATTTTATTTTTTTTTATTCGTAAACACCATTTACTTGGCTTTCCACTGATGCAAACAGGTTTTGAACAGCTCCCAGACGTACACTCAACATCGCTTTGGTTTGTTCAATCATATGCCGAAAATGCCCCATATTCCAATTAAAATTTCCACTGTAGTTTTAATTATAATTATTTTTAACAACACTTAAACCAGAGTGGCTTGTAATTAGATTTTCATTGTCAGCTTATCCAATCAGATGCATTTACTTCAGCTGTTACGATGAAGGTAGAACTTCGGATCAGAAACAACATACAAAGGTCAAAAAGGAGAGTTCCCTTTAGGCTTTTCTGGCTCGATTTGTAAAAGCGACATAATGACAAAATTTGAACTGTCAGAAGCATTTATTTGATACCAAATCTAAAACTGTGTGTGTGTGTGTGTGTGTTATCTGGTCAGAGTAAATGAGTGAATCAGAGCAAAATAAGAATCCTGGGCGATGACAAACTTTACTTACAGAAGAACAGGCATGAAGTTTACAAAAAAGAAAAAGCCCTGTTCACTGATATGGGAATGTACAGGTTCCTTGTGACGCATTTTTGGATTTACAACATTCATTCACCTTAATTCTGGTTTAAAGCACAAATATGTTTACTGTGCTACTCCTAAAAAAATCCTGTTATATTATATTGTAATTTAATGCGACTTATAAAGAGGAAATTGCGCTGAAACAAGTGTTTTTCAGCCTCAAGGTCCAAACAGCTGAAATCTAAACATACAACACTAACAGTCAGGGCACTAACATCTACACACATCCTCTAGCTGTAAACTCACTGCTTTCTCCTTAAACAAATTCAAACAGAAAACTTCTCAATACACGTCCACTTACTACAAAATACATTTTAAGTGGTTATTGTGTCTTCACGAAGAGAGTAATTAGTGGTTTAAGTAAAAATTCCAACCAACTCTCAGGCTGAACTAGCCTCAGCATTAAACTATGTGCTAAAGTTCAGGTTGTTAGTGTTTATTTCATAAAACTATTTATATTGTAATGAGAAATTAAGTGACAGTCCCGGCTGTGAAAACAAATACCCACGATTTATCAATTTATATATTAAGAACGAAAAAACGGGCATAATAGCAGCCTGTGCTAGCATGCTAACTGAGTAACGACTCGCCGTCCCGACGCCATGTTTATCCAAAACAAAATGGCTGAACAGGAGATTAGTTGACAAACTCAGCTGCTGCGTTTATAGTAACTACAAGCTGCTTTTCAGGAGCGAAGGCGAGGCTATTATGTGATAAGTGGTGTAGGCTAAACAGCGAGACCTAAACTGCGGTTAAACACACACACACACAGGTAAGAAACAGAGTGCTTGTGTTGTTACTGAATTGCGGTGTGCTAAGCTAGGCCTTTCACTAGCTAGTTAGCAACTTCACATGCAAAAAGATGGTAACCGTTACCTTGGAGTATTGTATAGACTAGGAGAATGCTAACTGATCTAAACACAGGTTTGAGATTAACCCGCCAGTGCTAGTGTGTCAGATGAATCCATGGTTAGCATGTGTGCTAACTCGGTACTGTTCCATACCTGTAGTTCGGCCCTTTCGACTTCCCAGTGCGCCCTCTCCATCTCGAAGCGGGCCCACTCGTGCTGGATGTAGTGTAAAATCCCGGGGATTGTGTACTGCTGCGGCCTCGGCGCTTCATCAGGCTGCTGCTGTCCCATTCCTGAACCTCCAGCCCCGGACAGATGAGCGTTAACGCTGCCGTTATTACCGTGCTGCTGCTGCTGTCTTGCTGTGGCCATCCCTCCTCCTCCTCCGCCGCCGGGGTGTTCATCCATGTTTTTTTTTTAACCAAATAAGTAAAGTCCTGCTGAAATAGTCCCCCCGGATTGTAAGTGGTAACCACAGATGAGTTCCCGTTCACTATCGGTGTCGTCGATAAACGTCGGTGAAATACACAAACGGCCCGCACGGCACTGTGGCTCCCTGTGTGTGTCAGCGCCCGGGTTTGCCGGCCGCCATTACTGCGATCCCTGGATGTGGATGTGAAGCTCCGTACTGAGAGAGGGAGAGTCGGAGCCGCGCTGCATGACGGGATGCGCCCAGGCTGCTTCTAAAAAAAACGCCACACACTCCCCTCTCTAGGCAGAGTGTCACAGCACACGGTGGTGCGCTGTTCAGACACACAATCTAGTGCCGGAGTGTGTGGTTTTGGACGCGCCCGAAGTCATCCTGCTATAGTAGTCACTTCCAAATACAGAGCTCGTGCGTAAGTGGGAGTTTATAGACGGGATGCCTGCACACACACTCGCAGTGATCAGTGTGGGGTAGAGACATGCACAGTGCGCAGGAGTCACTCAGAACAGTACAAGTTATACAATTTACATTTTCTAAATGTCAAAGTAATTTTTTTTCATTCAATATTTTTGTAGATTTTGGGAGCCTGATTTCTCTGGGAAGTTTCTCTTAGTGGTTAGCACTGTGGCCTCGCACCACCAGGGTCTGGGTTCGATTCTCACTTCAGGTCTGTGTGCATGGAGATCTCCCAGTGCTTGGTGGGTTAACTACCACAGTCCAAAGACATTCGATTAATAAATTGCCCATAGTGTGTGTGTGTGTTTGCCCTGTGATGAATTGGCGCCTTGTGCCCCAAGTCTCCTGGGTTAGGCTCCAGGCCCCCCATAACCCTGAAACCAACCAAGTGTAATAGACTCCTCTTTGTTTTTCTCTTTCTTTCTTGTTTACATTTTTTCTTTTTTTCTTTTAAAGTGCCTGCTCTCCTAGGTGATCATGATCAAGTTTCTGCTGATGGTGAATAAACAGGGTCAAACCCGCCTGTCTAAGCATTACGAGCATGTGGACATCGGGAAAAGAGCCGCTCTGGAGGCCGAGGTGGTCAAAGCCTGTCTGTTCAGGAAGAAAGACGAGGTCAGTTTACTGCTTTTGTTCGTAATTCATTCATTTATATACATTTATATATTTATAAATCAATTGAATGAAATGAGTGAAACCTGGCGGCCGGGTGGCGTAGTGATTAGCACTGTGGCCTTGCACAACCAAGGTCAAGCGGTTGATTCCTGCCTTGGGTTAGTGTGTATGTGGAGTTTACTCCAGGTACTCTAGTTCTCTCCAACGGTCCACAGACATGCAGATTAGGTTAGGTGTGCGCCCTGCAATGGATTGGCACCCTGTCCAGGGTGTAGCCAGCCTCACACCCTCACACGTCTCCTGGGATAGGCTCCAGGCCACGAGGAAGGGAGGAAGAGAGTAGCATTAACTTATTTTATATTAAATAAATCCTTACAATATACAAATAAATAACTCAACAGGGACTCATGTATACAGGATGAGAGTCCCTGTTGGAAATATTAATTTGTATACTGTACGGAATCTAATATTAATGTGTTAAATCTTCCATGCTACTGCCTTCCTGTCTCCTCTTGCATCTGTTCCTAAGGTGCTGATGCTCTCACACTCACTTTATCATTCACTCTCCCCCCCGAGCTAACACCTCCTGGTTCATCTTTAGATGAACATCTGCCCACCTTCCACTCTTTTGTTCTTCAGGATTTCACGAGGACATTTTACAGTGGTTCATGTTCTTTGTAGTAACAAATGTTACTGGTACAGGTGTTTGGTCAAGCATAGAAAACAACATGTTTTGCAGTTAATAAACAGAGACCTTTCTGACAGACATTGTGATTGTGTGTGTGACTGTGTCTCTCCTGTCACCAGAAAAGCTTATCGAAGCACAGCGGACAGACCGGGTGACTCGCTTATTCAACTACACAACTTTAAAACTTTACATATACTGTTAGATTTTTTTTTATTTTTTCTATTTTGAAAATTTTGTTACTGTAAAAAATATTATAATAATAGAAATTTAAGAATTATGTCCCTGTTAGAAATAAATATTGAGACTTTAGAAAGATTCATATGCTGCACTTTAATGAGTTTGACTGAAGTGGAGGAGATGAGGGACAGGCTAGGGACTTAAAATACTCTTCATTTTTCTTCACTGTACCTTTGCAGTTCAGCAATGTTCCTATGCACATGTACAAATACAGAGAGAGAGAGAAAAAGAGAGCACTCTGTCCTGCTCACATCTCTCTTGTGTCTCTGCCCTCTTTATCCTTTTCACCTGAGTCTGAACACTCGGTAGATAAATTCTGTACAGATCCCCTGCTGTCAGTCACAAAAATCTCAGGACAATCCTCATATACTGAATACGTCACTGCCAGTCATTAGTACAGTGGCACTGATGAGGCACCATGCATCCAGCGCTAACCTTTTTTCAAGAATTTGTGCTACATTGGCTTTCCTGGTGGATCAGACCACATGGGCTGGTCTTCGGTCCCCACAGGCATAAATTCAATTCAATTCAGTTTTATTTACAGTATAAAGCAGCTTTACAGAATCAAAAGAAAATTAGGGGAATCAGAATGAAATTTATGAGAAACTATGTATGAATCTAAATGATCAGATTGTCCCTGGGCCTTGGGTGCCCATGATCCCGTCACCAGTTTACTGGTATATACGGATGGGAAAATGTATTGAAATTCAATATATCGTACCTAAATATTCACCTGTTCTTCGCGAAGTTTTTTAAAGAAAGTTTTTTAAAAATATATTTTACTCGCTCTCTTTTATCCACAAGCCCACATTACAGTTACATCGTCAGTTACATTTTATTTTTATGATAACAGAAGTGAATAGACCTCTATAGACAATGTTTTCTCTCGCCTATTCCATACTTTGTCGGCAGAGGGCGCAGGGATCCCTAATTTCATAGACTTGGGATTCACAGTGAGCTGATGTGTTGAGTTCAGTTGCTCTTTTCTCCCTCAAAAAACTGTTCAAATGTTCAATTTATGTATAAATAAGAAACTGGCAGCTGTTTTTAAAACTTGTGTTAAATTACAAATACGAACCTCTTTAACCTAATTTATTTTGAGAATTTATTTGACCTATACTGTATAATTTAGTGTTGTTTTTTTTTTTTACTATTATAAGAAATAGTCATGGTTTTAAGAAAATTTAATTTGGATATATTTAATTTTAATTTAAATTTAATTTTATATATATTTTTTTAAATGATTTTTTAAATATAATAAAACCATTGCAAAAAAAAGGGAACATATTCTGCAGTGTTGAACTTTTAAACCCAATTTGAGTCGTTTCAGCAGCCTCCTTAGTTGTTTTCTTTACTTCATGCTAGACAACCATTTGACTTTTCTGAAGCAGAGGGTTAAGTAACTTGTTGTCAGCTGAACCATATTAATAACTGCATTAATTATTAGTAATCAATGTTATTCAGTTCACCTGGTGATGTTGTTAATGTTATGGCTGGTCGGTGTATATGCGTCAAGTGTATAGATGTTGCCAAGATGATGCAAACGATGGGGTGTCTGCACACCGCCACCCAGCGTGAGAGAATACAAATTATTCATTATGCACATTTGCATAAAGTGCAAGCAGGGACGAGCTAGGACTAGCTGTGACCAGTGTCATGAATGCTGTACTTGAGAGGAAGCAGAGCTGCCCAAGGTAAATTTTGACTTAAACATGAAGGATTCTATCTGATTGAGCAGCCATGGGATTCACCACACGAACAAGTTCGTTCCTCCGAGGCCCGACTCCACAACCAAATGATGCCCTGCTAATGCCTTAGCGCCAGAGCCTACAGCACACCCTCATAGACCCTGCAGGGCCACGCCATGAGGGCACAGGAGTAACCTACACAATACTGGGCATAATGTTTTGCATTGTAATGTTATAGCTGGTGTATTAAAATAAATACCAACAAAAACACAAAAAAAATGTACATGTTTTACTGCTTCACTTTGAACCACTTTTTTTTTCAGTGCTCATTTTTGGAGTACAAGGACTACAAGCTGGTGTATCGGCAGTATGCAGCTCTTTTCATTGTCGTCGGCGTCACTGACAGTGAAGTGAGTTATTATATATAACGGTGGTACAGATACTCAGTGCTTTGATCTTAATAACAATGTTATTTTGTTGTGAATCCTCTGTTGTGCCACAGCTTTAGAATTTAAACATGTATTTTTACTTCACGCAGAATGAACTCTCCATTTACGAGCTCATCCACAACTTTATCGAAGTGCTTGACAAATACTTCAGTCGGGTGGTGAGTTCGAGCTGCACGCTTTTAATAAGAATGACCTCAAGTATGTTTTTTGATAATAACTGATCCTCTAAAATAAAGAATGCCTTAACAGAAAAACAGTGTGTACAGTATACAAGTCAGTTTTGTGAGGGTTTCCCCCTAAAACTTTAGCTTTTTTTTTTTTTTTTAGTTTTTTTCAATTTATTTGGATCTTAACAGTCACAATTTATGATGTAATATGAATAAATGAATGAATAATCTCTAATGAGTTGATTTCATATACATCTTTCACTGAGAATATATGCAGTAATATAATTCAATTTTATTTGTACAGCCCTTTAACAATGGTCACTGTCGCAAAGCATCTTTACAGATTCAAAAGAAAATTATGGAAATATGTATGGAGATTAGTATGAATCAAAATATAATGCTGTTACAGTCTCCTATAAACTGAGACCCGGGCATAAAAACATTCCCATATACATTTTTGAATAACATACATACCAGTTTAATAATTATACATCATACAGTGACAAACTGGATTTTCAAATCATTTTCAGTTATTTCAACATGGAAAAGTGGGAATTAAAAAGCATGCTCACATGTCAATGTACTATTGAAAGTTAATTTAAGAAAATCTGAATCTTGAATCTATTGCTTGTCATTAACAATGTTTTTTTTTTTCCCTTCTCAGAGCGAATTAGACGTATCCTTTATATAAATAATTTGCCATAAACACTATAAAGGCATTCATCCTGAAACCTCATGCATTGGTGGCTGCATAAGAACAATAGTTTTATTTACTGAAAGCTAAAGATGTTCACTCCGAGTTGTAGGTTATATAATTCTAAGTAGTTAAAAGATTTTCACAGTAAACATTTTAGCATTTAACTGAATGTCGTATTTCTTCTCGGCAACACAGTACATTATATAAATGTGAAACACAAGGAACTTCAGTGATGTGTATTTAAATTGATACTGTTCCACTAAATGCTTAGTCAATAAATGTTGTGTGCTTATTTTTTCTTCCTGATAACTCAAAACTATAAACTAGAAATATCATTCCTTAATTCCAAAGAAGATTATGTTTAATTTGGACAAAGTACACATCATTCTTGATGAGATGATCCTGAACGGACACATTGTGGAGACCAACAGAAACCGCATTCTTGCGCCCCTGCAGGCCTTGGACAAGATGGCAGAAGGATGAATGAAACCGGCTACACTTGGGAAACATGGACTTGTGATCATGAACATGTGCTATTTATATATTATTCAAGTACCTCACCCATGTTGACTGGGTGTTACAGATACCGGTTTAAACTACACTTCATAGACGCTGTATTAGGAAACATGTACTGCAGGTGCATGAGTGCTGCGTCAACTGTTCCTTGTTTCCACAGCAGCTAAAGCATGCTAATCATTACACTGTTCGTCATATTTGTACTTAAACTGCCTTCTGAACTTGACATTAACATAAAGTCCATGAATAAATGCAAGTAAATGGAACACACATCACTAATAATACTTTGCAAACATTTTAATGATTATTTTGGAGCATACACATTTGAAAATATCTGTTTACTTCAAACTGCAACTTGAGTTAAATAAATGTTTATAATATACAAAGAAAATACAAGGAGAAGCATAGCTTTTCATTTTTTTTTCTTTCCCCCCCATTGTGCCTTGCACACAACCAGTGTTTTTGTCTCTATAGCTTTATTGTAAAATGAACACAAATGCACTCAGGGAATTTGATCCTTTAAGCATGGTGATAAACATTTCAAACGTACACAGTAACAGCTAGGAGAGGAAAAAAGAAAATAGGAAATAAATGGGGGGGGAGATAGGATGTGAATGATTGTATGCTGAACGCAAAACAAAATGAGGGGGGAAAAAACTAATAATTTCAAACAAGGCAGGCACTAGTAAAACTTAAAACTTGGAAAAAAAAGTCCAAACACTCAACAGTTAGTTTTACAGAAGCAGGTGCTTGCATGCCCCCTTTCGGGGAAACAGGGCTGGTATGTGTGTGTACAGTAATCTGAAAAGAAAACCTATTTTGAATGTTACACACACTCTCAGAGCTGGGGTGAGAGAGTAAACAAAGAAAAACTGCCCTTGGCTACCAGCGGCTCAAGCCCTTGATGCAGTGCAGTCCCACCAAGAGGTGTAAGTGGGGTTAACATGGGCTGCGGACATGACTTTAATCTATTTCAGTAGCTAGTGGAGCTGAGATGGGCTTCCTTTCGCTTACAGATGTAAACGCAGCCTCTTTTTAGAAAAGAGAAAATCATGGGCGAGCACAACTTTTGTATATTTTTTTTTCTGCAACAAAACATGACAGGCTTCATCAACACATGGAGTTGGTCAGTGGTGCAGGGAGCATGCTCAATTCAGGTGGAAGCCCTTTTCCATGGTGGCGGCAAGGAGGCGTTCTCTCATGATCTCCTCAGAGGAATACTCTGGCAACTTCAGATAGTGCACACATGTGTTTACTGAGGGGTAGCTGGCATCGGTTGCATCCACCTGCAGGTGTAATTTAGCATGTTAAAGGAGTAAGACTGGACCAGGTGCTAAAAATAAAGGCTGTTTATTATAGGAGAACTAAAAACATTGAGGCTCATACCTTGCGGACGATTGTGAGACGGGGATGCAAGTTGGCGAGGCCACCGGGGGGCAGAGTTGAGCAGCCAGTTGTGAACTGGAGGAAGGCTTTCCTCTCATCTGAGCACATTCCACACAGTACACGCACAAAGCGCAGAAAGCCAGGACTATATAAGTGGTGAAAAAGACAAACAGGGTGTTAATCTTTTCCCTCCCTATTTGAAATGTATAACAGTTTGTTAACAGGCATTGATTTCTCATAACACTAGGAGCTGATCAAATGACACACCTGTCCCGAGTGTAGCCCAGCTTGGGCTCTGTGTAGTTGACAATGTCCTCAGCAGTCCAAGATGGAGACTGATTCCCACACAGAATCATCTGGACTTCTTTATGACTGAATGAACTCAGTTTCTCCATAGGGAACACTTTGTTAAAGCCCTCTGCACCAAACCAGACACCACAACAAACATTTAGTAATGCATCAGAGATCCAAGTCTGCATAAATATTACAGAATAATAATGTTACAGTTTAGTTAAGCTACAAACTAGGCCAATTTTTACATTTTGTTAGAGTAATATGTAATATTTCACAGCAGGATTTGACATAAGCAATGGCCTGGGGTCAGGTAAAAAAAATAAAAATAAATAAATAAATAAACGGGCAAGTTAAAGAGTCAATTGGAGTCCGATTTGCGCCAGTGACAGGGTTTCTGCTAGGGTTGGTCACGCCCCATAATGCCACACCATCAAGTGACATATTTATCCAAAATTAACTACTATTTTTAAAAAAACCTACTTATTTTTGCATGTTTACTTAGTGGCTGAACAATTTCCAAAATATACCCAAGAAGGTAAGTAGAAACCGTACCTCTGCCACAAATTAAATTTAGAAGTCAAGAGAGTCGCTTCAATATCTTCCTTAACCACATGTAGCAGTAACATGTAGAAGTTCTGTACGAGATGAATTCATTTTGATGATGAATATATAACAGGAAATGACATCAGGTCATTTTTGTCCCATGTAAACCTAAAGCCAGTCCCAGATCATAGCAGTCACGGTGGTTTACTCAAAACATACATCATTGCTTATGTTTAAAGCACCATTTTACAGATCAACAGTTTAACTGAGTAGTAACACACTATCTATACATTTTATTTTTACCCCTAGAAATATACCATAATACAAGTATGTTTTATAGAATATAATGAAGTGTTTTCACACAAACATTTTATTGTTTTATAAATATGTAGTGAGATTAATATATTTATATCATGTATGTATTTTTTTTAATTTATTCTTATGTTTATTTCCAAAGATAAAAACAAATCAATATTTTAAGAAACCCATTTAAACTACAATTAGCAAAGCACAGAAGTTATAATGGTACACTGTGACGTTCAAATGTATTGCCAAAAAAATATGACCATCTTCCAGTGAAATGATCATGTCATCTCCCAACATTATAAAAACTTCACACGCAGAAGTTCTCACACAGCAAAGCTCACAGCTAATCAGCACCATTCTGTAGCTTTTCTGTCACTGGAGCTGTACAGGAACGCAACTAGAGGCTTTACAATTTCACAATTGACGTGGCGCCTCAACGTCAAATATTCCTGGCCCAAATCAATCATTCTTAGTTGTGACATTCATACGCTTCCAAACTGCAAACACTAAAGACCTCTTACCTCTGAAGGCCTCCATTTGCTTCTGTATCCCCGTGTGCATACAGAAGTCAAACATTAACTCCACATACTCCTCTGCATTGTCCAGGGTCACCATCTATTAAACACACATTTTTATTTGACATGTGACACATAAACAAGTAAAGACTTCCTGACCGAATCCAAACCTGCCTGGCAGAATAGTTTTACATGAACCCATGTTAAAGAGTAACAATAGCACTGTTGAATATTTAGGCACATGTACTGTTTAGCATGATGGCTAAAACACAAGCGCTTACGGAAGGCTTCCTGTTGTAACCTATTCAATATGGTAATCATTGAAAAGTTCACTTCAGTGCCTTTATTAGTTTAAATGATTGAACTGAAGCCATAACCTCTGCATACATTGTTTAGGAAAATAACAATAAGATTAAGTTATTGTTTAACCTTATTTCTTTATACAGTTTAGCTACTGACCAGGCTCTGTTTCCAGACAACAGACAGCTCTGTAAACTGTGACACACTTGGTAACCCTGTATCAGCACTATGTGGCCAAGACCTCAACTGCATATCTCTATTTGGAAAATAACTTGTCTGTAAAATTTATTCTTTTCTAAGCCTTTGCCCTTTGTCATAATGACCTACCTCGTCATCCCCATTGGGTTTAAGATCCACTGCTGAGTAGCCATGAACTTTAGATGATGGACAGAATTGGAAATTTAATCTAGAGAAGAAAAAAAAAGCATCAAGTTTTACATCAAGTAAATTTTATAATAAATATTTTTTTTTTTTTTTTTGGAACCAGCAATCTCCGGATGAGAGGACTGCGCCACTCGGAGTCCAAGAAAGTTAACTTTAAGATGAAAGTTAATTTCAGAAGTAATATCACTCACCCCAGATCTTCCACGCTCAGTGGTGGTCCTGAGCCGACTGGGTTCTTCAGCATGAGGCCCTGTAGCCGTGTGTTCTTCTCATCCTCCGAGAGGCTCTTGTTGCCCAGGATCTGCCTCCTTTTTACTGCCAGCTCTTTCATCTCCTTGAGAAAGCGTGCTCTGTGAGGGTTTACAAGCTCAAAGTCCTCCCATGTTAAGATGCCATGATACCAAGCAGGTGGCTTGGGCTTTGGTGGGTCCAAGATAAACTCAGATTTAGAGTCCTCATCAAAGCTGCCCATTAAATACGGTTCTTCCTCAGTGGACGCCTCCGAGTGAATGTCAGAAAAGCGGCGGTCTGAATCTGAGCGTGATTCGTACAAAAGTTTGCTCATGTTGCTCTTGATGTCTCCCATGCACAGCAGCTTGAAGAAAGGTTGAGAGACGGGTAAGTCCACTAGCCGATTGTCCTGTATGCACTTAGCCAGGAAGATGCCCAAAAAGAGGAAGAGCTTAGCAATGCGCTCTAGTTCATCACTATCCTGAGGGAAGGGCGCAGGGAAAAGGCCACAAGACCGCTGTACGTAATACCCTGGTGGTTTCAGCCCCCCACCAAGATCCACCTGACCAGGATGCAAACACACAAAAATCATTAGAGGTCTGGATTTTGAGGTTTCCAGCATGTAAATATTTGAAAATTAGGACAAGAGGACTAACTTGGCGCGACTCATCATCTGGAAAATCGTCATCACAGAGCCAGATCCCCAAAGAGGTCCGCTGAAACTCAGCTGCCACGAGAGCATAAAACTCTAGTGTGGGACCCAATCCAGTGCCTTCTTCCCCCTGGAACTCCACCTGCAGGGAGGAGAAAACGAAAGAAAACACAATAACGTCAAGCTACGACTAGATAATGCTGTTTTATTTTCTTATCTAGTGCCATACTAAAGGGGTAACAATTTGCAAATTGATAAAGAAAAATGCAAACAGTTGGCACATTAAAGGTAAGGCAACTTCAAGTGTTTAAGAACTGTAACAGTCAACTGCACCTTGGCATACATTGTACAAAAATGTGAAACTGCATTTTTATTCCTAAAAGATATTCTATCAGTTGCTGTTTTGATGGTTGTGAACAGTACGATTTATGCATCGCACTGGTTTAAAATCTTTCAAAAACGTTCAACAGGATAAAGAACCTGGGAGTCGTTTATATTTAAATTGCCCACGGCTAAAAGACCTGGAATAAAGTAAAACTTGCAAAAGCAAGTGACTGATGATCCAACAATCACACTTGGCATAAAGTTTCTAAACACATTTGTATGAGTCAAGGCTTTATTAAAAGATTAAAAAGGAGGAGAGAAAGAAAAAAAGGAAAAAGAAAAACCCCACACTCTTCATCCCAGTCAATCTTTGGTGATACTGTTTTGGCATCTGTCTGCATCTTGAGAGTACAAAAATTATTAATATTATGCTGATATGATAAACAGTAAGTCTATTACACTTTTTA
Organism: Clarias gariepinus; assembly: GCF_024256425.1. NCBI lineage: Eukaryota > Metazoa > Chordata > Actinopteri > Siluriformes > Clariidae > Clarias > Clarias gariepinus. The sequence goes on from NC_071112.1 coordinate 25,573,665, forward strand.
ATTACCACTAGGGCTTTATTATATTTTCTTCCAGAATGTTCATGACTGTATGAACCCTGTCCCACCAGTTATTCCATTAATCCATCACCTGTCTTTAATGTGGCAGCTGTTTGCTCCTGTGGTTAAATTAATCAGTAATTTGTTGAATTTTAGTACCTCAAGTACAGACTTCCTGTCAGCATGGATGTGCATGACACTCTCAGCCCATTCCATCATGTTCTCTCCACGCGGTACTTTGACACGCTCATGTTTAAGGCGGCCAACACGGAACTCGCCCGGTTCATCTCGCCTCACTGTAGTGGATGGTCGCGTGCGCTCTATGGTCGCCTCCCTCCGGTTCTGAAGCCACACTATTGCCCTTTGTGGGAAAACATACAAAGCATAATCACTTTACGGTTCTGCCTGAATCCTTTTAATTTCCCAAGGTTGAAACATGTTAAAAATGTTACAAATCACATTGGACGTACAATGTCAGCTGAGCATAAGCATTAGGATGAAGTATTTAGTGCTAAAAGTTAAAAAAAAAATTTTTATATATCAATCCTCTTATATCCTGCTGAGCTCATCAAACAATAAAACCCCGCTTTACTTCATCTACATTAGCCGTCTTCTCTTTCTTTGTATTTTTTAACTTAGTTTCAAAGTGTGTTGTTTCATAGCTGTCTTTATAGTTTATAATTGACAGGTTCATAGTGTATATTCAGCTATTTTAGGTGAATATTTAAGAAAAATCTCAACTCTACTGGGTTAAAAAAAAAAAAAAAAACTACAGACCTGGAGGCTCCAAACGCAGTGCAAGTGAAGAAGAGCTGCCGGGTCTCGAAAGGGATCAGGAAAGGACACTTGCTTGTTAACTGTTCGCACCAATCTGGCAGCGCACCACTAGCCAGGGCCAGAGGCTCCTGTACAGACAAGAAATGAAACATTGATTACTTAAGGCTTCTATTAACAATTCATTTTACCAGATGTTTTAATAAAGAGAACAATTTGCGAAAAAAAAAATTATGTTTTTTTTTCCCCTTCAGAAGTCATCTGTCGCATATTTTTAGTAACTTAAGAGATTTTAGTATTAGTTGTGATGTGTGAAGAGCAGAACAGTGTGGCTTCTTTATTAGTGGACTTTTTTTTTTTTTTTTTAAGGAGTGAAAGTTTTATTTACAATTCTCCATTACCTCAATCTGTTGCAGAATTTTGGTTGTGATTTTTTTGCTGGTGAACTCCTCGGGTGATGCATTGAACTTTAGGTCATCCAAATCTTTAGTACAGAAAAAATATAGAGAATTTAACAAATAAGGATAGGTTCTAATAAAAAAAAAAAAAAAAAAAAAAAAGAATTGCCCCCCTATAAGTATAATTTGAACACATTTTATCATATCATGTCAGATCTTTAAAAATTGAAATTTAAAAACGACTGTAGATCGACACAAGAAATATGCTAACATCAGTTTTTTTATTTATTTGCTATTTCCACTCTCTGTTGAACTCTCCATTTATAATAATAAAAAAAAAATTCTTTAGTGCTTAATTGGACTCTCTGGTGAGATACGGCTTACCCTCCTGCAGCGTAGGACCAGCTGCTGGTTCGCCTCCAATAATGAAGAGGATGCGCAGCAATTGCAGCACGTCCTCAACACCACAGGCGCTCTGTGCTGAACCAGCTTTGGCCTGTGGCTGTTCACGTGCGCCACTTAAGATGTCACAACTCTGCGCAACTGTGAGAGAGACCGACCCGAGTCCGGAAGACCTGCAGCCCCGTTCACAGAAATCCTGGAAGAAAAGAAACACACACAACACAATCAGAAATACAGCACAGAGAACTGTGGTGGATTTCCCCAAGCTATTACAGTCAACACTACACCAGGAATACCAGGTGACTGTACAATACACTTGTACAACTGCATTCTCAAAATAGTACAAATATGCTTTATGATTAAAATTAAAAAAAAGGAACAAATACATAAATCAAAACAAGATAATGTGGCTCAAAATTTCTTGAACGTTAAACAAACATTTACACAGATTAAAATGTTGTGAGGACAGATACAACTCAAAACAGATGGCTAAACAAGTGAAAGTAAATTAAAGAAAGGCAAAAATACAAATACAGTGAGGGGAAAAATAAAAATGTATATGTAAGTGCATATATTTATATACATACACATACATACACACACAATGCCATTCTATACCTTGTATGCAGCTATGAGCTGCGAACAATTTCTGTTTTTCCTAATACTTTTATTAGTGCCGGTTAATTTCCAGTGGCGCAGGAAAGTTGAGTCTGCATTCTTCTGCAGGTAGGTTATCAAGTCATTCTTTGGTAATTCATCTGTGCCAAGGTACTGTTCCACATGCTCTACGGACCAGCAACCCTACAACAGGAAGAACCAAATGTTGGTCTTTCCTGATTGTAAGTTTCACGCAATAAAACATGCATTACAACAGGCCTAACCACTAAAAGGACCGTGCAATTACCAAGATTAGGTCACTAGGATAAAAATTTCTTCCCTTCAACAGGCTCCTAGCTACAAGGTTAGTGATGACTGAGACAGTCTACTGACAGCCACAGGAAAAAGCAGTTTTTAATGAGTTGGAGAAAACGAGCGAAAGAGATAAATAAGTGTTGTTGAAAAAAGTGGAAAAGGGCAACAAGATGATCTAGAAAAAGAAAAAAAAAAACTTACCATCTTCCCGCTTTCTTTCTCTTTGTCAGAGTCCTTTAACTCTCTGTACATTATCCTATAAAATAAACATAGAGCTAATTTATAACAGTAACAATATTCCAAGGCAACACAGCTGAAAGAACAAATAAAGTAACGTGTACTCACGTGTACGTTGGCTCCCAAATGCGCCGAAGCTTGTCAGATTTAATGCTGCCATTACAAGAGAGCTGCAGCAGCTTTTGGACGTAGTAGAAAATGGTCGATTTGTAGTTGTTTAGAGGTAGTTCAACTTCCCTTGTAGTTCCCAGGCCTGCCACCTTTAAGATAAGCGCCAGATGTGGGGAGGGAGCACATTCTACCTCCTCCAGCACCTCTGAACGAGGGGTACCTGCACACGTCACAAAAACCAAAATAAACTCTCAAAATCCTATAGACACCAAGAATTCACATAACTTAAATAACTTTCGATTCTGTATAAAACAAAAATCTATATTTTCTATTTAATAATGTACAGTCATAAAAAATTAACACAAACTGGGGAAACTGCTCTTTTTTGCAATAAACAATGTTTACTCATGACGGACTTATGTATTCCACAATACATAAATATTTAAATTAGCCAGTCAGAATTAGTAAATGAACAACGGTGTGTGTTCTGAGCCGAGTGATCTGTGTTCTAGAAATAACGCTGTTCACCTGAAAAAATATATAAATCAATTAAATGAATAACTACATTTTAAAAAATGGTTTTCACCTGGTGTAGGAATTTCCAGATCGGTGGTTTGCTGGACATTAGTCCGGCCTGGTCTGGGGTCAAATGCGGGGACTAAAGCAGAAAATTGTCGCTTCAGCACAAAGTCATCGTCCCACGTTCGACGCCGTCCCCCTTTGGTTTCATATTCCTCTTCCTCCTGTCAGGCAACCATTACACAACATTTATGCATTGCCATTATGTTTTAGCAAACATGCAGTATAGGCCTCTTCAGCTCACCACAAGCATGCTTTTCACAGTAACCATGCTGACAGGACATAACATTCATATGTATAAAAGAAATAAATCGAGGCATTTCTCAATTGGGAAAAAAAGAAAAGAATAAACAAATTTTATTAAATTATATTTAAAAACAAAATGTACTTCCATTACCACAGAAGGAAAACAAAATCTAACTCAACAACTAAAGGAGCAGCACTGTAACTAGTGTCAAAACTACAACAAGTTTTACCCTATGTATATGAACGTGGTAACCAAGGTTGACCCTGGACCGTACCAGAACTTCCTCATACTCCTGGTCCTCCTGATTGTCGTCCTCATTCTCGTCATCGTCGTCATCAGGTTCAGGCAAATCTTCCTCGTCATCCAGCTCTGCAAGCAATGTGTTTGCCCGACAGCTATCCAAGAAGTCTGTAAATAAGGAAGAAAAGCAAGAAAACAGGCATAAATAGCATTAATTAAACTTCAAACAGAAGTAGCTAGAGAGAAAAACCTTGCAATAAATTAGTGGTGAGGACATCCATATGGAATCCATTAAACCATTAATATGGGATGCAACATATAATACGGCATAATCAGAGACATAGGCAGAAGATGCATGTTTTGGTTGCTGATTAAATATAGCACGGCCTACCATAGAGCGAAAACTCAGCCTCCTGACCCGTGTCGCTCTCGCTAGATGTGGAGGTCAGGCTGGTTGTCAGTGTGTTACTGAGCAACTGGCCAACGGACAAACCTGTAGTGGCTGTGGCTACATTATTGCTGCTGGTTACTATGGAGGTGGACATTGTAACAGTGGAGGTGGTACCAGTGGTGGTAAGGTTAGGAAAGCTCTGTGCACCCATGAGAGGAGACGCTGCAAAACACAAAAGCAATTAGGCGATTATTATTATTATTATTTTTTTTGAGGATGTGATTGAGCCAAAATTAGTGCGAGTACATTTCAAATACCGAAAAAAAAAGAAAAGAAAAAAAAAAAAAAGAACAGAAATGTAGAACTATATGCGAGAGGAAGGTCTGCTCCTAAGAACTTCAGAATTCTACAAAACATGCAGACCTGATGTTATACAATATTTCTGGTTACAGGTTTATTTAAAATATTGACACTAACGTCCTAATTGTATATAAAATATTGACACTAACGTCCCATACTTTTTATGAAATTCCTTTCCCTTTTTGTGCAATGTCAGTAAATGTTAACATTACAGTCATGTTGCAACGAGCCAAATGTTCAATTCAAGAATTCAATTTGCAACGTCTTAGGTTTTAGCTTTGATGCACTGCACAATACAGGTGACTTATCATGCATCTATTAAAGCATGGGTTCTCAGGGGTTGCTTGGTTTACAAATGGGTCAGTCATGAACAAAATTTACTCTCATTCATTTATTTATTCTACCAAGTAATATTAGGATTTTGTTGGTTTAGGTTACTGGGAGTCTCATGCAGCCATATTTAAATGAACAGAGTATGCATTATTTTTAGTATTTTCAGTGGTCAGACATGGTGCATAACAGTTTCTCGGTAACAAAAAACTGAGATATTTCTACACCCATCTAATGCCACGAAACAGACTAGCATTGTGCCTTGAACCATATACTTATACACTGTTCCAAACCCTTACCGAGTATCAACACCTTACCTCCTTTTTTGTCATGTTCAAATCAACCCAAAAATTGATGTCTATCAAATCACGACTATTTTGAAGTACTACATACTACATACTAAGGGTAAGAAACACATATTTCAGATGCAGCCCAAACAATCATTGAGACCATGGTCCTTGGGTCTCCTGTGGGTGTTTACGTACAATAAACATGAGAAAAAAAACACACGTTCCCCTTTCTTCTTCTTCTTTTTTTTTCTAATTATAAATATAAACATGAACTATGAATTAGTTTGCTGTTTGAGATGCTTGTTTTTTGCTTGGTAAAAGTAGTGGCAAGTTTATTAAAAGGTCCTTCTTAGCTCCTCCCAGAAGTTGCCCATTTTTATTTTGACCACAACAGATGTGTGCTTTAAACTAAAGCATTAGAAAGCTCATAAGTTTTATTTATTTATTTTTTTTGCTTTTAAAAAGTCTGAACTCATCACTCATGACCTCAGTCCAAAGTAGCAGCAAGTTCAAATAATGTGTATTAAACAAATGAGAAGGTTAAGTTCCCCTGAACATGTTGGTCGCTTGGTCTCCGTGTCCTCTCCCTACTTCCCTCTCCTATCTGACTGGCTTCTGACAGCTCTGGTATGCGAGTGTCGTTAGCAGGGTGATGAGACAAAACTAACCCTATCACAGACATCCTGCATATTGAAAGCATCTCCCAGACAACTGAAAAATGCACATACTGATCAGTCTTGTGCTATCGCGTAGCGGGCGGGGCTTTACATTTCACATCTTTGTCCCTCATCAGTCCGGTCAAGCTTAAGTTTCTGCATAACGTTATATTTTTTTAATTAAGTTTTCTTAAAGAAAATGTATTTATTTCTATAAAATGTTGAAAATTAATTTTTTTATTTCAGTTGTGAAGTACAGTGGAATCTTGGATTGTGAGTAACATGGTCTGCGAGCCTTTTTGCATGAAAAGCAAAATTTAAAAATAAATTTTATCCTGTTAGTGAGGTATTCAGAAGAGATTTATTTCGTGACCATACAGTATGTGCGTAAATCATTTTGTTCTTAATTTTCTGTCCAAATGCAGTGACTGTTCTTTAGTAACTGTATTGAAACAAGGATCCTCAGTAAGACAAAAAAGTTAAAAAGGCTGTTGCAGTGCATAAGATGATTATGTTTAGAGGGGTGAGTGATTGTATGCGTGTGTGTGTGTGTGTGTGTGTGTGTGTCTGCACGTGCAAGTCGTCCTACACTTCAGACCCCAAACCACCACATCATGCTCCTCCTTCTTCTCCAAGTCCTTTTAAAAGGCAAAGTGCAGGTTAAGTTGTTTTATTTTTAATTCATATATTGTTTTAATAATTTTTTATAAGAATATTTTTCGGGTTGTGGAACGATGAATCGTCCGAGTTTCCATTATTTCTTCTTTCTTATCGCTTTGATATACGAGTGTTTTGATATACAAGAACGCTTCCAGAACACATTATGCTCACAACCCAAGATTTTACTGTAATCGGTAGCTTTCACAGTTATTTGTGTGTAAGAAATTGATATTTTTTTCCTTTGTTTACATGACCTTTACATGGAAATTACCAACCTCTGGCCTCCATGGCTACTCACCAGACGAAGCTGCAACGTTGCGGCCAATTGTGTTGGTATTGTTGTCACTGCTACTGCGGCTCAGGTTCATGTTGTTGGTGGCGTTGGTGCGTGCCATGTTGGGAGCACGGCGCACAAATGACTCCATGAGACTGGCCTCACGCGATGACAGGTTAGGCACACTGGCACTGGAACTCATAGGCGCACCAGCTGCAAGCAGTGAGCTGACTGACAGGCGAGCACCAGTGCCTGGGCCCAGGGGCCTCTGGGACACCGCGACCTTGCCAGAAGAATCCGAGACGGAGCTCACATCAGGTGAACTGACGCTAACTGGCCCCACAGAGATGGCTGTTGATTCACTCTTGGGCTCGGCACTTTCACCAGACGCAGAACCACCCTCGGCCATGGAAAGAACCACGAGCGGCTCCTGTCCCTCTATCCCTGTGGGTCCAACCCCCTCAAGCGTACCCTGCTCAGACAGGCCCTCAAGTCTGCGAGCAGAGCCAAGGCCGACATCACTGCATGCTGAGCTGCTGCTGCCCTTGCGACCAGAAGATCCTGATGATGGGCCACCCCTGTCCGGACAGTTGTTTTTGGCCAGGCTGCTCCAGGGAGTCGGCGGGCCTGCAACAGCGCACGAAACAGTTTTGGGTGACGGCGCCGACTCGGGGTCGTACCCCGGTGCTAACTTCAGGTCAAACTTTCCTTCCGCACCCATGCGGTAGGAGTTCGAGCCACCAGCATCCCAGGTGACATCAATCCAGCCTGGAAGAGGATGGGAAGGGAGGGGGGGTATATGAACAAGTGAGACCCTTCAAGGGAATTGTGAAAGCAGCGAGTCAAAGGTGGCAGCACTGCTCGACACTACAGAGATTGAACATTAATCAATTTCAACCTCTTCCTCTTTACAACTAAAACGTTTAGATAATTTGGATGGCGAATGTTCGATGCTACATAGTGAAATGTCAGATGCATCCTAAACCCAGGTGATGCACTAGAGGGAAATTAAAAAAAAAAAAAAACGTTGTGTGAAAAGACAAGCTGAAATGATCTTTTCCTCTAGTCCTAAAAACTATATTGCCAATCTTAAAAAGACTTCCAGTCCATCCAGACCATAAAAAAATGTCACACAGACATGCAGTAGGTTTAAACTGATCGAGGTAAAAATAAACCAAAACAGATGAGTTCGTGAGTAAATGAGTAATACCTGTTAGGTTTGGGAGAGGGGGAAAGGTGCACAAAAAGTAGCAAAATAAAATAAAAAATATGAATCAACAGACAAGACTGAGAAAGTCTTTTCTTTCTGCTGCATTCACAAGATAGAACAAATTGATTTTAATAGATGGGGTCTGAAAGCTAGAGAAAAATCACAAATGAACAACTGAACAAGTCTCTGGTCAAGTATGCGACTACGAGTACACAAAGCTCAGAAGCTCTCGTTTCAGTGTGACAGCCTCTACCAATTGGCAGTCACAATGTTTAGGGGAGAAGTCACCTACCACATTTTACACCCATGCAACACCCTAAAGTCCTTAAAAATGACTGAACTGTCCACTCACTTTACAGAAGCAAGATTTTTTGAAGGTCTATCTCGGAATTAGAAGCATTTTTACTCTGCCATCTCTGTTTCAGACAAAGTAGGACTATTTACAGATTTTTTTTTTTGAAAAATCTTTTGCAGGGGAATCACACTATCTACAAAGCAAGTAAAAGTAACAGCTGAATATAAATTCTGTAATCCATGTTTACGGAAATGGCTGGGACTAAAATTTTGACTGACATGTTATTGGTCTGTCAGTGTCCAAAAACTATTTGACCACCACCCAAAGCGATTTCAAAAATATTAAAGAAAAATGTTAACTAACTAGGCATGTACTGTATAATACATGTTTACGGTTTCCGTTACTTGTCACCTAGATGGGCACGATAGTTAATTTAGTTATCATGTATCTAACTAATGTAGCTTTCACTTGAGAAAAAAGGAGACAGGGGACAAAAAGCTACATGGCTAATGTGTATAAAGCATAGCTTTCTACATCAGCATTAGCAAATGTCAGCTCTGCCATCTGAAGAGAGAAAACCTGAGTAACCTCCAAGGAAGTGTCGCCTAACGGCAAGTACTGCAAGTGTGCTAATTTTGAGTATGAATACAGTTTTGATTTTGATTTTGTAGGGCTTTTTTTAAGCACACAAATTGCTGTTTTTTTTAGGTCAGATCTGAGTCACTTGCGTAGAAAGTCCTAGATCGGATACAAATCCAATACACTGCCATGTGGCTTGAATGAGAATGTACAGATTGGAATTCAGTGCAGGGATTTTACAGCAGTGCTAGCAATAGCTGATAAAACAGCTAAAGTGCATCTGGCTTTCTTCCTTCTTCTGGATGGAAACAAATACAGCTGACTAACTGCTTGATGCATCCTGCAGAGCAACATTTTTTTGCTAAAATCGTATCCATTGTTTGAAATGGGTGCTCACACATACTCATGACGTTTTAGCTCAGATGATGCGAGCACAGACACCATTTCAGAGGACACACGCATAAGGTTCAAGATTCGCACTGGTCTGGTCTGGTCTTAGTCACAACTCTTGCCCTGCTTTGGTCTTGATGTCGACTTGGTCTTATAAGTCTTGGTCTTGATCTCGTTTTAGGTGCTCATGACAACAATATTAATTCAATTTCATTTCTATTACGCTTTTAACAATATTAGCACCCATGCACTGTATACATTTGTCATGCTGTAATGTTTCATTCCAACACCCACTGCGAAAGAAAGCTTAAAAAAAATCTTCCTTCAGTCAATTACTCAATGAGATTTATTCCATTCTGCACTGTCAGAGGTGGTCACCTTGAAGACTTATCACCATAAAAACTTTAATATCCATTTGTCCAATCCTGACTAATTCAACTTCTGGCCAACATTCCCCACAGTCCAGTCCACATTCTTAGACAGAGTCACTACAGTACGCACACATACAGTATTAAAAACATAATTATGACAAGAAGCCAAATTCACCCAGGACTTAGCAGACAGAATGGAAACACTCAATGCATAAATATGCAAATCAGACTTCAGAAAGCTACAGCCAATTGTGAGCGCTGCTTATTCATGGGCTTTGAATATGAATCTCTTCACAGACATCAGTCAACTGCTGCTTAGCACGTCATACGTCATGCTGCATCCTGACAGCCATATGCATATTAGTAATATGAACTAATATTCATGTTTGGCAAACCATTTAATCACAGGATCAACTTATGTTGCATGCAGAGAGAACCTGCAAATATTACCAACCTTCCTTGTCCCAACTGAGGACAACTCAATATGCATCCCAGATTGTAGTTGCGAAATGGGACCCAATAACCCATTCTGCTACAGAGCAATGGTTCAGCCAAATAACCTTTAAGGGGCCAGGTCTTAATGAAAGATATTACGTGTCTGAGCCGGAGTAATAGGATTCAGAACTGAGCTGTATCACAAGGCAGCGCAACACACTGAGTAAAGCATAATCTCCCCTTTTAATCATACATAAGCTCACAGATACCCAGTGTCTGACTAAATGAGGAGAAAGAGAGAGAGCGAGAGAGAGAGAGAGAAAGTACCTCAGCTGATCTGCTTGAAAGTTTTATATTAACATCAAAGAAATATTAGCACTGATTTAGAAAAGTTACAGTTCTTTCTTCATCGAGAAAGCATGAGTGAAGCCTTTTGGTTTCTCTTATTATTACTGCCAGGTGCTGTGACTGAACTGACTGTATACTGGTGTTTACATGTTATTCTCCAAAATGTTAGTCAAACCTTTGGGACGTCATGGCACTCTGGTCGTGATCCGAATCATTATACTGACTTCATGATTTAATTAAATTCCCAGAATGTTTTAAACAGAATTTTAATGATGACGACCAACGATTTAGACTTTTTCGATTCAAAGCGTGCCCGGGTTTGCCACACCGCATTCTAAGTGGACTCTAGCACAGTATACTGATCTAAGTGCAGGTATGGAGTGTTATTACTACGCAAACATACCGAACTTTGAGGTATGGAGATCCAGGTTTTAGCTCAGTGTGTAAAAGCACTTTAAGGGAAAGTAAATAAAAAAAAATAATTATTCTCCATTCAGTAGTCATTTCAAGCTTCTTGTGAGCAGTGCCTTTTAGGAAGTTTTCTGCACGACACTAAACACAAATAAGTCAAGCCAAGCACACGTTTTGATGATTAACATTTGTGTCAATTAAGTGTTTAAAATGCTGTAAGTTAAAATGTTTCTTTTAAGACCAGGGAAACCTAGATCTGTACAGAACACATTTAGGTTATTAAAAGACTTAATCTTGTTTAAATAAAGTTTATTATTATTTTTATTTTAGAAAGACCAAAACAAACTTGCGATAAATAAGCTAAGTGACTTAACGTAATGAACATGACTGAAGTGCAAGGTGCAATAAATGTTGTTGGTCTTTTGGCTGCTCCTGTTTTACGCCGGATGCCCTTCCTGACGCAACCCTCCCATTTTATCCGTACTTGGGAATACTGTCAGAATACTGAAGTTTTATAAATAATCAATGCTGCATGAGCAAGACTGTTGCTGTGTTAAATATCAATATCAAAATATTCTATGTACTGTATGTACAACAAATAATTTAATACTGGTCATGACAGAAAGGTATCAGAACACACAGTGCATCACAGTCCGCTGCATATGGAGCTTAGCAGGCGAAAAGTTTAAGGTCATTGGTCAAATTTCTCGGATCTCAATCTGTTTGAAGCAAACCAACAGGATGCACCAGACAACCATGTCTGATTCATAGAGGCTCAACCCTGTACTTCACAGCAACTAAGGGATCCACCATTTATACCCCCATCAGCCAGACACCCCAACACACCTCCTGAGTCATGCCCTAAGGGGAAAAGATGTCCCAGTGGCATAAGGGGAAAAAAAAAAAAGATTGCGCTTAATACACTAAATGTGCTGTGGTGTCTGGCTGATGGGGGTATAAATCAGTGTATAGTTTCGAATATTTCACTCGTGGTTATGCTTTACTCTGTACATTTCAGTATTTCATCCAGAGATGGGTTCCTGGGTTACATTTGTACAACAAAGAGACCTGACTCAGACCTGACAGAAAATGTTCACAGTAAGGAGAACTGACCGAGACTTGCACCTCATACATATAGCTTCAGAAAAAAGACTAAGTACAAGATAACTAACACCTTTCTCACGGACACTGCATGACGTCTTAGTTAGTATGCTGGGTCATTAATTGGCTTCACTGTTTTACAACAGTCAATTCTAGGAGGTGGTGTTCCCATCTGCCCCCTGAAATTTACTTAAAAGTTGTCAAATAAATAAATGGAAAGAAAATAAAGAGTAGTCACTGTTCCCTTTGTGGCCTTCGGCTTGAAAGTTTGATCTGCTGTTTAGTTGTTCTTGGAGTTGAAGTGAAATGATGTAGTTGAAGGTCTAGGTCATGTTGCAAGAGGGAATTAAATGTTTTTATGGACTAAATCTCTCCCAATGCATATTTGATATCTCAATTGCCATGCACCACAGGCTGGCTAATAAACGCAAGAGCTTCTGAGGATCATAGGAAGGTGTACCCATACCGAGATATCAAAACTCTTTAAAGAAAACTGCTTGCAGACCAGTCTCTTTAAGTTGGTTACTTTTTTCAGTGCAGATTAGTTATTTTAGGACATTCTCTTAGGCCAGGCTGGATTAATACAGATTTCAAAGCAGTTTAACTCAATTATATACTTCACATTTTTAGAAAAATGACAACAATAATAATCTACCATGTTTAAATCAATCATGTTTTTTTTTTTAGCTCAGGATGCCTGACAATACATAAAGCAATTAATTTCCTTAAATAAACAGGTGCCATTGCCCCTGCAGTATGTGAGCCATTAATATAACTATCCTATACTGTATTCAGTTTGGCAAAAACATTTACTCATATCACTGTGTATAACTAAATGACTGAATTAATGCCAAGTATTCTGATAAGCATTTTAGTACAAGCTTTAAGGTTACACATGCTATCATGTAATTCTAACTAGCAAATTACAGGTTCTAACATGCATCCTTCTTACTAAAGTGTTACCATTTCTTACCATTATGGGCCTCTCCAGTCACAGTGCCCTCTCCAGCAGGGTTGCCATCCTGATCTCTCCACTTCCAGTCAATGCCACGCACCACCCGGGCCCCAGGGACGATGTACTTCATTACCTGAGAGCGAAAGAGGCGACGTTGTCGACGCAAGTTAGCTTCTGCCTCCTTCACAGCTTTACCTAATCAACAAAGATAAAAAATAATAAATTAGGGAAAGTGTATAATTCAGTAACATCAACCTTACCATAAAAAAGTATATTAAAACATTTAAAACCAGTTTACTCTGTATACTCACATACTAAGAAAATCCCCCCATTTTTTTATGTGAGCACAAAATCAGATTTTTTGGGGGATTTCGAAAAAAAAAAAAAAAAAAAAAATTATATATATATATATATATATATATATATATATATATATATATATTTGTTAAGGTTGAATAAAAAGTTAAAAATCCTGAAGAAAAAGGGATTTGGATTACAAATTTCTTACCAAGCTGATCTTCACACACGCCAGTGACTGTGCCGTAGATCTCCAGTCCAGACAGTGAGAGGTAGTGCGTTTGTCCACTGGCATTCTTCCCCATCTGTTTAATACGAATGTGTCTCCAGCCATGTTTTTCATCTTTGGATGGGTCCAAAGGCCACGTGGCAGTTGACCTAAGATGGAAACCAAATGTGTAAGCTGCAAGCACTGGAGAGAACAAACTTCAAATTTACTCAAAATCAAAGAATAAGGGCTGAGCTGAATCAGGGTCAAACAACATACAGTACGTTCCCTCTGATGAACTTTGACTTTGATTACAGCACACAATGTAGTGGCCAATTCACAATTTTGAAACCTGAAATGCACCAACGACATCAGGGATGAACAGATACATTGATGTGATACGCTGGTCATTCAGTACATTCAGGTATGTCAGCTGACTATTTTATTTGGGGAATAAGAAAAAATAAATAAAAAAAAATCATAGAAATTATTAAAATATATCTGGATATAACCCCATTGGGCTAAGGAACTTTTACATGTGAATAATAAGCGTGAATTGCAGTCATTGCAGTTACTCCCTACGACTGGTTTGATACTCAGCGTGCAGCTGATGTTACTGCGGCACCATCTATCCAACAGTCACAGTTTCCTGGCAGTATGTCGGTATGTTGCACTGGTTGAAGAAAGAGGACACCGATGCATCTTATTTCAATGAGCGCCAGCAGCACAAATACACCAGAACACAAGTTGCTAACGGAAGTTACCGTCCAAATCTGAAAAGGACGAAGTAAGCTCATTATCGACAAAGGAGGGGCTGAGGTTAATCTCTGTGCACATTGGCTGCAGGAAACCAAGTTACCTGCTAACCAAGCTTTTTAGCTGTTAGTAGGCAGTGGCCAATACAGTCCTCTGGTGTTTGACAGAGCTTACTTCACCTTGATGGCTCCACAGTGCTGACAGCTAATTGAGCTAACGTTCGCTAAACAAGGTTAATTAGCCATGCTCTATTTCTCCACTGATCTCGTATGAAGCAAAAATAGAAAAGGACATCCCTGCTGAGATGGAAAAAGAGCAATTTAATCCTGATACTCATGTGCCGATTAGAGGCAATTCCGGCAGTGGACAGGGGACAGCATGTTCACTCTGACCACTCCGTGTCTATAGGCAACACACTGTGATGCACTCTGTTTCGACACCTTTCTATCAGCCACGGTATAAACTTTCAGCAATTTGAGCTGCATTAGCTCTTCTACTGGATTGAACTACACCTGCCAGCTTTTGCTGCACACGTGCATTAATGAGCCTTGGTCACCCCGACCATGTCAACGGTTCACTTTTGATAGGTCCTGACCACAGGCTACAGGGAATATACCACAAGAGTTACAGTTGTGTTATTGCTCTGGCCCAGTCTTCCAGTCATCATAATTTGGTCCTTGTCAAAGCCACGCAAATAATTTTGGCAGTTTCCAACAATTCAACTTTATGGTAAAAAATGTTCACTTACTGCCTACACACAGTGGTGTCACTCACTTCCCGCTAAGATTGTAATGAGATTGTGAGATGTTATTTACTTCACCTGTCAGCGGTAAACAATGAGACTGAGTAACGAATAGTTTTGGCCACAGCTGCTTAGTCCCAATCCTGATGTGGAAATGCTCATACTTTCACTATTGAAAAAGTTATTCATGATTTCTTCTAATCACATTCCTTCCACAAAACTGATGAGTCACCATTACCCTTACAGGTTTTAGAATGCAGGGGAGAGTTTTTAAAATTTTAGTAATTTTAATGTTTACATTTTGCTCTTCAAACTGTCTGTAACTTAAAGGAAAAATACAAAAACAAACACCCTACCCCGGCTCATTGAGGCTGCCATCATCCACATGGGTATAAAGAGTCATCCAATTCTGTCCATCTTTGGATACTTGGAAAACCCAATTGCGAAGAGCTGAACGTCCATAGCCACGAGCATGGCGAAGCGTGTAGGCGGAGGGAATGACCCAGAGACCCAGGTCCACAGCAAACCAGGCATTTTTGTCATCATTGGTGTGGCAATTGAGGGCTGAGCTGTCTCTGCTCAAAATGTCCTCTAGACGCCCATAGGGAAGATTCCTGCCCTCCGATGAGGTCACCACCACCAGACCATATGCTGCAGGGTTTACCCATTCATATGCAGTCCTGAAAATAGAACAGGACAAAGTTACACACCATGTATGATAAAATAACAGTGAACCGACACTAGGCTTTTAAAATTTTTCTTTATTAGTTTACACTTTTTATTTATTCAGACGGTACCAGATTTTGCTAAACAGCTTCAAAGACTAACCTACTGACATACAAAAATGGAATTAAACCCATTTAGTGGCTTTGATAACTGAACACTAATTTTGATATGCATTAGAAACCTGAGGAACCAGCTGCTCTCTTACGGTCCTGACTGCAAATTGTGCTCTCTGGTCGTACTTTTTCAAAATGGAAATGCATCATAGCACCGAATACAAGTCGACCCTGGGGAAGCATAGAAAAGATTCTGAACAAGAGAACTTACTTTGCATTTGTGCCAATCCAATATACAATGCCATTCTCATCAAAGTCATGCTGGTGTCTAAAGGTGAAACTTTGGCCTTCTCTCAATTTCCTAACAAAGATGAAGGAGGCTCTATCGAAGTCATACCACTGCTTCGCCACCTATTGAACCAGAGACACAAGTGTTACCTTATTTTAAAGTGGGCAGAAACAGGATTAAAAATAGACAAACCATGTATATAAACATAAAAATACAAAAAACTTTACCATTTTAAGCAAATACTGCTCGAGAGACTCAACGGTAGCCAGAGGCTCCATCTTAAGCATCCTGCCAGTCCGATCAATTAAGGCCGTCTCACCTGGAGCCCGCTCCAACCGAAAACGCAACCTCCTGGTCAGAATCTTAAAAAAAATAATAATAATACTTTAATAAATTTACTAACAATTTCTAGGTAAATAAATAAAATACATAAGACCTAATCAAATACATATTAGATTATTTTGGCAGTGCATAATACATAATAGTAGTAATTACACTGGCTGTTGGTGTTATCAAATTTATTTTCCCACCATCACAAACCCAATCTTGTGCTGCTCATGGTTATATAAGTTTTGCTTGCATTTGCTCATTTTCATTCACTGGGTAACTGAGACTTCTTGTTAATATTGTTTAAGAAATCAGCACTTTACCTTCTAATAGTTTATCTAATTGGTTAAATTATGGTTAGCTTCCTAGCTTTCTGCACTTGTGTAAAAATTTATATTTAAACATTTATTGGCAAAAATGTATTGCATCCACATCCTTCCTTTTCTTAGTCATTTAAATTTACTGACACATGCACCCGTCACTTCAATCATCAACCCATTCATTACTCTTACTTTACCTGCAGGTTGTACGCTGAGCCAGGCGAGTCGTACAAGTGAAGAGGTAGCCGTTCTATAGACTCCAGCACAGCTATTAACTTGCGGATTAAGGCAACTGCGGGTCGGCTAAAACAAATTTTTAAATACATCTTATACGGTATACATTAAGAAAAAGAGTAAGAAATATTGCTTTGGTTATATAAAGATGGGTTCCTACCTTTCATCATCTTCGTTTTCACTGAATGCAGTTTTAAAAACATTTATCCTCTCCATCAATTGCTTACAATCATGTTTCATATCAAGGTCTACGCTCTGTAAAGAAAAAAACACAGTTAGAAAACAAACAGGAAAAAAAAGGAAGCAAATGTAAATGTAGCAATAAGACATACACTAAACTGAAAAAAAAAGACTCACATTATTAAGAACAGTAAAAAGTGCTTGCACAAGGCCACTGCTGCACATTTCATAGGGAGAGATGGTGTTCTCATCCTTGAGAACCACTATCAAATTTTCTAAAGCAGTCTTCATGAGGTCTCGCCATGTGTTCTCTCCCTCGATACACTACAACACATTAGACAGAAAATTTTATAATACTGGAAATTTCCATTTTTAAGATAAATAAAGACCTATGGCTATTTAATTTAAATTCCTCTCTCATTCACTCCAAATTAAAGGACATAGTCAGCTTGAATACAATCAAACTTAATATTCTTATACGATAATAGTTACTTGCTAAATGTCAGTGTTGTTTAAAATTCAGTGCAATACTGTCATTACTTTTATTTTTACTACAACATGCAAATACATGTTCTAAATAAATAAAAGCACAAAAAATAATTTCTAATATTAAAATGTAGAATTTACATTTTTAAAATAAAGATAAAAGCAGTTGAATATGTTCTTAAATACTCTATTGTAATTGAAGAACATGATCCAAAGCGACATGGACGTAACGTGACCTGTCTGTTGGTGTGCAGCTCCCAGGCAGACTCCAGCTGAGTGGCAATGTTTCTCAAAGTGACGACGACTCCTCTGGGCATACTTTCTACAGCCTTAAAGTGGTCATCATACAAATCTCTAGCCATTGTCTTTACCTATAAGAAAAAGGAATAAGTTTGTAAAGTGACGTGGCATCTTAAATAAAACTTTTACACAACTTTTACAGATTTGACTTTAGGAGTACAGACCGATTACTTATTACACAATTAATCTCCTATTTCTAAGTACTTTTTGGGGATAATAATTAGCCTCTGAAAACATGGCTCCTCAGAATATTACACACCACAAGCAAACACCTACTTTTTGTTTTGTTTTTTCCAATTTCGATTTGAGCTTTCGTCCTCGTTTTCCAGTCCACCCTGTCACAAATTCTGACCCTGGATAAGTGAATAACAAATAGTGACCATAAACAAGTATTTGAAACAAGGCCTGACGACATACAATACATTACAGTAACAAAAACAAAATCACAACACAAAACAAGCAAAGTACACATATTTTCCCCCAAGCTTACCAAGAGAGGTTTCAGCAGTGAAGGAATGCTTGGTGCCTCGGTTGGACTCAAACACAAAGCCTGGTAGGTCTTCTTTCAGGATGGTGGCCTGCTGACCGTCTGAGTTATGAATGGCTATCTCGCCCTCCTTTAGACACGTGAGTGACCAGTTGCCCACTGTGAGCTTCGTGGGTCCCACTGCTGACAGGATGGGTTGGCTAGCTGTGACCGGTTTCACCTGACTTCTGGCACGCTGCAGCTTCTCCAAAAACTCACTTCGACTCTCTGGAAAAAAAAAAAAAAAAAAAAATCAGAAACACTTTTAAATCACTAGATAGTTTATTTTAAAAGCTCTTAAACTTAACAATCCACATGATTAATTTTCTTTTGGTCTATTTAAGTATCTATACCAATACCAAGCCTCATCTGAAATCAACCACGGAGAGGAAAAAAAAAAAAAAAAAAAAAAGGGTAAACGGAAAAAAAAAACGATTAAAACACCATCAAGTTACCTGAACTGTCAGAACCACCCTCTGGGCTGCCACTGGAGTACATGGTTGCCAATTTTCCATCCAAGATGAATCGAAACCAGCCATTGCTACCGTTGGAAAGCTCCAGGGCAGCAGCATCACTCCATATATATAAACAGTCCCTGCCTCTGATAATGGACCAATCCCGCCAATGGTAGGGCTTGCCCTGCTGAATCTCTTTGGCATCTTCCTGGGGCTCATCCTCCTAAAATAAAGCGATTTTAAATTAAATTCAGTTTACAGAGGAAATGAAAAGCATAAAGATTTTATTTTTGCCTGTTTGTTACCTTCTCTGGTTTGGCTTCTTCCTCGTTCTCATCATCAGAAGTTGGGCCTGCCAGAGTGGACACCTTATTAATGACACCTAGTCTGGCCAGCTGATCCAAGAACACGTCGCCTCCCTTATCGACCAGATCCCGTATGATCTGCAATGCCAGCAAGTGACCATCATCGTCATCCTGTGGAGGAAAGAGGAAAGCATCTTTCAAGTCCTTTGATGATACAAACCTCATTAAACCATCACAGTAAACCACACTAGATTTTTTAAATTGAAATATATATTACACCTAAGCACTTTATCATCAACACCTGTAATTCTAACCATGTAAGTAATAATCAGGTACATGCCTGCGTTACATCAACCATCAGAAAGAGGGATAAATGAAATCTTGCTGCTTTTTACCACAGTGTGATTGTTGGAGCTAGTATTTCTGTACCTGCTGATCCCCTGATATTCACACACACTGCAGGCTTTAGTTTACTCAAAATAATGCAATAGGGAAAAAAAATGTGGTAAGCAGCAGTTCTGCGAACAGGTAAATGTAAACAGAAACTGGCCAGACAAGTTCAAGCTGACAGAGAGGCTACAGTAACTCTGATCATCTCAGAATGCATAACAAAGTTCCACTTCGGTCATTCAAGCACAAAAAGTAATTGTACTGAGCATAGGCTCACCAAAAGGCTGAAAAAATAGACTGTTTTTATGAACTTTGATTTCTGCTAAGGATCACACATTACATGGTCAGAACTTGGTACAAAAATCATAAATCCATGGACCCAACTTGTCTTGTGTCAACAGTCTAAGCTGATAGAGGTGTTATAATGATGTGGGAGAATGTCATCAATTATGACTTGAATGCCACATAATATTTTAGTATTGCTGCTGCCCATGTGCATCTCTTAAGGCCACAATCTACCTTTAAATGGCTACAGGGTGAAGGTGCACCTGAAAATCTGCAGGAATTTGTGTTCTTCTCAAAGGTATTTTGCTAACAGCGTGTTGAATCCATGACATGAAAAAGTGAAACTGAGAACTGGTTTAAGAGTGAAGGGAAGCCCTACGCAGTATCACGATAGAGTTTATGAAGTGTTTCGGGCTAGTAAAAGCTTCAACATAAGGCTTGTTTAAAATGGTTTTAAATCAGAGACAATGTGTAAGAGGGAAATTCACAAACCACAAAAAAAGAAAGAAAACACTGACCTCCTGATCCAGTACAGTAGCAGTGATTTCCACCAGGATCGTGGGCAGATTGTGTCCAGCATCAGAATCACACACTTCCTTAAGCAGCACTTCAGAACTGTAATGAACCATCTTTCTGATGAGCGCTAAACTAGCTTTCCTAAACAGGAGAGGACATAGCACAATGTTACTCAGACCTTAAATATAATTTGTAGATGTAAAAAATGAAACTGAAACATAGGGCTTTTTTTATTTAGTTGTAAGTTACTTTACTGTCAGTCATGTACTTCCCTATAACGCAGATACTTTTAAACCTACGTTCTTGACCAAAGTCACAATCTTTACCCAGAACTGAATTAACAAAATTATGCACTTCTCCCATACACCAGACCATGCTAAGATATTAGCATATTGCTAAGAAGTTAGGATAAGTGTGTTTTTAAACCTCTGAGCCACTCTTGATTGAAGATACATAGAAAACTAACTTTTTTTAAAAAATGCGATTTAAATATTTATTTCCCTTCAAGTACACAAGTGCTAACTAATAATACATAAATAAAAAAACAAAATCACCCTACTTTATGATGGAGTCTTTAATGTTTCAAGAGCTTGTACTGACTAGTAGTAAGGGCAATAGCATTAATCATAGAGGCATATTTGGGCTTAGCAAGACAATAAATGCAGGCTTCCTCAAAGCAAAAACTTTAGCTTTTTTCTTCCACTGCCCTATGGGAGTTTCACTTTACAGCCCTGTCAGTGTAATGCACTGGAATATAGACTGTATAAATGATAAGGCAAATGAACCTTATTGAAGGCAGCATGGTTTGCTGAAAGGTTTGTGCAAATACTGGAAGCAGTCTCTTCAAATAGATGGGTGCCATCTCAGGGTCTCCTTTCGGCTCACTACCCTCCTCCTCTTCTTTATTCAGATCCTTCTTTTTCTTGTCATCCCCTTTGTTCACAGGACACATCCAGTCCCCTAAAGCACAAATAAATTAAATGTTCAAAATGGACTTGACCACAACTGGGGCTTACAGTGTATGATAAAACAACTCTTAACATCTACTCAGAGTATACAGATCAATCACTTAATGGCAAGCACAGCACAAAGGTGCTCGCACTGCCCCAACATGTTTTATCTATAGCTGACAGGACAATGTAACAGTTAACCCAGCAGAGATTTGTTTGTTTGGATTTGGATTTATTGCCTTATCAGCTTCTCAGACTATTTCATGGCAAGATTCACATAAAATATAAGCTGATTTATTATTTTATGAAAATGTAAGTGATGAAGACAGTAGTGCGAAAGTTAAAGGGATATAAGAATTATAGATAACATAATAGCATGGTCTTAGTAAACCAGCAGGGATCCCTTTGCCAGTGTTCAAAAGAGTGCACACTTAATAGATATTATTACAATGTAGTAAGATTCGCTTGATTTTTGACATCCATAAATAGAGAAAGTAAAACTGCGCACAGCTGGATATGTATTCAGTTTAACACAATTAAATCTTAACATCTGATTTGGTCAAATAAGTTTACCAGGCATAGTACACACACACACACACAATAATACAAGACATAAGCAATTAAGCCAAACACAGTTTTGCCAAGACAGATCAAGACAGAAAAAAAAAAAGACATGGTCTTTGGGTGGGTTGGGGGATATAACGCACCTGGAGACTGAAGAATTGCTACAACCTCGCTATGACCCCTCTCCCTGGCCTTGTCCAGGGGAGTTTTGCCATCTTCATCCCTCAGATCAGGGTTGGCTCCATGGCGTAGTAATGTCTTACAGAATTAACAAAGGAAAAAAAAAAAAAACAGTCGTTTAAAAATGTGCCTTAAAATATAGACCAAAAAAAAAGAAAAATTAAAATATGGACCAAAAGAAATTTAAGAATTACATCTTCTGCTACCTTGGCTACTTGTGGTCTTCCAAAACAGGCAGCATAATGCAGGGATGAAGATCTTTGGCCTCTGTTGACATCTGCACCTCTCTCACACAAAAACTCCACCTAGGAGCAGAGTACAGTTGAGCAATGACATTTACCTGGTTATCCTGGCCCAAGTGGAATCAGGTTAAAAAAAAAAAAAAAAAAATTATATATATATATATATATATATATATATTTCTTTACAAGCATTAAGCTTAATGATACATGGTATTCATAGCTGTTTTCATTGTTTTTAAGTTTTACAATCCTGATCAGTTTCTTATCAGTTATTCTTTTATGCAAATGTTTACCTGTCCTAAATAAAACCAAATCATGCTTATGCATATGCACCACTCTCATTCTGTTCCCCTTCTGACCATCTTCATTTACGCACAGACAAACCCTTCAAACACCAACTGTTTAGGACTACACTATTGCACATGTGTAGTTTGCATGATGTAAATATCTACACCATGATCTACTTGACTGAAAATTCTCACCATTTCCTGTGTACCAAATGCTGAGGCCCAATTCAAAAGTGTCTGGCCCACATCGTCCATAAAATTAACTTCAAATGCTAGAAGAAAAAAAAAAAAAGTACAATTGGTTTCAAAACACAGGAACATAAGTAAAAGGACTAAAATACCTTAAACCAAATACAAATATGGACTCACCTCCAGTGTCAATGGCATCAATGAGTGCATCTGTGTCTTTGCTACGAATACAGTCGATGAGCTGGCGATGAGAGCGTTCTCCGGAGCTGTCAAGGCGTCGCAGCCCTGGGATACGGCCACCTGAACCAGCTGTGGATTTGGGCAAGGCCTTACGGCCCTCAAACAGCAAGACTAGCAACAGGTCTACCAATCGCATCGTATCCAGCACACAACGTTCGTCACCTTGCAGTGCACTCTCCATTGAGTCGGGCAGCTCTGAGCGCAACAGGTCCTAAGAAGTCGTGCAAAAGGATTTAACTAAAGCTTTTAACTCCTAATGGACTTGTATTTAATTACAGTTAGCATAAACAAGTTCCTCCTAAAGTATGAACCAATCACACTTCCAAAAAGCACTGAAATGGCTAGACCAACTATTTGTGTTTTTGCTGTACACTGAAGACAATGGGGCATTGTGTTATAAAAACCCAGGGCTTAAACCAAGTGCAGTTATTCAGTTGCCACAATTTGGAGGCACACAATTTGTATTCTGTGGTGATTTTCCTTAAATAAAAATAAATGAATAAATAAAATTTTTTAGAAAGCCACTATTGCTGTCCCTAAACTGCATAAAGCCTCAAATAAACACTCAGACATTCTGTATTTATTTGTTACCCTTGACACTATATAACAAAGTTTATGAAAGAGTGGAATTCCATTTGTGATGTGAACAAACTTACGTGTGTAACGAGCGGTGAGCCCCTGCACAAGGTGGACAGCAGGCTGACGATAGTAGACACCTGGTTGCTAAGTTTGGAGTCAGGGGCAGATGGGGCTCCTCCTGTAGATGTCCTGCCTGGTTTACAGGTGGAAGAAGGACCAGCGACTAAACCTCCTGCAGCAGCCATCCGTGATAGAAGTTCTTCACTCAGGCCATGCTTGGCCAGCGGAGCTGGATCAACCCCACGCCGTGTGAAACGATCAGCCAGAGAGGCAAAGCAGCGCAAGGCTCCATCTGAAACCTGCAATATTAAAAGATCTAGTTTTAGAGCTTAATGAGAAATTGATTATATAAACACCAGCACTCTCTGCGCATGTGTGTGTACGCTGGTACGAAGTTTGGTACACAGTAAACACCCATAATTGATTAATTCTAGCAAGGCAGTGGGTCTCAGCACTGCACAGGCAGGATTTTGTCCGTTTGATCTGGCAGACCTGGAGTATATTTTTTAACGTTAACCCAATACAGATCAGTACTTTCTATAAACTGGGCAAGGCTTTCAGTTGTAAATGAGAGCAACAAAATGCGAGACACGGTATAACTTTGAAACATGCTGCAAAAGATGCAAACATATGTAAAACAATATGTAACAGGTGGTAACGGCCGGGAGCATCATCCTTAACTCTTGTGTCGTACTGTGAGCGTGTCACAGGAGTTCCTCCCGAATGTAAACAGAGTCATTAGTTTTTTGTTTTTTTTTTTGCTTTGTTATTTTTTATTTATTTATTTATTTTTTAAATGCAACCTAAAAAACTATACTGTGGGCGTGTTACAGACAACAGTAGTCAGTGTGTACGACAGGCAGAATTGAGGGCTGACAGAACTTTGGAGCAGTGTGAGGAGCAGTAATGGTAGCATGCAACATCTAGAATTAAATAAAAACAGGTTTAGCTCCGAGAATGGTTTTTTGTTTGATCGCAACAATAAGTTGATTAAAATAAAATGTAAAAAAAATTGTAAAAAAATTATTATACAAATGTAACCACAATAACAGGTCTGTTTGCTCTGACGAAGGAATTTTTAGGGGCAGGCTATAGATCTTCCAGCACTGACAGAGAGGGAATTTTTTTAAATAAATTAAGTCTGTATGAACAACTATTATTCATTTGTTATTTTTTCAGATCATTACATATAGGCATGCATTCATTCAGTTTCATTTAAGTTTGAGGATGCACTATGGAAACATATGGTCCACGCTTGCTAATCGTTCTTGGTCACAGCACCTAAATGTGAATGTTATGGAGGTTTCAGCATCTCATGTATATACAAATTCACCAAAACGTGGGAATTAATTGTATGTGCATTTTTTTCTCTCTGACCAGGGGCTCCGTAGGATGAACAAAATTTGAATAGCACGTTCTCATGGAGCAGGAGGCTTTTCAAGCTGTGAAGGCTAAATATATAACATAACATATTCTGTTATACTACGTTGGTTAACAAACCAGATGCAGGTTTACCTGGTTTACTCCTAGGTTTACAAACAAAATGCAGATGGCGCAAGGGGGTGGGGCTGCACAGAAAGTTTAAGATAGGAGAGAGCAAACATCCACATGGCTTCAGGGGTGAAACAGGTTATGTCATGCAAACTAAATTAATATAAAGAGTGTAAAATATATAGATATACCACCCAGGACTAACTTGCACTACTACTACAGAACCTTTAAAGAATGACAAGTGTCACGGGTGTACCACGCCTCTCTTCCTCATGGTCATGGGTGTGTCTGAATGGACCAATAAGTAACCTTAACATGAAAGTGAGTTATGCCTGAATAACAGAAAGACAGCTCTTAAGGATTAATGCCACCTAAAAAGGGCTTAATATTTTCTAGTATGCTGCAGAGTTTTTTTTATGTCTCCTGTATTACCAAGACAGAATAAGCAAGAACAGTACACTCAAATTATTATTATTTTTTTTTACTAGCCACATTGGTCCGTGTGACTTAAAATGCATACATAAAAAATGTAGGAAAGATAAAAAAAAAACCACCATGCAATTGCACAACGAATTAATTTAAATTAGCCTTAATCCTTTAATCTTTTTTAATCTATAACAATAATCTACACATAAGAACTGTTTTAGAATAAATTAAAAAGATATAACTAGGCCACATAGGAACATGATTAACGCATGGTTATTAACTTGGCACAAGGGACACAAAGCACAAGTCACTCATGACATGTTACCTGGTGGTCCTCGTGCTTGAGCAGACTGGACAGGGACTCCACACAGGTCTCGAGGGACGAGTCTTGTGGCTCCATCTTACTGCAGAGCCGAGACACGACTGCCATGGCTGAGTGCAGTGTGTCCTTGTGCACCAGGTGACCACTGTCCCTAATGAAACTCAGAACACAGTTCAACCCTCCAGCCTCAAACACGGCACCAGACTCCCGCGTGCAGATCAGCTCCAACACCTACGAAAATAAAAGGCATATAACAAATTTTATATCTTACAACATTTGCCTAATATACGCAGCTACTGTTTACAGCTACTAGTCTGCACTGTTAAATTGATTATTTATTCCAACTGAACACAGTCTCATTTTAAGAATTTTTTTTTTTTAAAGATGCAGTTTAAAAAAATAATAAAATCATTATGCAAACTCAAAGCAGATCAAAGGACAAAACGGGGGGGGGGGACTCCTAATTTTATGCCTTTATAACAGTATTCACCTTGACACACTGCTCTGCTAGATCTCTGCTCGTCCTGTTGTTGAGCTCCACCACCACCAGTCTGTTACAGAGGGCCTTTATGGCTCCGTCCACCCCGACTATCCTGCGAGTGCATTCTGCCGACACATCCAGGTAATAGGTAATGGCCCGGGCAGTCACTTCGAGAACGTTGTCAGGGGCACTCTCATCCAGGAAGATCTTACAAAGGGCTGGAAGAAATGTCCTTGGAGGACACCTGAAGACAAAAGGGATAATAAAGAAAAGGAAGAGAAGATACAGAGATGCAAAAAAAGCCAAACTGACAATATTCAATGTACTACTGTAAGACCAGGAAATATAAATTATTATTTTTTTATTTTTTTAATAAAGCCATCTTAAAATGTGAAAATTTTCTGAATGAAATACTACAATGATTTTAAGAATTGGCTTAGCAATATTAGTAAGGTCTTCCACTGAAAATCCTCTTCTGGTTCACAGAAAACTTAAGTGATTTGCACTCACGTCTCAAAGCAGCGGTCCACATTATCCGACATGAGCAGGAGCATGCAGAGCTGCTCTAGGGCAATGAGTTGCATATCACGCTCATCGCCCTGCCCCATCTGCAGCCATTCCAGCAGTGTGTCCGGGTCCACATCGGCCATGACACCCAGTCACAGCTTCCGCCGGTCAGACGAGAAAGAGAGAGTATGAGCCGTCACTTGTTCTCTTGCAGGTTCATGAAGTCTTCACCTAAAGGGAAAGTGACAAAGTAAGCAAAGAGAGCACCAAACTTCAATTAATTTATGGCAAAGACCAACTCGCTTTGATACAGTAGAGCATCAAAAACACACCATCACTTGATACCAAATTTTGATACTTAAGGAGTAAATCTCAGAGACTGGGCTCATTTATGATGTATTTTGAGAGGCTTGACTTTGGTGTGTGTGTGTCAGATAACAGGGGAAAAACAAATCAAAAGTGAGATTCCATTGTTTCATCCTCGATTATCTTACCAGCACGTAATGCAATATGTACAGAATTTATTGTCCAGACTGACATGATGAAATTAAACAAACATTTGAAGGTCTGTGTGGAATAAATTTAAGAGCAGAAAGCTCCGTGATCAACTGCAAGAACAGGAAAAACAGTCATCTCCCTCTTATCAGTCAAAATTTGCCTAATATTTACCCAACAGCCATCAAAATCTCCACAAGTGTTTTCACCAAATCTCAAAACACTGAGGCAAGCACTCTGGACGGAGTGCCAGTCGATTGCACTACAGTGTGCAAGCTTAGTGGCTAAGGAACTGAGGCACTACAGGGAGCTTAGTGGTTAAGGCACTGGACTATGGTTCAGAAGGTCATAGGTTCAAACCCCACGAGCACCAAGAAGCCACAGTTGCTAACCACACAGTGTTAACCCCTACACCACAGCGCCAGTTGACCTTTATACATGTTTAATTATTAAAAGACAGCTTAAAGAGCATCGTTCATTGCTCACAGTAATTTTTCAGTTTTGTTAATATGCAGGGTGCTGAACGTGAGCGGGAAAGTTTTTTCCATTCATTCAATTTATATTATTGCAAATATCTGTGAGCTTAAGAAAGCATTCGTCACCTCTCACCTTCTCTCTTTTTAGTCAAACTAGTCAGAGATGAAGCAAAGCATGTCAGGGTCAGAACCCTCCAGTAACATGAAACACAGTGCACTGCTCAGCGTACCTTGTTTTACAAAATAAAAAAATAAAAACAACATATAAATAAAATTAAGAAGAAGAAGAAATGAATGTAAACTACTTCAATTTTCGACAAGGTAAACTTGGTTCAAAACTAAAAACCGAGAACTACAAATGTAAACTTGTTCATTTTAATGTGTGAACTTTGAAGTAGCGCTTGTGATGTGAAAACAGCACAAGACTGTTAAAATAACTTTCACCTGTGATAAACAGGTTAATTTTTTATGAATTGTTGAAATATGCTGGAACATAGAACTAATGAGCGACATAGGAAAAAGTTAAACAAACTTGGTTTTAATGGGTTCATTATGTTTTGAAATAGCTTTTAGTGTGTATATCTGCCAAGGAGCTAAAAATTAAAATGGGCCTTTTAACAAAAAAAAAAGTATCATTCATGAACTGGTATTAAGGTAATCTCTGATATTTTTTTTCAGACACCCAGCCCTTTCTACACTTAACTTCTACACCTAAACTTTCTTGTGGTTTGCCTAACTTTCACACCAATATCATAAGCAAATAAAAAAATAAAAAAAATAATGTGCATCATCTTTACATTGATAAGGCACAGACCTAAGTGAGTAAAAGATCTGGACTGAGGTAACAAAACCAACAGCGCACGGAACTAGAAATCTACTTGAACCTATTGCTTTTAAAAGGCTTTCGTAGAAAATTCAATTCGAGCATCAATTACAATTGAGCAGCATTTTACTACATCTTGGTCATCAAGGTGCTTAGGGAGGTGAAGCTATGCACAAGCCTATGATACAATACACAGGTCCGATATGCTTCCATCCTCTTAAACAGTGTACGAATCGTCACTTGCAATCGTTTAATGTTTAAAAAAAAAACAAAAAAAAAACGACTGTTGGGATGCTCTGCCTCAAGCAAGAAATTGGGATTTTGCAGAAGTATTTTACATGGTTAAAAATTCAAAACCAGGCAAAAATACAAAACAGACAATTATTGCACATTAGATTACTACAAAGATTTATATGCCTTTTATGCAAAAATATACATTTTGCTCAAGAAGGCCTAGTGCAACTTACTACGTTAGGAATGAAAAATATCTAAACAATATTTCTGCCTCAACATAAACGTATGGTGGAGAGAGGAGTAGATAACCTCGAAACTACCACTGGATTACCCTCACCTTTTTGATTCTAAAATGTACAACAAAAAAATGCAAATCGCTGAACGATGATAGGCAGAATTAAATTTTAAAAAAAAAAAAGGGATTTTTAAAACCCATATCCATTCAAACTTCTTAGGGGTCTAAAAATTTTAGCACATAAGAAACACAAATCTATATAAATATTAATTTTCAAAAGAGTATAAATGTCTTGTTAACAAGTTAAGCCACTGGCGTGAGGATGTCTCTGCATGAGCATCCTCGCCAGCTTGGCCCAAGCTTTTGCATTTGCAAATGCATTTGCTTCATCGAGATCTCCTTAAATAGGACAGCCAGTCTGGTTTAAAGGTTGCTCAAGAGGAAAAGGTATGAGGAAAGTTAGGAAACAAGAATAATTCATTCTTTCTTTCTTTTTACCGCCATGCCAGCTTCTGGCTACATTCATAACCAAAATCAGTTTCAGTTACTCAAAATAAAATAAAAAATTCATAAGATGTTTAAGTTTTTTTCACCCTTAAAGAACTTAAAAAAACTAAATTTGGATGTACTTGGTAACTTTTTCAAAAGGTGTCAGTTAAACAAATTCCTTACAGGATTAGAAGAACGACAGTTTATGAAAACATGTTTACCTGACTTTTTACCATAATAAGCATTTTGGGAAATTTTTTTTGGAGAGTAGAAATGTTAAGTAAAAAGTGTAATGATAAATATGTAATGAAATATAATCTCACCAACTGGACAGATTAAAGCACAAGTCCTTAGTGAAGAGAAGTAAAAAATAAAAAATAAAGTAAAGAAAATAGTATTATATGCACCAAATAAAAAAGTGAGTAATGAGTGATGTGTAAAGCAAATCACAAACATGTACACCATAAAACTCCGTGGATCTGACTGCTGTGTGAAGAGATTAATCCTCATCTGGATGAGTCACAAAAGCGAATACATTGCAGTCGATGTCGTCATGCTAACAGTTAACCAGGACAAGAGTTTAAAATAGTTGATTAAACCAACTAACTAACACTGTACCAGACTTGTGCTTCAACAAACAGGCCAGACTAAATGAACCAACTACTCTAATCAGCTTATCTCTCCGACAATTATTTTAATGCACCAACTTGATCCAGTAAAGTAAAGTTATATCCACCCATGACTTGAGATGAGTCGAGGTCTCACTTGCTGTTGGATTAGCAGAACGCAGGCCCACTCTGCTGTTTGGATCAGCTGTAGCTAAGATACATGACCAACACTTATTAGCAGCTCAGCCCGACAAACTGCTGTCACCTGATACAGACAGAACTAACCTCCCTCCGATTCAGCACTGCCGAACGAACATTCTGTACATTTCTTAGCTGTTAACTACATAAACACTGACTACTCGAGGCAACAGGGAGATATACGTATAATTAACTGGCGAAATATAATCAGCAGGACTGCTACTCGCCTAAGCTGGGTCATGTTAGCCAGCTAGCTAATAAAACATTTCTTCTCGCTTGTCATATAATATTTAAATACAATTTAATCTTATTAGTCTCCGAGCGAGTCTCTCTGTTGGTTCTAATGCCTTTAACCAGAGCGTCACAGACAAACTACAACTACAACAAACATGTTAGCTTGCTAAACCCGGCTAGTTTATGCTAGCTGGTTATGGTTATATTAAACTTCCAGTCTAAACACTAACACGAAGCTAATTCAGTAAACCATTAAATTAAACACTCAATTAAAACTAAAACATTCTCACCGCTAGTTAGGACCAGTGTCATGGCTGTTTAATCTAAATCTGTGGATAAACCGTGAAGCTAAACACACACAGTCACTCACACGGCCGGTGTTTACCGACAATCCGCGAGCGTAGAGTTCTGCGCGAGCGCCAGGCCTAGCCGCCTCAATCCGCCCGCGCGCACAGGAAACGCGGCCGGCTTTTCTCCTCACCGAGAGAAGCAAACTCACCGTTTAACGGAAGACACCGAGAAATCAGGACGGCTTTTAGTTCTCACCGGGAAAATCGCAGTCAGGAAACAAAACAAAACAACAACCATCAACGCTTCTTCATCCCCTTACTTCTTCTCTCACATGAACACAACGCTAAAGGTCAGAGTGAGGGGGAGACGGCAGAGAGCTCCGACTGAAATGGAGCCGTCGAGGGGAAGCAGCGCGAGGCTCCGCATCACGAGGCACAGCACAGCGTTTCTACAACCCACCACTAGGGGCGCTAACAAACACGCCGCGTCCACTTAACAGCGCCACCGACGATCTGCTGTAATCTATCAATTAAAACTTTTGATTCGTTTTAATTTGATTTTCATGTCTTTCATTTATTACTACCGGACTAAGGCGTTTTTACAAATATTAAATGTTTTGTTGACTGTAATTGAAATGATTTTTTTTAAAAAAAGGAAAGAATTACTGATTTAATATACAGGCGCATTTCAACACATTTTCATTTAGTAATTCAACTCAAAAAGTGAAACTCGTATATTATATCGATTCATTACACCCAGACTGATATATTTCAAGTGTTTTTTATTTTATTTTGATGATTATGGCCTAAGGCTATTAAAAGACTGAAATTCAATGTCTCAGGAAATTAGAATATTACTTGGGGAAAAAAACAAACAAAAAAAATTTTTTAACACAGAAATGTTGGACTACTAAAAAGTATAAACATGTACAGCACTCAATTCTTGGTCCGGGCTCATTTTGCATGGATTACTGCAGCAATGCATGGTAGTGATCAGTCACAGCACTGCTGAGGTGTTATTAGTATTATTCGACCTGGGCATAAGTTAAATCAAGATGAATGCAGTGAAACCCTGATGTGCAATTGTATGTGTGACAAAGTGACAACAGCGCAGATATAAGTAGTTATTTCTCACTCACACGCTTTAACATGTGTACAGGGTCGCAGGGTGGCCTGGAGCTATCAGGAGACTCAGGGCCAGAGGAGGGGTACACCCTAGATAGGGTGCCATTCCATTGCAGGGCGCATGAACACACACGGGATACACCTGTGGTGGCAATTAAACCCGGACCCTGGAGGTGCAAGGCAACCATGCTGCCTAGTAATTATTTCACTGAATGCAAAATAAGACAAATAATTGCTACTTATAAAATACTAGAGGTTATCTGTGACTACAGGGTAGCTATGAGCTCGGCCTGACATTTATCTTTTAGTTTTGTACTGTTCAACCTTGTAATGTCAATAACACATTAAACTTGTTGCATCCTTGGTGTGTAAGTAGATCATGTAAGGTTATGTATATTTATATTATATATCTGATAACTTGGAGACACAAAATATTAAGGAAAGAAAACACTCTCATTGCCAAAGTTAGTAGGATTAAAGCTAATATGTCATAGAGGACCAAACACTTTCTCGAGAAAAAAAAACAGCCTTGTATTCTTTTTAGTTTTTTTCCTTTTTTATTTAACTTAATGCCTAATAAGAAGATGTGACTTACAGAACCATATTTATTGTTAGTTAACATAACTTTAATTTAAACTGTTTTAGACTAGATTAGATTCTTTACAAGATTACAACTGACACTCAACAGTGCAAGATAAAGTAAAAGCATATGAAATGTGATAAGCTTCACATGCATTCTTCAAATACTGATCATCACTGGCATCAGTGCATTTCCTTATACAAGTGTTTATATAAAACATTACAAATTAAAAGCAAGGTTAAAATGACCACACATTTAATATAATGATTAATTTTGTAAATGGGCAGGACTTAACTTATATATACTTACAATACTTTAGACTCAAATGACAACGTGTTTTATTTCAATGTTACAGACAAATTTACAGACTACAGCCAATGTCAAAACATGATTCCGATCCTCCCTCTGTGTAGACACTCCTAGAGTGCATCAATAGAGCAAGCTAATAAATGATCAAGCGGTGTTAATTAAGAAAACTTATTGTGTAACTAAATAAAAATGTATCATCAAAAAGCAAAATATGCAAGGATTATAATTAGAAATACAAGAGCATAGACATTGCTTAACTAAGTTTTGAATATACTGTATGGATTCATTAAAATATTATAATGTTTAGATTTTAGATGCAACATAAGCCAGGGCAGACAGTGTGATTTATATTTATTATGTACAAGCACAGTGCTAACTCACAGTATACATTAAACTGGCCTTGCTGACGGGCTCACACCTGAGACCTCTCTGCTCACACTGCACATGTGAGGAACCAGGTAAGAAGCAAACGCTCACAGTGTACATTTAAACAGAAAACCCTTAAGGGACGGTTTTCATTAACAATTCCAATAAATTTCTATTAAAACAGGAAATTCAAAGCATCAAAGGCAATTTTTGTGTCACAAAAGATAAGAGTACAAAAAGCAATTTTACTTTGTTCAGAAACCAATCTGTTTTAGAGGTATGGAAAATCTGACCATGTCATCCCACACTAGAAGACAGCCAACACAATTTTTGTTACGCCACAAATCCAGCCGATCATCCAAGAGCCAGATACTTGGTTGATTGGATAATTAATCATGCGCCGGCACCCTGCTCACACTGCAGGTCCAAAAAAAGAAGAAGCTTTTTTTAAGCTAAAATCAGGCTGCATCCATATAGTGTCTTAGCCTTAGAGAAACTAAACAGAAATAAACCAGTTATTCTATCTTATACACTTGGCTTAAAAACAGTGTCTGCCTTATGCAACATAAACTAGTTCCACTTTCTTCTTGCATAGAATGGTTGTGCTTCATGTAACTTATTTTATATAAAATCCTCATAGAGGTTAATGCCTTATTTTTAACACATTTGCTTACATTTAAACAACAAAACAATCAACCGTTACCTTAAAACCATTAATCAGTTAAAATAACTCCTGCCCTAAACTAATATTAACACTCACAATACACTAACTCGTGGGTTTCACAGAAAGTTGGTCTTCAGTTTGATGCTTGGCACCTGGGTCTTGTCAGGCACCTGAGATTGTGTGGCCTTGGAGCTTACAATCTCTTGGTTGCCCTTGATGGCTGCCTCAAGTCGGGCCTTCATGTGTGGTGCTGAGGCCATGAAAGATTTAAAGACGGCTGGATGCTGAGGGCCGATGCGCATCAGGTCTTGCAGAGCAGACTCATGCAGAGAACATGAGGCTTCTGGAGCTGTGGCCAGAGTGTTTTCATCCAGCAGGAACGAGACTAGGATGGGCAACAGCACAGCAACCAACTGGCCACCTAAACAACACAAATATTATAAGCTAATTATGAAAAAAAACAAAAAAACAATTTATAACAAAACTTACCACACCGCTTGCATATTCCGAAAAACTCTCTACAAAACTCAACTTTAAAATGGTAAAAGGTCATGTCACGTTTGCCCCCAGTTTGACAAGAAAGATAAAAACATGCAACAAAAAAAGTTAGTCTTGGCAGGACAGTACTGGTGCACACTTTAGATATTGTTTGGTTTCTCGGATTGGAGGCACCACGAGCAGGTAATCAGAACAATGGCTATGACAATAAAATATTATATACAAAACTGAGCCCTGAAATTACAGGTATGATAAAATTTCTCTATTAAAATGGACACAGAAATTAGGTCAATAATGCTATGTAAATGAGTCACCTATATATTTTAACTAATGTTATTTACTGTAGCTATTCACATCATATTTGAATCACATCTTTGTTGAAACACACTAAAATGAAATACTGACGGTATGATTCCTGAGCAGCAAGCACTAATGCCTCCATGGCTCTGATGCCATCCTGCACTGCCTTCAGCTCAATGGCGGTCTGAGGACGGTTTTTCTCCACCTGCTGCAGCCGAGCCAACAGCTGAGTGCCCAGTCCCCTGATAAAAGACTCTGCCACCACTGTTGGGCCCTGAAACACTGAGGCTAGTAACTGGTAACACCGACTCAGTACCTAGAGAGGATAACATACACAAGTATTAAGATAAAGAAACTATCAATAGCCAAACGTACCATAAATAAAACATGTTTAATGCAGTGTTTTCCATACACTGATTAATTTGTAGTAGCCTGGCACAATATCAATACTGATAACCATATACAGATTTACTATTTTTTATTATTTAAAATAGGTAAAATTCGTTAATTGTAGAACTGATTTGCTCAACCCCTTTCTCTTACACACAAACACATAGACCATCTGTAAATCACTGTGTACCCTCTGAATTAGCTACATTAAAAATGGAAAAAAATTGGTATTAGTAAACAACATGAAAGCAACAGTTCAGGCTGGTTGTGGTGATGGTGTAACGGTATAGAGGAGTTTCTTGGAATGCCTCGGGCCCCTTAAGACCCAACTAGGTATCATTTAAATGCCACAGCCATCCTCAGTATTGTCGCTGACCCTGTTCACCTATTTATGACCACAGGATAATGAACAATATCACAAAGCTAAAATTATCTCAGGCCGGGTTCTTGAACATTACAATGAGTTTATTGTATTCAACTGGCCTCCACAGTCACCAGATCTCAATCCAGTAGAGCACCTTTGGGATGTGGTGAAACAGGAGAGTCGCTTTATGATTTGTGCAGCCCACAAACTCAAATATCATGTCAATTTGGACCAAAATCTTGAAAGGATGTTGCCAAAAACTTGTTGAATCTACACCACAAAACATTAAGGCAGTTCTAAGGGACAAATGGAGTCCACCCCTATAATAGCATGGTGTACTTAATGAAGTAGCCAGGGAGTGTGTGTTTAAATATGTGTGTGTATATACACTGCCCAAGCCAAACAAAGGTCACCATCTGGATTTAACCAAGCAAATAAGTAAAAGCTTTTCTTTGTATAATTATTGCAGTGATTAATATGTTCCAGTGGTTCAACAAGTTATTTAACCCTAACTGATGCAGTAAGTAGCTTCTTATTTCTGAAACAACTATGTCAGAAGACATATCCTGTGGTTGTGGCAAAAATGTTACCCTGTTTCAGAAGGATCAAATTATTGTCCTGCATGAAGCAAAGAAAACAACTGCTTTCCTGTTTGTGGATTTTGAGCGTGAGAGATTACTTAAATGCTTAGTGAAATCAAATTGTAGAAAAATAACAGTATTAAAATTAACAGTATTATTTGAAAAAAAGAAGTAACGTATTAAAAATAACAGCTACGTTTAATACATGTAGGAAAAGTAAGACCATGTCCACATGCACAATGTGAAAAGAATTTAAGCGATTGGGATTAAACAGCTGTGTCAAAAAACACTTATCAGGAAAGCTAATTTTGCTATGAAGCATAAAGAATAGCCTGTAGAGGACTGGAAAAAGGTTATGAGGTTTGATGGGCCCAAATTTACCCTGTTCCAGTACGATGGCTGGGTAAGAAGAGAGGCGGATAATGTAAAGCTCTAATTTTATCCAGTGTCTACCGTACAAGCCTGTGAGGGCAGTGTTATGACCTGGGGTTGCTCCTGTCGGTCAGATCTAGATTCAGAAATGTTATGTGGCCAAAAAAAATAGGTCAGCTGATGACCTAAATATACTGAATGGTACTGAAAGGCATATTCCGAATTGCTGATGCCAGGATTCATTGGGGTCAAATTGTGAAAAAGTGGTTCAGGGAGTATGAGAAATCATTTTAACACATGGATTGACCAGAACGAAGTCCAGACCTTAAACCCATTGAATATTTTTTGGATGTGCTGGAGAAGAATCTCCCATCATCAATACAAGATCTCGGAAAGAAATTAATACTGTATGACCCCTGATGGAAATTACTGTTGTGACACCACACTACCATGGCCGTAATCAAAGCAAAAGTTGGCTCAATGAAATATCTACAGTAAGTTTGCATCTTCTTTTGCCGGGTAGTGTAGATCATAATCAGATGGTAGACTATACTAAAGAAAACAAATGTATTGGTAAAAGTAAATGGTAAAATGTACTAAAGAAACAAATGTTTATTTTTTTAAAGCACAGAATCCAGATCAAATACACAGAAACAAAAGTAAAAAAAAAAAATGCACCCTGACATCTATATAACCGTATTTTGGGAATTTGTCAAATGCTCCATGTATCCCTGCTTACCATTGGGTCCTTGGACTCCAGGCTGGCCTGGAACTTTTTAATGCAGCAGGTCCTTAGTGGTTCTACACTGGTGACCTCAACACTCAAACAAAGCAGGAAGATGGTGAGTGCCGTGAGCAAAGTGATCTCAGCCACACCAGATCCTGTTGTGTCTACAAACGATAAACATCCACATCTAAGGATTTAAACATTCTTTATAAATTACATAGTTAATTTTTTTTGCTGTTTATAATTACTATGAAAATACATGAAAATATTGTCCCTTTTCACAGATAATTATTTTAAAAGCTAAACATTTTAATAACAAAAAACAATTCCACTACACTTAAAAACATACTTAACTTCTTGATTCTGATAGGTCAGAAGATATTGATAAATATTCTATAGCAATTTATAGCTATAGCTATATTTTTATTATAGCTTTTGATTCATTGATTCGTCCCTAATGAAGAGCAGAAGTGGCAGTGGCCAGGACAAGCAGTTTGACTAAAAAGGGAAGCCAGCCTCAGTTGAGTGATACAGGATAGTGCAGCAATAAAAAAAAACTTCTATAACTTCGTGGTCAAAGGTGCAATTGTTTACCAGGAAATGTGTTCAAGTTAACACGAAATGTTAACATGAAAGTCCACTTTGTTAAGGTTACTGATGGAGACTTGGGTTTTAAAACTATTAAAGTGATTGTAGCCATAAGCCAACATTGCAAAAACTCATCTCTAGTCATGGTTTATAAGAAGAACTATCCTCAAGTCACAGATGTTTTTAAGCAGACCTTATGGGGCAAATCGTCTGCAGCAGTGAATGGTCTTTATGTGGAACCAAATCATTTAGCTATTCATTTCTTGACTACTGTTCAAAAGCTTTAGAACACTTGCAAATTTCTTTTTTTTTGTTTAGTGATTTATTTTCTACATTCTACAACAATACTGGGGATTTCAAAACTATAAAATAACACATATGGGATTAGGTAATTACGTCAGATCAGCCTTTCTGTAATAGTTCTTGCAAGAACATTATTGTCAAGTGCATTTGCAAAATCCATCAAGCACCATAATGAAACTGGCTCTCATGAAGGCTGTCCCAAAAGAGCGAGACCAAAACCTACCTCTGCCGCAGACGAGAAGTTCATTTAGAGTTATCAGCCTGAAAAATGACCAATTAACAGCACCTCAGATTAGAGGCGTTATGAAGTCGTTACAGAGCAGAAGTAGCAGAAACATCTCAATATCAACTGTTCAAAGGAGATTAATGCATTTTTTGGGCGCCTTCAGCATTCCTTTACAATGTAGAAATAAATAAATATCAGGAAACCATCATGGAGTTAGAAAGAGTTCTAAAACTTTTGAACGGTAGTGTAGTTCTAAACAATTTAAGCAACTTATAACATGGCACATTTGGTGGCAGGCTTGTAAGTGCAAATGTATTGGAACAGACAGTCAAAGTAAATAATATCTGGCTCTCCTACTTGAGCCACTACTATAGCAATTCCCAAATTTTAAAAGTTTAAATCTCACATGGCCCACCCAAACCTTTAACCACATATTAACACAAACACATTTCTTTCTAACTATATTTTTATAAACAGAACAATGTTTCATGTTCAAGTGAATAATCCATTCACATACAAAATTTGTAACAAATGTTAAAACTGCTTATTCTTATTGTTATTTTATTGGTACAGGTTGTTGCATTCTATTTTTGTTTACTTATGTCTACTTTGTGGATATTTTATTTTTATTTATTACTTCATTTCATTGCTTCTTTATGATGAGGATATTGAGAGATTGAGATTCTCTTATCTTGATGATAGGAAAAATTGCTCTTTGCTGTTGGACCAGTCTCTGGCACAAGAATTTCCTCCAGGATTAATAAGTCTTGTCTTATCTGATCTCTTCTTATCAATTGTTAAGCCTGTATTGTGAATGCTTGACACTGGATAATTAAAAATGTTAATTCTAGTTTTCCATTAACAGCTTTCCGTTCGCCATTATTGGGATTATGAATTATGTTTCATCACTTAAATACATTTACAATATATGCTCTAGTTTACAAATAGGTCAGACAAATGAAAAATAACATGGAATATAAACCATATGGCTTTGTTTTATTAGTTACGATTGCTTTTTATAAAAATTCCCAATAAACAAAGTATATTTTAAACTTAATTACCAGAATGTAGTGTTGGAATTTATATAAGAAAATTGGAAGAACTGCTAAAAACTCTGGAGAGAAAAAGTGTCTGGTCATCAGTGTTCCCCCACACCAGTACTACTTATTGGGACAACAGAGTGGACTTCGGATACAAATAAAAAATGTGTGTAATTATTTTTGCTTTTTTAAACCAGATATTTATTTGACATTTTTGGATAAACGGACAATATTTTTTTAATTAATAAATGTTTATGTTATCCGACAACCCCACTGAACTTTTTCAGGAGAGCCGACTGCACCCCAAGCCCTTTGGGCCAACGTCACTGTCTGACCAAATGATCTAGTGGAAAGTTTGCCAAGAAAAGTGAAGATTATTATTCCGACTCCATATTTACTGTCATGGTTTGGAATGGCATGTTCCACAAGCAGGGCAGGTCCTATATGATAAGAAACAATGGTTGACTAAATATATTTTGTGATAACCCCAAAACAACACATGCAAAATTTGACAGCCTTACTCCCAAGAGTGGGTTTTGTCCCAAATCTTTGGAATCTGCCTTTAGAAACCTTTGGGTCTTTATACTTGCAGTTGAGGTGAATGGGTCCACTAGGGGGCAGTGTCACATAAACAACACACCTAATTTATTGAATTATACAGTGAATAAAAATAAAGGCGTGTGTTGATTAAAACAAACATGTTGATCTTCCTTGAATATTTGGTTGCACATCATTAATAACCTGATGTATTTCAAATAAAATGAAATGACCATATGATGATCAGGATCTCATGACGTCATGTAACAAAGAACACACTAAATTATAAAACAACAAAAATCACATACTTGGGTATCCAATTATGATGACTTTTAATATGAGTGGAGGTTTACCTGTGTTCCAGCACATAAGCAGTGTAACGAGAGCACAGCGCAGCAGCTGGACCCAAGCATGGCAGCTTTTCTCTACTCTGCTCATGGGAGATGAGAGGACCGTGCGTAGTGCTTGAAGTGTCCCAGACACCAGTTTTTCTGTGTCCACTCCTCCATACTCCCTTACCAACTCCCGGAGTACCCCAAGCAAGAGATACAGCACTGTGGGTAACACTGCCACACTGCCTGGAATAAAAATAAATAAATAAATAAAAAACTAATGCAGTAATGTAATATAATAAACAGACCAGAGTATAAAGAAAAACAAGAATCGTACGTGTACCTTGATTCTCTCTTCTAAAGTGTTCTGCATTCTACAGAACTTTTAAATCTGGGTACATTTTATATTTTTTGAATTACCAAGATAAAAAGAACCAGCTAGGAAGCTTTTTGCAAAATAGCACTGTTACGTCAACCCAAATTCATTATGTACAGACTTAAGCTGCAGTTCATTTTTATAACTGCATCATAACACCCTGAACTGCAAAACTGCACTTCATAGGAGGCCTGAAGTGTCTCACCGCAAAGAAATGGGAAGGCAAATTTCCAATGTGCTGTGCCTCTTAAAACGGATCAAAGGCATGTTTAAAAACATTGGTCTTCAACTGACTTTCAATATGCCCGCAATGTCTACACAGCTCATTTTCAAGGGTAAAGCCATCCACAGCCTTGTGCATGGAATTGCCAGCAGATCTTGATCCAGAGACTTTACCGGGATGTAGTGTATACAGTATATAAACACTGATCACTCAGTATATAAACACTAATAACAATAACAAGACACAAAATTAATACTGATTATCACTTACATACCAGTAAACTGACAGGATCA
This sequence comes from Clarias gariepinus, assembly GCF_024256425.1. Taxonomy (NCBI): domain Eukaryota; kingdom Metazoa; phylum Chordata; class Actinopteri; order Siluriformes; family Clariidae; genus Clarias; species Clarias gariepinus. The sequence continues at coordinate 25,614,807 of NC_071112.1, forward strand.
TGGGCACACAAGGCTCACTCCCAGGGAACCAAAGCTTGCCCTGTCTGATCCCACAGAAAACTCAATGCAGTACAAATCATCATAAAAGAAAGGATCAAAACACCTAATGATCGCAAAAAAAATTACACGGGGTCCAGAACACAAAGAGTGCTAGTCTGGCTTCCAAACTCCCCAGATCCCAATACAAAGGAGCACCCATGGGATGTTCAAGACAAACAAGCCAAAGCCACTAATTGCCTCAAGTGTTTTTCATGACAGTTTATGAAGAAATCTTTGCCCAAAGTGACGCAGGATTGTATAGAGATGGTTTAATAGAAAATAGAAATAAAATTTCTGAGTGAATATTGTGGCCTAACCACAGGGAGGGACTGACCACAAAACACTGTTTACACCAGGTGGACAGTAAATTAAAGCGCAGGGAAAATATAAATAAATAAATTAAAATAGAGCTGTCGACTTTGATCATTAGTGATTCAAAGGAAGTGAATGATTCAGTGCTCTCTCTCTCACTAAATAAATAAATGCATTTGTAATTATCCATTTGGTTTCTAGGCGTTTTGGTGTCACTAAGCACTCCAATGCATTCCTGCTTTTTATGACAGTGGCCACTCCTTACCCTTATGCTATCTCTAATATCATGATTTGATTTTTTTTTTCTCAGCTGAATGATGGCCACAATCACTTTCAACGGCACCTCTTTGGACTGCATAATTAGAATTCCTATAATCAGATACTAAACACTAATTCAATAATTGAAATAAACACCAGATATTCTTCCTCTTTAATTTGTCATAACACAACCCAGAAACAGGGCACACATGGCCATTAACCTGGTTATCATCAGTCAGTTGTCTGTTTACTTTTGAGCGGGTGAAAATGAAGAGACTGTGTAAACACATTTCTTGTAAACCTCTTGAATTGAAGCTGAATGGCTACACTTTAATCACGTGTGTGACAAGTGTGTCACTTTCCAGATATTACACTGACTGTATTTTCAACAAGTCAAATCCTTTACTCTGCAAATTATCTGGATGAAGGGGCAAATACTAATAAATATAGCTTGAAAGCATACATTACAAGGCTCATTTTATGCTTCCAACTTACCCTCAGGAGAACACATGGAGGGTAACTCTGAGAGGATCCCTAAAGCCAAGGTGATTAGAGTGCAGTCGATGTCACTTAGGGATGAGACAACACATCCCTGTCCACTGGGACTGCCTGCTAGTTGAGGACTGAGCTGTGGAAGTTTCCGGAGTAGTGTGCAAAGACACAGCTGCAGGGCTCCAAACACCAAAGATTTTCCTGGAACCAGACCACCGGTGTCCCGGCCTTCACCAAACTCAGGCACCGTCTCCTTTTCAGCTGCACCATCATCCACTGAGCAAATATGGTGGAAAGTGTGTCACATTGGCAGCAAACAGTTTTGTTTTCTCTTTATCACAGCTGCACCAGCATGTGATAAAAACAGATTTGATTGCAAATTGTAAAAAAATGGTCGACTACATAAGCTTGCTTAATATTTTTGTGACATTGAGACATTAGATGCTGCACTTAGTGACTTGTAAACTGTCTACAACTATAGTGAAAGATATTTACTGCTGATTTATTTGTACTGTAGATATCTGTAGAAGTACATATCACTTTATTTAATGCAGATCATTTATGTAAAAAAAATCGTATCATCATCGTATCGTATTAATATTTCAAAGTGTTTCTACGGGCGTGCTAAAGGCTTACCCTCTGCGCTGTGACGTTTCTCTTTTACAAGCTCCTGAGTGGCACACACCACCTGCTGCACCAATTCTAACACAGCCAGTTGTATCTGGGGAGACTCTCGGGTCACAATCAGCCTGTGCAGCACTCTGAGGAGCTCCACACTCAGTGCCTACACACACACACACACACACACACACACACACACACACACACACAAACACAGAGAAAACACAACATATAAAGAATCAGAATCAGGTTGTTGTTTTTTTTGCCAAGTATGTTGACACACACGGGCTGATTCCGGCTGTTTGTGGCTCTTAAAGTACAGACCAAAATAAAACACTATACGTTTGTTATAGACAAAACACTATGTACAATAATAACACAACATTCAGTAAATATACAGATTAAAAAAGGGAAGATTAAAGGAGGAGTGTACATAAAGTGTAGATAAAGTGATTGTAGTGCAAGTAGCCGTAGTGTGCATCACATATACTCCATAAGTTAAAGGTAAAGTTATTAAACATGATTTTAAAATGTTAACACCTAAGCATTTAAATCTTAAAAAGCTGGCCAGGGGCAGTAAGCAAAAACCGACTGGAGACTGGAAACAGCTGGGACAAAATGCCCCTTTTAACCCTCAGGTTTTGAGGCTTTTCCATCAGGCATTTCTGTTGAACAAACCAAGTGGGAAAAAGTTTGTTTTTCAGATACACACAATATATTATACATACATTTAAGTAAATTTATTTAAAATGTCATCCTCAATGTTTAGCAAATGCACTTGACAATACTGTTCTTGCAAGCACTGTTCCAGAACAGCTGGATGCCATGTGTGTTATTTAATAGTTTTAAAATCTTCTGTATTGTTCAGGAATGTAGAAAAAAAAAACAAAAAAAAAAAACAATGAATTTAAAAGGTGCAAAAATCCAAAGTCCACTTTTGACTGGTACTGTTTATAGGCAAGTATGAGGAAACAGTATGCTTACAATGTTGCTGGTTTGAGAATGCATGGTTTAACAGGAAATATATTTTGGCACTTAGAAGTATTTCTACCTTACTATTTCCTGAACCAAAATATGTTCTGTCAAACTAACTTATCACCTAAAAACACAAAGCATAAACAATAAAAACACATTTGATTACCTTTAATTTGGAGTATTCCGTTACCACTGGGTTATTAAAGCATGCATATGTATCACCATTTGTGGAAAACAGGCTAACAATAGTAAACTAACAATTCTAAAAAAAAACAAAAAAAAAACATGAGCTCTATTTTAGTGTAATTAGATGTATGCAGAACTACCTGATCATTGCCCACTTTGGAACGGGCCCAAGGCACTTCAAGTAAAGCATGCAGTGCGTGAAGACAGGAGATGATGTTTTCCATTTGACCTTGAGAGTGAGGTGAACACAGAAACTCCACGCTGATGCCTATAAACACCAAACCCCAAAAATATCTTAATCTTATTCAATAATTTTAATTAAAAAAAATGTGTTTACTTAGGACAACTTCATTGGACAACAAATGAAAATAACTTTGCAGTATAACATGTTTACTATGCATTATGTATATAAGGGTGCTGCATAAAACATGAAAAAGATCTCTCTATGTACAGCGAGATATGAAATTTCATTCCGTGCCATTTTCCAACCTAGAATGAGGTTGAGACGCTCAACGCTGATGTCCTCTTGGGACTTTGTGTAATCCCGGGTAGCGGACTGGCCCATCGAGGTGGGAGTTACAGGTCTGGAGAGGTTGCCCGGCCCCTCATCAGTCATTATAAATTCACTGCTGTTGAGCCAGAGTGCTGTGGCATGGAGGATGGGAGCCCAGGAGCTGCAGTAATACTGACGTGCCTGCTCCAGTGCTTCTGCTGTGTAGAATGAGCCACCTGAGTCAAGAGGAAAGCAAGTTACTTAACACAACCTCAGAACAATATTTAACTACTTGAAAGCTTCAGAAGTTACATGTAAATATGATATACTGTAAGCTATGATATTGGTTTGTACATTCATCATGATGTCTACAAATTCATATTTAAAAGAAGCATAACACTAGATAATAGGTATAAGTAATAACTTAAGTGATGACTTAAAATCTTTTAAGATCCAGTTTTTCATAGAAATATGAATTCATATTTTAAGAAATGCATTACAACTACAAATAGTGTGACACTGGCATAGCAGAATGATATGAGCACTTACCATGGAAATACTGCAAACATGTTAAAAAACCTCTAACCACAAATGAAAAGGTCTAGACAAAATGAATATACTAATGAACAGTTTGATTGTATAACCTCTGTTCTCCATCACAACTAACCCTGTTTCTCAGCTGTGACAAAGTCTACTATTAAATAATAAAATATTTTTTTAATACAAAATTTTTTTTTTCAAAAACCTAGCTTCCACTAGTCAATATTAAGTGATTTGTCAATAATGACCTGTGGATGGTAACTGCTTGGCATAGTCTGGAGGTAGAGTAAGCACTGCATGGTCCTGCAGTGCCGCCAGCCACAGGCAGCTCAGTGTGCCAAGCTCACCCTGCACCAGTTTTAGCAGCCCTTCAGCTTCACCTTTATCAGCAACATCCTCTTGCTTTCTGTGCCTGCTGTTTTTCACTGCAACGATATATACCTGCAATGAAATTTGCACAGAAAAATACTTGTTACTTGTAAACAATATTCTAATGTTACATTTTTTTTATTCACATGAAAACAAATTACAAATCTTTAATCTACTTCAATCTTTCATCACAGTAGGATCAGCCTCTGTGTGAATGGAGTCAACCCACAGACCATGAAGTAAAAGTAGAAATGGTCAGTATAGATTGTGAGAAGACTCCTTAGCTTTACTCAGCTTACCTCTGCCCAGGCTTTAAGCACAGCCAGCGTCTCCATGGTTAAGGTGCTCTCATTGTAGAGAGGATTAGGCGTGTCCCTCCCTGCCTGAACTTTAACTAGTGAAGATGCCAATAGCTGGTAAACCCTCCTAAGGTCACGGAGGTCACTGACAACCCCGCTGGACATCCATGCACTACACACCTGCGGGCCCGTAACAAGGGAAATTACTATGAAGCTAGTCCAGAAAACCACAGAATAGGATATTCTTTAAGCAAAATGTGACCAACCACACCTGACATGCTTTGGCAGTGACATCAGGAGGAGCATCTGCACTAAAGGCTGGTCTTAGAGCAGCTCCCACCTTCAAACAAACATTTTTGAATATATTTTAAAAATGTAGGGAGAAATCAGATTTTTAAAATTTAAAACATTACCACTAATAATGCACTGGTGTGCTGATAACGCAAAAAAAAAAAAAAAAAAAAAACACTCTTTATGTAATGTATAGTCAAGTTCATTACTATAAGTTTGTTGTTGGGTCTTTCAATATGAAAGTATGAATATTTTGATGTAATATGGAATAGAGCAACAATAAGCCAGCATTCTACTTCAAATATCGTATTATATATTTGTTTTAAACCAACTAATACATCTAATCATGTATTAATTTTCAAGGTCACAACTTTTTAACATTTGATTTCTGATAATGTTTTATTTATGTCAGTATAGTTAATGTCACCTAACATGTCACAAGTGCATAAATTTGTATTTAAATAAACAATAAGTTTAAAATAGCTGCCAATATATAAATCTAGAACAGCCATCTCTTGCAACACATGCAAGAACTTATGAGTGCAGTGTTGCTGGAACACAAACTTTCAAACCAGCTATTTTATTGCCTATTCATCAACACAAGCAAGTAATTAATCTGAATATCATCTTTACATTGGCCTGATACTGCTCCAGAATTACGTGGCCAGGAAACTCAGGTTCTGGGACGCCTGCAAACTTGCGGATGATGAGCAGCAGCATGTGTAAGCCGGCCAGTCGGAGCTGCTCGTTATGATCTGTGGCTGCCATGAAGGCCATGCGCACCAGATCAGACAAGTGGAGAACCAGGAAATCTACAAAACAAACGAGTAAATAGACAATAAAACATTCTAGAGCATAATTGCAAGTCACTTAGATGTAGTCTATAGTTTTCCTGAAAACCTTTTATGACGGAAGCAACAGAGTATAACATTCCCAGACACACGCTTAAAGTATAATTATAGCATGTAAAGTGTTTATCAACTAAAGAGCCACATAACATACTGTTTATTTGTATAGTTATGTTTAATGTTATGAAATGTCCATGAGACAAGTTAATTTCTATGTCACTTATATTAAAACAGCTACATTTTTCCTTTTAACTGCATTTCCTATTATTTTCTCAAAGTCACCATGACAAGAAATAATCTTTCATGTAGACTCCCTTCTTGGTGCAAAACCACAAGTTTGTTACAATGTACTGAGACTCACTCCCACAAATATTAAATCAACTTCTCATAACAAACACGCCACCATGTTAACAAGTATGTCAAAGTCAAAGTCAACTTTATTGTCAATATGACCATGCAAACAAAATTTACACATCGGATCGAAATTTCGTTCTTCAGACCCCAGATGTGCACAATAGGATAAAAAAAAAGTAGTGCAAATAACTCACATATATGGGTTCTATGGCATGGGATGCATACAGTATGCTATGCATTCTAACATATGTGTTTCTACATTAAACTGCATATCTTTTGTTTATTTATTTATATATAATCAGCACATTTAGAGCTAAAAGTAATCAATACGTTCTCAACATCTGTACAACCCATCACCTGAGCTGTGGTATACACAAGTATTTCCATTACAAATTACACTGACAAAGTAAATCACTTAAACTCCCTGTGCATTATCTTTTTATTCATCCTAAAACATACTACGCGTAAATTCTCAGTAACTACAAAAAACTACTAAGATTGTCATTATGAGTGAGAAGTACAAAACATGCTCAGGTGTCCTTAATCATCTCCTACCTTTGGATTTGTGCAAACGTTGTTCTTGAGCCAGTGTCATGTCAAAGTGAGCTGGGTCTCCGCTCTCACACTGCGCTATGATGTGGCACACACACTGAACAGCAAACACACGGCTGGACCAGCGCATGTTGTTAAAGGGCCCACTGTATGCACAGCTGGCATGAAACAATGATGCATCATTATAGCTGTCTGCATCTTCCTCCTGATTCACCTCCCCATGTGCTCCAAGCACTGAGTCTAGTTCATAAAAGAGAAGAGTTTCTATTGCAATATCTGTTAAATATATATATATTTATGTATTGTACATGTATATGTACACTAACACTTAAAAGTTTGGAATCACTTAGAAATTGTTGTCTTATTGTTTTCTAAGAAAACACATAATTAGTCTGAATAGAAATTATAGAAAAAGAACAAGAGTCTGACACTGAGTTGGAAATAATTATCTTAAAAATGATAAACGTATTCTTCAACCTTTTGCAGCAATTACACCCAGGCAGACATACTAACTGTCAAATGAGATTTCACCCCATGCTTTCTGGAGCATCACCCACAGGATGGATTGGCTTGATGGAGTCTTCCTCCGTACCACGCGGCTGCTCTATTACAGTCACAATTCCAGCTAACTTAAATTTTTTTGTGAAATGGATAAATTGTTTGTGAATTGCATGAAAATGTGTTTTCCTTTGGAAAAAAAAAAAAAAAGTAATCCCAAACATTTGAGCGGTAGCGTATACATATACATGGAATCTCTTGTGGTTTAGGGAGAAAATGAATCAATCACTGATTCAGCAATTTTTCAATTCAGCAATTGAAAATAACATAATATTTGTCATTAAATTGTGTGTGTGTGTGTGTGTGTGTAGCATTAGGCAGGCACCTAATGCAGGGTATATTCCTCCCTAATGCCCATTAATCCAAAGATAAGCTTTTGATTCCCTGCAACCCCAGACAGAATAAAGTGGTTACTATTTGTGTGGTTTCTTTTGTCCATATGACATAAACCCACCTGAACAGGCAGATGAGAGCACATCCTTGCAGAGTTTGAGCCAGTGAGCCAGCTGGCTCTGAGTGGCTGAGCTCATCATGTGGATGACTGTCTCTTCAATGTCTTTGCAGAGTCTAGCATCCTGCTCATGATCCAACAGACTGAACAGCGCTCCCTCCAGACCCACCTCCTTAATGGTCACATCTATGATGCAGATTCACATAAAGTAGTTACTCATCCAGTAAGCATTTACAAATTTACAACAAGATTTGTAAAGCAGGGGTTCTCACACTAGGGACTCGATAACTGTAAAATAAATTTTCAGGCACCCCCTCGCTACAGTCTGTATGAACACAATCCAACCTTCCAAATATTAGGCTCATTATCTAAATTTGTATAATAATATGTTGTTTGTTTATTTATTTAGCATTTTAGCTTTACACAGAGATCAACCACTGTAGTTGTGCATGTTGTGAATGCAGTACATCTGAGTTTGTGGTGCACAGACCAAAACTTAAGTGTGTTCTTACACACACCATAAATTGCCAACCAGAAAACTACATAATACAGGGTGTCCCAAAAAATGTGACATTATTTAATAGTCTGACAACATAGGCAATTCTCACTCTAGCCCGGCCAGGTTTGATTCCCGTCTCTGTGTATGCATTGTGCATGTGCTCTTTGTGCATGGTGGGTTTCCTCCGAGTCTTCCTCTGTTTCCTCCAATCGCCCAAAGACTTGCAGATTAGGCTAATTGGTGTTTCCAAATTGCCCACAGTGTGTGAATGAGTGTACTGTATACTGTATGTGTTTGTGCCTGGCAATGAACTGGCACCATGTTCAGGGTGTACTCCGTCTCGTGCCCCAAATCTCCTGGGATAGGCTCCAGGCCCCCCACGACCCTGAATACAGGATAAAGCGTTATAGACGATGAGTGAGTGACAATGTGCTGTTGAATTGGTCATCACGTCCCCCTAACTTGACACCTTGTGATTATTTTCTATGGGTCTATGTGACAGGAATGGTCTTTATCCCCCTCTTCCTACAAGTCTAGAGGAACTCAAGCAGAGAATCACTGAGGCGCTGGAGAATATTACGCAATAGACGCTACAGCGTGTTTGGCAGGAGCTGGACTACCAACTAAATGCGTGTCGCGTCACAAACGCGATATCGACATATCGACATATCGAACATTTGTGAAGCTTTGTGAAATCGGTTATGTAATCTATATCCATTTAAATATGTTGTAGGAAATTAATATTTTGATTAAAAAATATATTTTATTTTTCAACATGAAGCCCATTTAATTTTTTTTGCCTAGGACATGTAGTTACTCAGATATTCATATTTCAAAAGATGTCAAATTCTTTTGGGACACCCTGTATAACAGCAGATAAAAGGTGTTCCAACAGGTGTGTGCTGCTGCCTCACCCAACTGTGTGTTGTCTCTTCGAGGCAGCTCCTTGACCAGGGCCACAGCATGCGCAGACACCTCCACTGCCTCGCGCTGGGCTAACTGACGCAAACACGCTACCACCGCCCTGCGTAGAAACAGGTGCGAGCTACACAGGTTCACCTGCATACAAACATACCCACTTTTTGGAATAACTGGAGGGGTAAAATCAAGTCAGATATGCCACGTGCAAAAGCTGAGGTATAGCTACAGTCATAAACAAACAAAAGAAACAGGAGAGCAGTGCAGTGATATGACTTAAAATTTGTTATTAAGATGCATTTAATCCAGTTATAATCATATAATCAGTACCTGACAAACACTTTTTGCAGAGCGGGTAAATAGCAGAGAAAAGGGGAGTAGTTAAGAAGCAGAACTATTGCCAAGGATTCTTCTTACTAATCCTACATTCAATTCTGCAAATTTGCTTTATTTTTGTTAATATCAAATATCTGTGGACACCTGACCATAACACACTCTCTCTCTCATCGTCTATACCGCTTTTTCCTGTATTCAGCGTGCCTATCCCAGGAGGCTTAGGGCACGAGGCAGGGTACACGCTGGAAGGGTGCCAATCCATCGCAGGGCACACACACATATATACACACACACACACACACACACACACACACACACACACACACACACACACACACACACACACACACAAACACACACACAAACACACACACAAACACACACACAAACACACACACAAACACACACACACACACACACACACACACACATATACACTCACACACATTCACAAACTACGGGCAATTTGGGAATTCCAATTAGCCTAATCTGCATGTCTTTGGACTGTGGGAGGAAACCAGAGTACCCAGATAAAACCCACCAAGCACGAGGAGAACATGTAAACTCCATGCAACCATAGCACTCATGCTACTGAATTATTTTTAAATTTCCCATTCAGATTTAATACATACTTTGCTGTTATAATAATCTCTACTATTCAAAGAAAGCTTTCCACCGCATGGCTGCAGGATTTGTAAATTCAGCCACAAGACTATTAGGGAGGGCATTAACTGATATCAGGTAAGAAGGCCTGGGAGGGACAGCATTCCAACTCATCGCAAAATTATTCAGAGTGGGTTCCAGTGTACAGAGCACTTGAAGTGCATGAAAAAACTAAAACCATAATTTCACCGTGTCCTGTCATATACAACCTTGTATTGGTTCAATCCAATTCAATTAAATTCAATTAAATTCAATTAAATTTTATTTGTATAGCGCTTTTAACAATTGTCATTGTCGCAAAGCAGCTTTTCACAATCAAAATTATGGAAGTTTGTATGAAATGTGAATGTGTAAAAATCTAAATGATCAGACTGTCCCTGATGAGTAACCTTTTTCCGTTGAGGGTGGCAAGGAAAAACTCCCTGAGATGGCAATAGGAAGAAACCTTGAGAGGAACCGGACTCAACAGGAAACCTCCTCATTTGGGTGATAACGGATAGCAGGGATTGATCTGCAGTCATACTGTGTATTAAGAATCTGGAAGTTCGTTATTGGAGGCTCAGTAGAAAATTCCAGTCCTGAACTATGGAGCGACTGCGGTAACAAGTCCTCAAAGAACAGATGTCTGCATCAGCCGAGGCCAGGACCATCCTCATGTTAAAGTGGACCGAATTGGTTTAACAGTACTTGTCTATCGCAAAAAAAAAAAATCCCTGGCACTAACCTTGCAAGGAGAGGCTGTGACTGTAATTGTTCATGCTCAAAACCACAATGCCTGTTAAAGTTAGTGTTAAAAAAAAAAACCTGAAAGTTAGTGAGTGAGAGAAAAATAAGAAAAAGAGGCAGAAAAAACAAAGCAGCAAATGATGAATGCTTCAAATTGTAGCCTGGCAGTAAAGAAGGAAACATACCAAAATAGAATAATCCAACATGATTCCCTGTATGAGAGAGTAAAGCACAGCACGGTCATAGCTAGGAATGGCATCTCATGCCAGAAAAACTCAACTCCTAAAAGTAAAAACTTTATATTACATTTTGTTAATCCGGTAAATATAAAGAAAAAAAGCTCAGTATTCCTATTCAATTCATAAATTAATAATATAAGATTAATCCATAACAACACACATAAAAACTATTTATCTACAGTTATGTAGTTTATAGTTAAGCCTTTATTCATCACATATACATTACTGCATAGTGAAATTCTTTATACTTTGCATATCCCAGCTTTTTGTTAGGAGGTGGAGGTCAGAGCGCAGGGTCATTATATAGCGCCCATGAAGCAAACAGATTTAAGGGCCTTGCTTAAGAATCTAACAGAGGCACCGTAGTGGAGCTGGGGCTTGAACAGTGTGTGTTCCGATAGCTCTATTCACAATAAGATACTTTTAGAAGAGCAGGTAGAGTAATGTAGGTACAGTATTAACAGAGCATCTCTTTGATTTGGACTCACAAAAATCTGTCATTGAAAAAATGCCACAATATAATACAGTGGATATAAAAATTATACTTTTTTTTTATTCAGCTCAATTATATTTATATAGGGCTTTTAACATTAGTCATTGTCTCAAAGCAGCCTCACAAAATGAAAAGAAAATTTAAAAGAAAATTTATGGAGTGTGATTTATACAAGTTAAAAAAACAAAAATCAAAGCAAATCACGTAAGATATTTTTCCAGCATTAACATGATTTAGCAACTGACTGTAAAATGTCAGTACATTTAAAAAAAAAAAATTATAAGGCTTATAATAACTTAAAATACTTTGTTTTAGCACCTTTATTAGAGCACTGTCTTTTTGTGTTATTTTGGAAGTCAGAGTCTCAACTGAGCAGAACAATTAAACATGGATAACTTTTAAAACTACGAATTACTAGGCACAACGTTATCAGGCACAACGTTCACAGCCACATGCATTAAACGTGCTTATAATAAAGAATAAAACAATCAATCATTAAAAAACGGTGTGAAGTTCAGAGACAATTTTGGTGTGAGAACCACTGATCATGTAGACAAACCCTCATCAGCCTTATCATTCTTTAAAAAAATAATTAAAAAATCTATATATTTTTTCTGAATCCTCATTTTATTGTTGATTTTCATAATTAGGTATGTGTGGTGTGTGTATGTGTGTGTGTGTAGGATACTCACACAGAGACTGGGGACAAGACCAGCCAGGTCAACATGGTGGGGTGAGAACATGTGCAAGTGTTGGAGGCATGCAATGGCTTGAGCCTGCACCAGGCAGTCTGGACTGTCCTGCATTATAGCACAGGCCTGTAAACATGAGCTCCTCAACGCACACATGCCCACACTTTCACCTGTACACAATACAAAACACCACATGGGTATAAACAAATGTTGTGTAACAGTTTATGGGATGTTTATAAGTTTATAATATCCAGATTAAGGTATGCACTGACAAATGTAGTGAGGTACAAAATGGTTTTGGTAAATGTACTATTAAATGTATTCACTTAACTTCCATAAACGTATAGAAACACTTCATTTAAAATTAATCATACCGTAAGAAATAGTTAATAATGGTATTTACACAAAACCCTGATAAAAAATCTTGTGATTTTTTTACACTGTAAAAACTCCATTATAGTTTTAAAATTCTAAATCACTTGTTAGGATAATAGTTATATTTCCACTTGCCTTTGGTATAAATATAGTCCAGTAAATAAGGAATGAACTATTTTTGGAAATGCTATACTGAAAAATATTCCATAACCATGTAGTGATGGGGCTCGACTGGCCCCAGAATTTACCACTCAAGCATTTAAAATCAATTTACTACAGTGAAACATCAGAAAAACAAGGTCATTCCAGTCATCCTGAAAGCTTTAAATAGTCATTTCCTTACCAGTCAAGATTTTCTCTCTAACTTTAAAACTGAATTACCTCATACAGATAACTATTCAGGTCCTTGTCAAAAACAATCCAAACTGAGCTTAGGTGCATTCTGTTTGCTTCGGTTTTATCTTAAAATATCTGTAGAACATGAGAGAAATCCATTTACGGCAACTTTGACTGATTTTTTAAGATTTTAAAAAGACACACACTTGTAAAAGTCCCACAGTTCGCAGTGTCAGACCAAAAACCAAACCAGAACTCTTTGTAGACCTCTGCCATCAAAATGGCCAAGTCAAGTTAAAATGGCTAAACAGTTAAGTCTATTAACCTTTAAAGATTAACAAAGTTATTGCTAATTTAGTCGTCTACCACAGTAGTTTGTAATTAAACTTCAATTATTGAAAATTAAACATTTTAAATGCACTCATCTTATAATGCAAAATGTCCCACTGATTTTTGGAGCTTTGTTATGGGGGGAAATAGCTCCTGGTAGGGTCTTCCAAGGCGAGGTGCACTATGCAATATATACAAGGCAATAACCCCTTAAATTTCAATCTTCCAGAACAATCTTCCAAACCCTCTTTTGATAAACTGTCCGTATTTATTCCAGTGATGATTTCAGCAAAAGAGATCCTGACTGACCAGAGGGTTTCTTTTATATCATCCATCATGTGTAAACTTCATGTTATGGAATTATTAAGCATTCACTTGACACGGATGTCTGTACCTTGCAGGTCAGGACCCAGTGATATAATGAGCGCACTGAGGCAGCGCCCCAGGCTCTGCTGCACCTCCATATGAGTGTGTGGTGTGGTGAGGAGCAGGTTTAAAATTAGAGTCAAGCTGGTCTCCATATGACTGCGATACAAAGGTCCAGCCTGGTCCACCACCATGGCCAAAGACTGGAGAGCGCACATCTGCACAAATGCACAGATAAAAATGACCATAAAATGATTAGTGGAGTGGTAAAACCTCTACTAAATAAATGTTACATTAGACTTGACGGTCAGTCAAGTGTGAACTCGCATTATGTGGAACACAAACTGTCAGCCAAAGACATAACTAAAAGAAAAACACCCATAAATAAAAATTCCATCGAATGAAATATAGAGGTCTGTCTCACCTGGACCTCTGGCGAGCTGCTCTCCCGTGAAAGTGAGAAAAGAATCCCCTTAACAGCACTGAGGTGTTTGGCTGAAGTAATCGCCCCTTGGTAGCGAAAGAGTGCCCCCAGCAATAGAGAATGTCCACTCCGCAAGACACCCTCTCGTGCTGTTTTCAGCCTGCAGGAACAAACATCTTACCATTACATGGCTTCTTTACTGGTTTTGGAAACGAATAAATATAGACATATTGATATTTTCATAATCATAAAGAGAACTTTTAATAGTCTAATGTATGAACGGCAACTGGAGTATATTGTTGTAAATAAAAGAGATCCTAGAAAAAGCAGAAAATATCATTAGTAATATTAATAAATATGAGATTCACGTGTTCTGTCATGAGGACTTACTAATACAGTGTACACACGCAGAAGAAGAATATTTATTCTATATTCATACAGAAATCTTGCTTGGAAGTCCACATACTGTACACATACTGTACATATTGTATAGCCAATGATTAATTTTAAGGCACTGACTAGTTATTCATACTAAATAAACCAAGGAGGAAGCATAATCTAATTTTTAAATTTTTTTTATTCACTATTTGTGGCTTATTGGTGTGTCTGAGAAACTGAAGCTGATCTAGTAGAATTAAGTAAAATCTGGTTCAAAAAACAACATAATCTGTCACAATACTATTTAAATCACTATATACATGATCTCTTTGTATAAACAAATTACTGTATGGAGACATTTTCCCATCTAAAAGGGTCATATTGCACACGCTATTTACGCTATGTAACATTTATAGAATTTGGGTTCTCCCCTTATTTGGCACAGTTACACTTCAATCATTAAACGATAGTAAAATAAGTCAGTGTGTAATTTACACTACATTTAGGCATTTGTCAGACGCTCTTATCCAGAGCGACTTACAAAAAGTGCTTTAAAGTTTACATCACTGGATGGATACATACAGCACTTACACTGGGTTAACTAGGTTAATAACTAAGTGCAACACAACTGGGAAAAGGTTTTTTTTGTTTTTTTAGGGGGGTAGAATGCCAAAACTCCTTTCTCTTAGCATGGACATTGGACTGCATTAAAACTGTGCAATTCAAATGGATCTTTTTTTTTTTTTTTTGCATATTACATTTGTCAATAATAATTCAGCTGTTCATGCAGGAGCCAGGGAAAGATGATTTCACCACCACAGCTAGTACAAAAAACAGTCTTGATACATGGTACCTTGAGATATTGTCGATTCTGTTGTCCTAGAGGCTTACAGACCAGCGTACAGAGCTGGGTTTAAGAAATTTAACAATAAACTGAAAATGTTAACACTCCAGAAACACTCACTTATCGAAGCTCATCTGGCTGAGAGAGACTGTTACACTGTGGTCATTGAGCACCTGTGCTAATCGGGCTAAACCCTCAGCAGCCACACAGCGCAGTAGAAGGTTGGAGCTCTCCAGTGCTCCCAGTAGGAGAGAGAGTGCAGGCTTCTGCACCTCCTCTGGACCAAGTGTTTCATGACCCAGTGCCAAACACTAAAGAAAGAGAGACAGAATTTACATATACAGTACTAGAATAGTAGAGGTGCAGAGGTACAGTATCCTAATAATCACATTACGGAACAGTACAATGTGTTTGCTGGTCAAAGTACTGTGCAAAATACTTGAGCTTGGCCTAAATTCTCCATGTTAAATTAATTAATGTAAATTAATTGAAAAAATGGGAACAAATGTTTCAGACAGGCTGCAAAGTGCCTAAAGTCACAATAGAAAATTTTGTTATACAGTATGTAACCACAGCAACCACATTTCCCCGCTCGTCTTTTCCAACCACACAGCATTCAGCAACACCAGTATACTAATCACTGGCTTGATCATCTGTCATCACCTGCACCTGTTTTTTACTGGTTCATGCCTCAAGTTTTTTTAGGCTTGAATGATTCATAAATTACTATGCAGCCTAACATACAAAAATACATTCTTCTGGAATTGCTCAGGTACAGGGGGACTGGACTGAAAATGAGAGTCAAAAACTTGCCAAAAATAAGTGGTCCTAAAAATAGGTCCTTCATGACCCTTACTATTTTTTAAGACTACATTAAAAACTGTAAGAAAGTCTGGCTCTTTGGAAGCAAAATATGAAGAATATTCAATTCTGTCATATGTGGACACCTGATCATAACACCCAATGAACCTACAGAGTGACAGTTAATCCAATATAGTGATGACATTAAAACATTTATTTTAATTAACACATTTATTTAGCACTAAAAAGAAAAACAAATATTTGGCAAAAGGAACCGTCTCTTGCACATAATTATGTAATTGTGTCCCTTTTGCCCTATTCACGTACAAAAACCTGGACAAGCTCCACAAAACAGCACATTGACAGTAAAGAAGCTTTTCGTACCTTCAGACTGCCACAAAATGCAGCTGTTACATGGATTTGGACTATCTGTTGTCGAGTGCCCTTTAGCTGCCTCACACACTCACAGAACTGCTCCAGAATCTGAACTCTGAAATTGGAGATAGAGATGTGATATTGGAACACAACCTTCAAACATTTAGCAAAACTAGCCTTCACCAACATAAATATGAAATGCCCTTATGGGTTGAGGTCTGGACTTTGACTAGGCCATTCAGATGGCCTTACTTTTGTCTCTAGAAAACTCTGTCAAGTCAATGACAGCAAGATGCCCAGGACCTTTGACTGAAAAGCAAGAGCAAATCATCACCCATCCACTACCATGCTTGATAGTAGTATGAGATGTTTCTGGCAAAATGCTGTTTGGTGTAAACCAAATACAGTGCTGAGAATTAAGATCAAACAACTCCACTTTGGTTTCTTTTGTCCATAGGACATTGTTGCAGAAGCCTTGTGCTTTGGGCAGGTGCAATTTTGCTCTGTCATGTCTTTTTTAGGCAGAAGAGGTTTTCTCCCAATAAACCATACATATTCCGAATAAACCATACTTGTTTAGTCTTCTTCCATTTGTCTTGTCGTGGACTTTAACATTTAACATGCTCAGTGAGTCTTCACAGGTTCAAAATTAGAGTCCCGGGAAGATTAGCAACTCTCTTGAATGCTCTTCACTTATCAATAGACTTTCAGATTGTCAATTTCCAGATTGCAAAGTTTTTGCAGATTGACAATTGTCATTGATGCAAAGCAGCTTTACACAATCAAAAAAAAATTATGGAAATTTGTAGGACATGTGAAAAATGTGTAGGAATCAAAATCATTAGATTGTCCCTGATGAGCAAGCTGAGGGCAACGGTGGCAAGAAAAACACCTTATGCTTATGTTAAACACCTGAATGTTCCAGACCAGCAAACTGCCAAAACACCTTCTTTATAGAGGTCTGCACACCTACTGATGATCAGTTAATCAAGGACTGATGATTAAATCTTAAATTTAAGATTTAATTTTTGTTAAGTAAATAATAGCGCAGTGAAAAAAAGTTAATTCTTTGTCCGAAGTGTTTTTTTATCTGAGGTCTGCACAAAAACACAATAAAAAAAAGAGGAAGTACTAACATGAATTTTATTATTTAGTTTGAAATTCCCTGAAGATATTTACATTTAATAAAGTAATCAAAACTAAGTAATAAAACAAAGTCATGGGATTTGAATTATCCATTATGCTTTATGTGTGTCTGTGTTGATTATAGTTGTGATTAAAAGTTTGAGCAGGCCACACAAATTTTTTCAGACTTCAAATTGCTGGCTGTCAGCTGGAATGGCAGCCTAAAAAGAGTGAATATGCAGTATATAAAGTAAACTATATGCAGTAAAAGTACAAAGATGTTAAGCAGGACATGTAACCACAAATAAGAAAATCTTAAGGAAATTTCATTCAGCATAATTCGTCTTCATGAAACGTCACCTCTGATGAATCGCCAAATGGAGAAAAATTACTCCAAACAGTTGGACTGAATGAATGATGAGAGCATCAGCTGGGGGAGGGGGTGTGGGTGCCTTCTGAGATTTCTCACATATGGTGAAAGGGTCATACTCTAAAGTTCCACCTCCCATTTTGCTTCCATGTAGCTGTGGAAGGACACAGGACAAGAAACCCACAGAGCAGTAACTGCAAACATTAGGGATAGGAATCACCACTCATCACCCAGTATATCATCACAATATATAACCTGATTAATATTCTGATTAATATCGTGATACTGTAAGTATACAATTTTCATAAATATCCCAATTTGATGTAATTTCTTTTGTTACATTTTAAGACCTTGATCCTTTAAAAAAGTTGCCTAACCCTAAAGTTTTTAGCTTTAATCAACAGCTTTACAATTGAATTGATTTTCTGCATTTTAATTTAACCCAGTCCTAATTTTCTCAATAAAAAAAACAAAGGCATCTAAACAATACAAACTAACCTAAAATACAAGAGTTTAACATTTAATTTAAAATCAAATTAAACAAAAAAGCTCGACTTTTTACTGTGCATATCTCCATTATGTCCTCTGCCATAAATATTACTTTTAAGAAACTGAAAATAATTCCTTCCCACAGTCTTCGTTTATCGTAATAGAATAAAGTTACAGGTACTAGTAATAAGTATTAAAATTATTAAAGTGATCTGTTAAGAAAATTACTGTTAGTCTGTCAAACAACATTAAAGCTTTTAAATTTATTTTATTTATTTTTTAATTAACCAAATAGACCACAGCCCAGTCCTCGTTTTTTCTACCAAGATTCTCAGGTTCTTAGGCCAAACTTCTCCTAAACCTATTTACTGTAAGTCAGTGTAAAGCACAACAAAACATACAAGAAGAAACTTTGTCTTTCATTTTCCCTTGTGAACTAAATTGATGAAGAATCATTAACATAATATGTAATAATGTTTGTTGTTATTCTTGATAAGTCTATTGGTCAGAGACCGACCTGCTCCTCGATGTAGCGCTGGTCCACGTCATGCAGAGCCGGACCCAGCAGAGAAAGGTCTGAGTCATGGCACAGTGGCCGTAGAAGGCTGACCTCAGGACATGTTGTATTCTCTGTATCCATGAGGTTATTCGCCAGTTGTTTCAACACAGTTTCAAAATTATCTGTTCCAAGAAGCCCAAAAACGTTCATGAATGTCAATTACCTCCAGAATATGGAGTTATATTCATGCCACATTCCTGAGAGCACGGTTCTTTTGTCCAGTGTTACAAAACTGCCACAAAACTACACCTGATTGGCTGTTTCAATAGTATAGTGCTTTTAACAATGGTCAATTTCTCAAAGCAGCCTTACAGAATCAAAAGAAAATGGGAAATTAAAATCATGAAAGAAAAATGAAAGGAAATTATATAAATAAATGTACACACACACACAGACACACACACGCATAAATAAATGAAAGGAAATTATATAAGAGATGAATTGTAGAATATACCAGTTTTGTTTGTCCATTTTTTTTTTTTTACATATTTAATTCTCTTCATCTTTAGACTATGTTGATTTAAATTCAAATCGGACAACTCGGTCGCTTTACTTATGAAACTTTATTTGCAATGCTCCCGTTATGTGGTCAATAGTGCCACCTGATTAGCGAAGAAACAGCCAGTAATGCGTGGAAGTCTGTGATTGGCTACATTTGTGGCAGTTTTGTAAAACTGGACAGAGGCAAAGGGAAAATTCACATGGCTTAATTAAAATCCAAATTAAAATGTTTAAATATGACCAAAATGCTCACAAATGTGCTCTAAAAGTGTTAAATTAACATTTTGGCCTATAATAAGTTAAAACAGACAGTAAAGCAGGAAAACACCTACAGTTATTCTAGTTATAGTATATGTATAGATGAGTCAGCTACATACACAGCTTACCGTCAAAATGAACAGATTTTCTAGTAATTCACACAAATTTAGATGTATCTGACATGCTACATAAACTTATATTTAATAAGTTTAACCAGGCTTGCATATGTCTTTGTATAGCATAGGCTATACTGTACTCCTTGACATTAACTACATTTCTCAGAAACCCTCAAAAAAGCCAAAACAATTACAATGATCCACTTTTGCTGTAAACAGTGCTGTACTTTTTAAATTAGTTTTTTCTATAAGCAATTATATCATGGAGCTTTATCTGTTCTCTACCTGATTCAAGCATGAGAGGGAGTGAGTGAGAGATAGAGAGAAAGTGCGAGAGAGAGAGAACGAGAGAGAGAATCTGTTTATTGATTGGTTCTAAAATGATTTAGTAGCAATCACTAAACAGAGAAAGATTCTGTTATATTTTTTGTTACATTATTAATGCAACAAAAATTAATGTTGTTTTTCTTTTTAAGGAAATGTCTGACAAATAGTCAAGTGTGGATACACAGGTTTTGTATTTTATTAGGGAATAGTCTTTAAGATATTTCATACTTAAGGTTATCCATCTTAAAGTCTTTACGTCTTTAAGACTTTAACATTACATTATTTTAAATAAGCCCAATTATTTTTCTTCTTTTTCAAGACCCATTTTCAACACCTAAATATTAAAAAGTAGCCCAATGGGATGGAAATCCACCTAATATGGCAACACAGCATCCAGCATTTACAAGTCATTTCCTAAATTTATGACTGCTTGGCCTACACTATGCACTACATTACAATTCAGCAAGTCGTAATCTTGTGCGTGCCTATTCGTAAATGTTACTGCTTGAAGTGCAGGCTTGTTCCATATTGAAAATAAATGTTCCTAAGACCAGTCTAATTTGCTTAAATTGTAACTGCAGATTTATGGAAAAGCCTGCATGTGTTAGAGTTTGGAGGGTTTTAGAGGGAAGATTCCATGCAGCACCAGCATCAAAAAACACCAGCCTTTCTCATTGCAATTAAGTTCAAATCCAGTAAGAATTTGACCAAAGACAGTTTGTGCATAGAGCTTACCTTCATAGGTCTTGGGTGGCAACAATGCAAGGACTTCATACACTCTTACTTGGAAGACGGACAAAGCAACTTTTATCTGCTTCCCATAGGATTTCATTAGAGAAGGCGACCTTTATCACAAAAAAGTAATCAAATAAAAGGCCATTAAGTGTTTCCGAATAATTAATCAGCATTAAAATAAAGCGTTAAAGTATACAGTATAAAGCACTGTATAAACACAATTTTACCACAAGTGACTTCACTTTTTCCCCATTTTAGACTGAAATTTTTAAAGCAAAACCTAACCTTGCACCTGCATGGACACACTGATTGTAACATTTACTTAAAGAACAACATAATTCAGCAACTGTGTGAAACAAATAAATCAACCTAGTGGAAAAGTTTTATTCGATTAATTAAACCAGCTCTTTTCAATATAAACTTCACAGTAAATTCACAGTAACAAATAAAACAAGCAAATGAATTAATAAAGAAATCTAGAAAATGATAAAATAACATTTAAGGCTCTGACACCCCATGAAATTAAAGGTTTTCCATTTCCCATATATCATCTTAGTTTCATTTGGACGGCAAAATTCCAAAATACATATACACATATATAGTGCCAGACCCAAAGCCAGATAAAATGGGAGGGTTGCATTAGTAGAGGCGTCCAGCATAAAACGTGCCAAATTTTGTGTGGATTAAATGGTCTGACGTGGAGCCTCTCGACAGATACTCACAGATATTGAACTGTATTAATATCTTGGGAATCTGAAGGCCAGGTTAATACCTTGAACACTTTGTCCTGTTCTTCAAACCATTCCTGAACAATTTCTGCAGTGTGGCAGAGTGCACTATCATGATGGAGCAGACCACAGACAAGAGGAAATAAGGTTGCCATGAAGGTGTGTACCTGCTCTGTAACAACGTTTAGGGTAGTGGTACATGTCAAAGTGACTGCCTATTAGCTTTTCTTCATTCCATAGCGCTACCTAGTGCTATATAATTTTCCCAGTTAAGTGATGCAAGCACATCACATCATTAATACATCACACCAGACCACCTTCTTTCAATTTCTGCACTTTTTGTGGTGGACAGAGGAGAGCATAATCCAGGACAGGACACTGTGTCTGGCCGCAGCTACTGTATGCAGCCCCATATAGCGTGTGCTGACTTTTTTTAATCACAGCCAGCACTAAATATTTAGCAGTCCTACAGGACCACTTTGGTAAGTACTATTGGTAGGAACATCCCACACGACCTGCCCTTTTACAGATGCTTTGACTCGCCATCTTCCTGATTCCAACTTAAAAAAATTACTGTTCCATTATAATATATCCCACCCATTGACAGTGCCATTGTAATGAGATAATCAATGTAAATGTATCATTTGTAAACAGCAATGTGTATAAATTTATACAGCACTCACAGATTCAGCAGGTTTACAGCACACGACAGGAGAGGAAGCAGACGACCAATGAACTCATCGTCGAGGTAATCTCTGCAGTGAACCAGCAGATTCTTCATTGCTAATGAGTAAAAAAAAAAAAAACATTTCCACAAATGTCTGATTGAATGATAAATAGCAAAAAAAACAGTGAAACGTACAAAAACAGGTGTGAAAAGACAGTGTGTTGTCATTGTAAACCCCTTCCTGCTTGAACATAAGGCATTTTATTAATTTCTACAGTAAATTCATATATACTGGAGTTGTATAATGGGCTGTGCTTATGTGAGACGGTCTGAACACTATGCTAGAGGAACACTGTGTCTCTACACACTCCAAACAGGTCTGGACAAAAAATCTAAATGGATCTTCCTCATACAGATCTTCCACACCTGTATACAGTAATGGCTATAACTATCCATAATAAAGAACATAGTAAAATAATTAATTTATCTTGTTTGGTTCATTTGTGTAGTGTTTCCCTTCTCTAAAAGTGTGGAAGATTATATTCTGAATTAGTCTTGAAGACATTATCATTATAAATGTGCTTAACTTAAAAATCAGCTTCCATCAGTCTTTCACTGTTTCTCATCATTATCATTTTCTCTTACTCTTAAAAACTTTTTAACAATACTTATGGACTTTTAAATGTCTGATATTTAAATATTCCCTAGTATAAATGTTTTCAGTAGAGCAGGTGGACGGATATAGAATTGATGATCATTGATACAGTTTGGCCTATGATTACATTTACAGTATCTAGGTACAGTTTAAAGCCACTCACCGCACAGTGCTCCTGCACGACCTTCCAGTGCTACCTGCCATGTAAACGAGTCTCCACGCCTCAGTTCACTCTCCAACTCCTTAACAGATTGAGGAAAGGCACATTTCCACAGCAGCAGCATTCTGGAAAGGTGATGCTTCACTACAGTGGGTCCTAAAAAATTTTTGGTGTGAATTCAGCTGGGAGATATGACTATATAATATCATCATTGTTATGTCACAATATGCTTATAATTTTATATTGTAAAGCAATGCAATTATCTGCTGACTAAAGGCAGTGATTTTTATGAACAAACATTGTTCTTAAGCTCCTAGAAATTGTAAAAACAACCTTTTTTTAGACAAATGTTAAAAAACTTCTTTAAATAAATAATAATTTAAAAAATTATACATTTAATAGTACATAAATTATGATTTCAGACACCTGTCCTGTTTGCTGGTAGTTTTTGGGGAAACCTCAAAATTGTGATATATATATTATGTATTACAAGAATGTCTTTAAGAATCACAGTTTTAAAATAAATAAATTATATTATCACCCACCCTAGTTGTAAAAAGTTTTTTTAACACAACAAATCATATTTATTGCATGTCTTTTGTGCTGTTTATATGAATAATGATGACTAAATGACTAATTGCGAACACTTTTGCAAATATAACAAGATGTTTTAGGGAGAATATTTAATCCAAAATAGGGTATTCCAATTACTATATTAGAAATATTGCACCTTTTTGCCACAATCAGTGTCTGTTTCTGCACTCTTCTAACATAAAGGTTAAATATGCCTTAATATATACAATAAAAAATATTAAAAGGTATTAATATTGCACTTATAAGCCTTAAATTGACATTACTACATTTTTCAAAACCCAATTAAGTTGTTGTTTTCTTTTACTAACAAAAATGAATGTTGATCAAAGGCACTCATATAGGCAAACATAGATAATAAAAGTGAACAGACATTGATGGATATTTGACAAAATGAAAAATGTTACAAAATAAATGCATCTTCCTTGACTCAATCGGTAGAACATATTTGTATGATTACCTAAAGTGTTCAGTGCACTGAGTAACAGCCAGCCTCCCTGAGTTCTCTGGATGGAAAGTTTACTATTCTGAGCAGCAGAGCGCAATAAATCTTCTGCCAGGTCCATCACCACCTGGTTAGACATATTTATTTATATTATAAAATAATACAAAAAGGTGTACAACTGCAGACTCAAAAAACAAGTTATTAGCATATTTTTGGAAAAAGATTATATTATTGTGTTAACTTTGGATAAAAGTCTAGATAGAATGTTTTATGTAACAGGCCACAGTACAGCGAGTCCAATAGTTCACTCAGTCCAATATTAAGTGGAGAGATCAGAAGCACGGCACTAATCCCTCTGAAATGTGTTCATTTATCAGTAATTATCTGAAAGATACAATCTGAATGCACAAACATTACATTTGTGTTATCTACAAAATATATAAAATAGATTTCAATTTCAATGACCCTTCCTTCCTACTTTTCCCACTTAACTGAGTTAATAACAAAAATCTACGTAACAGCTACATTTAAATTGGGGAAACATCTATATATAGTTATTATAATATGGTACAATTTTTAAAAAAATAAAAATCTTCTGATGACGAGAATAAATGCTGTATTTTTCTCCTTCTAGGAACAATAGATTTCACATTTCATCATTTAAAATGATTACAATACATTCGACTCCCTAATCCAGACTAATTTTCTCTGTCCATCTGACTACCAGCAGCCTTAACATCAAACCCTAATAAAACACATAATGTAAAAAACATTATTATGTATCTAACTGTAATTTAATAAACTTGAAAACAGTGATGTTTAAATGACAGAAGTCCTTCAATGGTTCTGCCTGGGCAAGTTGCACACTAATATTTCATTGTACTGCCTTGCCATGGTTATTCAGTGCATCAACTGGGGATAAAAATGTTACTGCAGTTAATTTCCACTCAAAGCCTCTCAAGTGATGATTTAAATCTGACTTTTTGGCTAGTGACTTTTTGCTTGTGCTTGTACTGTATACAATGTTAGGTAGATACTCACACCGCACCTAGGTTTGCTCTACTTTTTTTCTGGAATGTTTCAGCCATGTGACAAAACATATGTCGGAAAATATTTCTTTATTTTTCTCACCTTGCCTTTAGAGTGTGGTATCCCCAGTGGGAAATGTTGCACAGCACCCAGCAGGGCAGCGATGGCAGAAGTATATCCTGCTACAGCCTCAGGGCAAGACTTCAATGCATTAAGCCTCTCTGAACAGCGGTCGAGTAATACAACTAGCTGAGCGGGTAGTGCTACAGCTATGCAGCGCAGGCACCAAGCAGCTGCCAGCCGTGCAGATAAGCTAGGGTGAAGGAGCACAGAGATCACAGTATCTAACATCCCTGAACAACAGTGAAAGGAAGAAAACAAAAAGAAAGACAAGACAAAAGAAAGGATATGAACAATCAGTGACCTTGCTGTTGAAGTATTGTTACATGTGATTAGGTCAAGAGCACAATAAACATTGAACTTCAGTCATACTCTAAGTAGGATGGCATGATTTGATAAAAAAATTATGTGTCGATTTTTTTGACATGTTGCTATTTTAATTAAACTGAATTATTTACATATTAAATGTATTCTGTATTCAACTGTGTTTATCTAGTTTAACACCAAATATTTAGACAAATTATCTTATTTAAAGGATGCTCACTTTTTATCAATTCTTACATTTTTGACAAACTCTACATAAATTAAAAACTACAGTGAAACCTCGGATTGCGAGTTACGTGGTTTGCGAGTGTTCTGCAAGACGAGCAAAGATTTTTTTATAAATTTTGACTTGTAAAACGAGCAAGTCTTGGTTTACGAGTACCAAGTATCATGTATCATGCATGTTTTTGTGATCCACACAGGATCACAACTGAGCCAACAGTTTTTCTCTCTCTTGTGCTGCGGAATTGTGGTTAAATCGTCTCCCCTGCTGGGTCTTAGAGCGCATCTCTTTTTGATATATTTAACATCTGTGCACATGTGTACTGTTTACTATAACACTGTGACCACGTGTGTGTGTAAAACATATTTTATTTTGTATTTTACGTGTGTACAGCGCGCATGTACTGTTTCTTATAAAACACGTGTGTGCGCGCCTGTAAAGCAAAAGAAAGTCTTTAGAAGGTTAAAGATCCATTTTCTCCCTCAGCCTCTCTTATGTGTGCGCATGCATAATTTGACACAGTGCCGGTTCACACACTTTCTCACAGGACGGAAGGGGCTTTGCACACACACACACACACACACACACAGCGCTTGCGCGCATAAACGGAAATACTTTATTGGGATTTATTTGACCTTTTAAGGTAAAGTGCAGGTTAGTTTGTTTTATTTTTACTTTATATTTTGTGTTAATTATTTTTATGTGTTTATTTTTTAGGCTGTGAAATGAATCATTTTAGTTTCTATTATTTCTTATGGGAAAATTTGGTTTACGAGTGTTTTTGAAATACGAGCCCACGTCCGGAACAAATTATGCTCGTAATCCAAGGTTCCACTGTATGCATATATTACCTGCGATAAATTGCAGCCTATAGCAATTAAATCACTGCATAGGTCCATACTGCGGTTTAGATTTTTATATGATTAACTGAGCAGCATTAAACATAAATTTTTTGAAGGCTACAAAAGCATCTGCCAAAGGGGCCACTTACTAAAAAACAAAAACAAATAATAGGTGTGTTACATGAACAACTCTGAGAATCAGAGAATCTGAAATAAATTAAAACGTGTAGCAAACTATCTGTTGATAAAAGTGCTTCATAAATAGTAATAATCTGAGTTGAAAGTGGATTTGTTGAACAGTGGACCATTTTGTAGCATTTCCAAATCTTTAACATGTAGAACTAGTTGTGCATTTAGAAAAAAAGTAAAAAGTAAAGGAACAACAAAGAAAACTACATCAATGTCAGTTTTTTTGTAAATGAAGCATTGTTTAACACATTAATATGGTTATTTTACTTTGAAAAAGGACTAAAGATCCACAGGCCAGTAAACTATGATCCCAGAGTGACCTTAAGAGAAAATATAGGCACATGTAAGCAATAATGATTGCCATGCATTTTTTTTTTAATCAATGTTCATCAAAAGTGTGGCCAGGGGTAGCTCAGTGGTTAAGGCATTGGACTACGGAAGATCCCAGGTTCCAACCCCACAACCACCAAGTTGCCACTGTTGGGCCCTTAACCCTCAACTGCTCAAATGTGTAATGAGATTTAAAAAAATGTAAGTCGCTCTGGGTAAGAGCGTCAGCCAAATGCTTAAATGTAAATGTAAATGTAAAAGTGAAGGATGATTAGAGAAATTTATTTTGTACAAATAAAACAATGCCACATAATCTTTTGATGGTAGCTTATTTTAAATATGAAGCAGCATAAAAAACATCCTTTTATGACTTAAACACCTAATCCCTGAGTAGAAAACAAAACAGCAGTCCCTGTGCTTAATTACCCCGGACCTGACCACACAGAATTTGTGTGGGGTGGATAACTTACCTATGCTGGTGTCATGCAGCAGTGGTGCAGCCGTGGAGCCCAGATCTTGTAACACACTGCCCAGCTCCAGCAACACACACACCAGCATGTGCTGACAGGTTGCCACGGCTGTGCTTCTTACTGGGACCTCCATGACCTTTCCTGCATCTGACACACACACACACACACACACACACACACAGTCATACAATACAATTCTTCTATAAAGTATGTGAACCTTTTACAAATTTCTACATTTCCACCTTAATTTGACTTAAAATGTAAAAACTGTAAGAAATAAATAATAAGATGGTAAGATTTGTTTAAAAATAAAAATATACAGAATATTAATTGCAAATCTAAAATAAAAAATCTTAAGTATATTTACATTTGCTTTCAGTAGAATTTTACAGACAAATACCCAGACCTTCCCCTGTAGAATTTCCTGGTAAAATCTAGAATTCATAGGTCCAAAAAAAAGTAAAAATATAACAAATTAACCTGCACTTTTGAAAAGAATCATGGCTGGAGTAATACGAGAGAGGAGAGGAGGACGGAGGGGGCTATTTTGTAGGACGACTTTCACACACACACCCACACCAACCCACCCACCCACACACACACACACCCACCCACACACACACAACACACACACACCCACCCACCCACCCACACACACACACACACACACCCACCCACCCACACACACCCACCCACACACCCACCCACCCACACACACCCACCCACACACACCCACCCACACACCCACCCACACACACACACAAACAAATGAAATCACTGCTCTGTTGGCAAACGCCTTTAATAAGGAACCTCTCTAATGACAGCTGCTTTTGCATCCTTTTGAGGATTTCACAGAAATGTGACACTGCGTTGTTGTCTCATCTCCCGCACTGCTACAGCCTTTCTTTTCCTCCCAAATCCTGTTGTTACAATACAGTTACTACACTTGGACACAAAATTTAAAAAATGCTTTACACACACACACACACGTAGTCACAATTTAATAATAAACAGTTACACACACATGCGGATGTTAACTATGCAAGTGACGCATGCGTATTGAGACTGAGCATGGGAGACGATTACCCACAATAACAGAAAGCCGTCCTAGACCAGAGGCAGCAAAGAAGCTCCAAATGTTCAGGATTGATTTTTTTTAAAAGACTACTCCTTGGGAGAATATCAGTGGTGAGGAATTTCCTCTATTTATGCAGTATATCATCTGACTCACAGTGGACTGATGGAGGCCAAACTACAGTTTATGAACGCCTCCAAATATGAACAAATTGGTTCACGACCAAAAAATTTGCCTAAAATTTGTCTCTGTCTCCTTATTGAAACACGACCCACAAACCGTCATCTTGAGCTGGTGCTATCAGCTGAACATAGGCATTACTAACTCACCCAGCAACAGTTTTGCCTAAAATAAAGTTACAGTATAAACAGTATAATAAAGTAGTAGGAAAGTAGGTGTAAAATAGAGCATTATTAAGCATAACATCTTCACAGAAAGTAGGTGTAAAATAGAGCATTATTAAGCATAACCTCTTCGCTTCTGATGATACACATTGTGTACTTGGTCATGTCTGACCACACAAAGAAATAAATTCTGAAGATTTATTTTACTTTGTAATTATACTAAAATTGTCAGTTTTCTACAGCTTACCTACAGCCTTTGTCTGCTTGCTCATGGCCAGGCAGAGCTCCTTGGCTACTGCTATCTGAGATTTCTCTCCCAGTAGGCTGCCTACCGATGCTCTCAGGATGTAAGAGACACAGCGTCTGCAATGGACAGCTTCGCCAATGTTCTGACTGACTCGTGTGTCACACACAAGCTCCATGAGGAAAGAAAGCAGGGTGGAAAAATGTGCTTCCAGCCATGTCCCACCCAGAGTGGAGATAAATACCACACATGCCTAAAACAAAGCATGAAAAATAATTACTAATGAATGGTTCTGAGTAACAGCACAATATGACTAAGAAAAAATCTAGCAGTCTCAGATCTGAGAAGTCAGCTACATCACAACCACAACTGTAAATGGACTGATATTAAGCCACTGCATGATATTGGTACAGTTAAAGCTTGGATTGCGAGCATTATTTGGAAAATTCCCATTTGGAAAGTCAGATGATTACTTCTACATCCCCCAAAATATTCATATAAAAATGATTTATAAAAAATAAAATAATAATAAAAAAAATATATAGAAAAAAAGTAAAAATTAAACAAATTATGAAACATGCACTTTTCGAAAAGAATCATGGCTGAAGTAAGACGAGAGAGGAGAGGAGGACGAAGGGGCCACACACACTAACGAAATCACTGCTCGGCCGGCAAACGTCTTTAATAAGGAACCTCTCTAATAACAGCTGCTTTTGCCTCCTTTTGAGGATTTCGCCCAAATTTGACACTGTGTGGTCATTAAACAGATTCATCTCCCACACTGCTACAGCCTTTTTATTTTTCTTCTTCTTCCTGAAGGTCGTTGTCACAGTACAGTTACTAAAGAACAGTCACTACACTTGGACACAAAATCTTTTTTAATTCTTTACATGCGCACATACACACAAACACAAACACACGTAGTCACAATGTTATAATAAACAGTACACGCACGCACGGATGTTAACTATACGAGTGATGCATACGTACTGAGACAGAGCATGGGAGAGGATTACCCACAATTAAAATTTAAAACACAAAACACTGCAAAACACACGCAAACCAAGTTGATCGCAATTCAAGGTTCCACTTTAATTAATATTTGTAAGTTTTAATAGTTAAAAGCCATTCCATTATTCATTTTCTTGATACCTTAATTATACTTCTTTCCAAAGCAACTGGACTTACAATTGTAATTCCTAGAAGTTAATTACAATTTTAAAAACATGGTTAAAGAAATAATTAGCTGTTGGTGCTTTAAAATTTCCACGTAGCCAAAGATAGACAGAGATACAAATACCAGAGGCATATTCCTTCATCAAGATGTTTTAAGGTGTCCTGCTCTATTTTATAAAAATTATGGCATATCAGAAAATATTTCCAGACCTCAATATTCAGAAAAAAAGCATCCTCAACTATAACACAGTGAAAGAGAAGGCTACATTAAATACTGACTAAAGTCTCCAGGTTGCATTAAAATGGTTTGTACTACAGTATGAAGATGATTTTTTGTTACATTACAGTGCCTCAGTACGTGACTGGCAAGTGCAAAACTTTATTCCTCAACAAGATTAATTAAAGAATTCACATAGAGAGAAATTCACCAAGTGAGAAGCTTTTACAGAATGGAATGTTTCAAGCATGTAACAAAGTGAGGATTTGCTAATCATCCAAAACAATCAAGCTCATTGATCAAGTATGGTGTATTGGGCATTGCTTCTGGAATAATCTCTCTAATGTTTATTGATAATGTAACTCATGACAGTACTGTAGCAACAGTTGACTCTGTTTGCTAATTTACAGAGAAAATCATTCAGTCTACTTGGGAGAAACATCATCATGCAGCAAAATAGTAACCAATAACACAAAACTTTATTCTTTTAGACTGGTAAAGTACCAGACCTTCACCCATCTGTGCATGCAGTTCACTTCCTAAAGAGGAGACTGAAGAGAGAAAGAATTTAGCATTATACGCTACTTGACCTGGGTGATGCCCACACGCAAGTCTCCACTGACTGGGCTGGTTCCCTTCAGCATGTCACCACTGACACGCAGGAAACCTGCTCCACGTTGTAGGAAGCCACTGGATACCAGTTCTGTTACCTCTTCCAAGCAGTTACGCTTCAAACCTGTCCGGCCAGCTGCAGCAGAGGAGACAGGAAAGCAGAATTAGACAAATAATAAAAGAAACCAACAGCAAAAGGAGAGGTAAAAACACGGACCACATGGGAATTTAGAGAGTAATACTTATCGTCAGGGTTACTTATCGTCAGGGTTACTTATCGTCAGGGTTACGGGGGGCCAGAGCCCATCCTACATACACATACTCACACACACACACTCATTCTTTCACTAGGGGCAATTTTGGGAAAAGCCAATTAATCAAATCCGCATGTCTTTGAACTGTAGGAAGAAACCGGAGTACCCGGAGGAAACCGCCCCAAGCATCTATATTTGTGTAAACTCCATGCACACACAATCGAACCTGGCTGGGAGTCGCAAGTAACAATTACTACTAAAATTACTTTTACTATATTGCTTATAGCAAACATTGATAAAGTCAGTGAGAAAGTATAACAAAGCAAAGCAACACACAGAATTTTAGTTCAGAGAATGGCACTACCAAGGAGTTCAAGGAGTAAATAGTTTGAAAGTTCTTGAGTCCAATCTAGACTAATTTTGACTAATCTTAAAAAACATACTTTTAAATGACAATGAACAAACCAGGTACCACATGACTTCAAAATGTCCTGTTTCAGCTGCCCTGCAAAAACTTTACTCCAAACCTCTATTCTCACTAAACATTTATTTCTGTGTTTTTACTCACCAGTTACATTAAACATGAAAATTTGCTGTAGAAACCTTACGTTATTGACACTTGGTTATTAATCCAGATTAACCCCCAAATTTGTGTTTGAAAACACAACTGTATGTATTTATAGCTAGGAAGAGCTGATTCACTCATTCCAAATACTAAAACTAATTAAGCATCAACCACAAACCTCCACAAATCCAAAAATGAGCTGCCTCACACAAAGCAATAACAAAAATTGGCATTAGTTAGTAAGTGAACCAGCAAGTACATGTAGATGTTTTTTGCCTGAAGGGATTTAATCAAATCAGGGCAAGTAAGAAACAAAAGAATGTTGAACCAATAAACGTGTACAGGATATTGGGGGTTGATGGCCAGAAGTCCACATATTTTGGCCATATAGTATATTTTTAAATAATAGGTTCAATTCTTTCTGAATAATTATTATAAAAATAAGCAACAGTTGCAGTCCTACATCAGATAAATTGTTGTTGCCTTCAGACACAATATGTTATGAAAAATCTCCCTACAAGCAGCCACTTCAATGATGTAGTAAATGTAACCTACCTATGGCTTGTTTGGGCTCAATAGCTGAGGCTAACAAGGTGCCCAGCAGTCTGGAGACGGTAACACGGACATCATAGTTGGAGCCATCAAATGCTCTAAAACAAAGTGAGGACATGTTTTCCAGCTCTGTGGACCACAGGAATACAGCTTCTCTCTGTAGCTCCAACAGGCACTAAAAATAAACATCACAACACACACACACACACACACAAGCCACTTCACAAGGACAGAACTAATAAAGTGCATAATAAATTTAATACCACTCCTTAATCGATGCAATGCAATAAATGCACATGGTTTTGACTCACTAATCTTTGCATGTAAATATTTATGGTGTTAATTTAACAAAGTTTATGTAAATCTACGTGAATTCCTATTATATTTACCAGCCATTTATACAATTTAAAAGCTCTACCATGGTGTTGGGTACTCATAAAGAACACAACTTTTAACTCCCACAGAACCCATTTGCACAGTCAGTGATATTACACTCTCCTCAACTCTAAGAAGCACACCATGGTTTATTGCAATATTTTTGAAAATAAAATCTCAATATTTCATTAGCCAAATAATAATAAGGGGTGGGCAAATCACAGTTATCATCCTGCCTTCTAGGTAAGAAGAAGTGTGTTTCCCTGTTAAATGTTTAGTTGCCAGAAGCCTACATGACTAGGCTAAAAAGTGATGGCAAACACAGTCTAATAACATTGCAAGCTGGGAAATGCACATTTTGATTAAATGACCGAATGTATAGGGACATCAGAACATAATACGCATACAAGGGCCTTCCATAAACTTGCTACAAAGTCTAGAAGAAACTGTCTAGAACTTCCCTGTATACTATAGTATTAAGAATTCTCTTTACTAGAACTTCACTACATTTTCCACTATGACAATGGTCCTGTGCACAAAATGAGGTCCAATTCAGACAGCCATGACACCATGGCAAGGGACGGTCAACGGCATATTAATTCCATGATTGTGTGACAAGCTGTTCAATGGTCAGGTACTGCATGTATAATGTATGTCTGCTTCGAACCCAGTTGCACACTTAAACTGTCTAAAAATTAGAAATCGGAAAACATTTAGAAATCAGATGAAAAAGGACACAGAATAATCCCTTATCATGTAGAAAAACCTTTAAAATAAGTCACTTAAAGTGAACTTTTTAAAAAGCGTCATTTAGTCTCAAATCCTTTTGGGATGATATTGCACCACACTTCTTTACAACACTGCTTATAGTTTACTGATGTTTGAAGGAATTTTTTATGTAGCGCTCTCTTAACATCATTAGAAATATGAAACTTTAGATCCTGAAGAATGAGGATAGAACATTACCTTAGCGGCAGCACAGCGAACCGCCATGGAGCGGTCAGTGAGGCAGGAGCGTGTGGCCTTGTAGATGTCTCTGTGACAGGGCATGGCACTCACCCCCAAACCCCTCAGAATCTTCTCCATGCACAACATGATCTCGTACCGTCCTTGAGACTTTATTTGCGTGCGCGTGCACACACACACACACACACACACACACAAACACACACACACACACACACACAAACACACACACAATGTACTGACATATAAAACCTTAAAAAGTGTCCATAAAGACACTTTATCAACAATGCTGATTTTCTTTGTTTAATAACATATTTTCATAAAATCTGTAAAATTAACCTTAGATTATACAAAACATATACAAGTTCCAGTGAATTATCTGTTGCTGAATAAATCACAATCTCAAATTCAAGGTTTTTGCCATTAATTAACTGAGACAGGTCAAACCCTGTGATTCGACTTGGAGTTAGAAACAATGTAAAGGCTGCTGAAAATTTAAATCA
Source organism: Clarias gariepinus (assembly GCF_024256425.1). Taxonomy (NCBI): domain Eukaryota; kingdom Metazoa; phylum Chordata; class Actinopteri; order Siluriformes; family Clariidae; genus Clarias; species Clarias gariepinus. Next base: position 25,649,376 of record NC_071112.1, read on the forward strand.
ACAAATAGAGTGCTGAGGTATAAAACATGTAATAGCTGAACAGAGACTTTTGCTTTTTACTTATTTACTTTTTTTCACATGTATGTGCAGCATGTGAGTCTGTTCTGTTCACTGGTTAGAGGATCACAGGCACCTAAGGCTCACCCATGCCTGTGGGGACCAAACACCAGCCTGTCTAGTGTGATCCAACAGAATTGCCATGGAATGCAGCAAATCAATGCTGTCCATGAAAATGTACTCAGCGCACCCCGCACATCACACAGAGGACCTGGCAATGTTTTTATTGTTACAGCTGATCGGTATATATATGTCATTATCTCATATCTTGCTATACCTAACAGAAGTCTAAATATAAAAGCGCTTTTGGTTAGTTTTCTTACTTGTTAATTAATTTACACTTATCTGATTAAAAAAAAACTGCACACAAGCATATTCAAGGACCCAAACTGTGTGCGTGTAGAATCAATGCCATTGTTTTCATAATCTCACTCCAAGCTTTTCTGAAACACACATCACACATCTCCTCAGCCTCCTAACACACAGTATGACTGCAGATCATACCCTGCTATCTATTATCACCCAAATGAGAATGGGTTCCCTGTTCCCGGTTCCTCTCAAGGTTTCTTCCTATTGCCATCTCAGGGAGTTTTTCCTTGTCACTGTCACCCTCGGCTTGTTCATCAGGGACAATCATATCATTTTGATTCATATACATTTACATTTCATACAAACTTCCATTACTCCTTTGATTGTGTAAATCTGCTTTGCGCCAATGACAATTCTTTGAAGCGCTATACAAATAAAACTAAATTGCATTTAATTGAAAGGTTGAAAGCTCTGCGCAACTGCTTTGATTTGTGAGTATTTTTGCATGCTCTCTTGTTCTCACCCTGTATTTAAGTATTTAAATACATGCATGCATGTATTTTGGTCTGCTGAACGATTCTGAAATCTTTGGTCATTCTTACCTCAGAGCTCTTCATGGCTTTCAAAAGATTTGCCACGGTCTCCTTGAAGGAGTTGATGAGAAGACGGCCAAGCTGCCTATACATCGCACCCAGACACGCCACAGCTGCCCTGTCAGGAGAGACAGGTTTCATTCGCTATTGCTGCTGAATTTATTAAGCACCACAGAAATTATGTCTATACTCAGCATCGTTTACTGGACTACAGGGAGAAATGTGGGTTTAGTGCCAAGAGGCTTTTTATTTTCTGCTCTGTGTTTCTTTAAATTAAATCACAGCCTCTTGTCTATTGATCTGCAAGGAAATTTATAACTCCAAGAAACGATGGCTGCACAGACAACAGCAAACCAGATTTACTTGGAATGCAGACAATTTGTGATTGTAACAGCTAGCATGTATTTTTGTGTGCACTAGTACGGGTGTGATGATGATCTTAATAACTGAAACTCTTCTAAAAACACAATATTCTTTTTTTTCAGCACTGGCTATGTATCCATATCTTTGAAACGATTAGTTATCAGGTCCCGGTTAATAAAGCTAACCATGACCATTGTTAGCTGTCTAAAAGCTAGATTAAGGCTAAGAAACACAAGAGGAAACATCAGGTAAAACATATTTGGGTGGCTCAAATGGAGATAGAAATAAGCGCCAAACTCAGGAACTTGATGGCCTTTCTGTTTCATCATGTGCAGCAGTAGAGGACCCAAGTGTGATCACTGATTCCAAACGATTATTTGAAGCTTCTGTAGATAAATTAAATGAATGATACAGCCGGGACAAGAGTTTTTTCTTGCAAAGACCAACAGTAATGGAACAGCCTCAGACACAGCCTCAACTCTAAACTTATTTGTTCACAAGGGCTTTTAAGCGTAGTTCTTCATTAAGTAAAGGAGCAGATCTGGAGAACTCACAGGCATAGTTTTATGGTAAACTGGTATGTTTGAATGCATTCTTCTCCCACTTCCATGAGCTCACTCAGGTTGCCCTAATGAATTCTTCTAGTTCTGTCATCCCTGCTTACACTCTGCACAAAATACATTGACCTTATCTATTATGCGTTAGTGAGCGTACCTAATTATGTGCTTATTTATTTCTTCCCTGCTCCCCACTTCCCTTTCCATTGAGTTGCACATGCCATTCATGAGCTACCACTGATCCTGATCTCTTCTTCTCTCCGGAACTGACTGATTCCCAACTTATAAATGAAGCACTCATTATTTGGAGACCAGTCACTGCTGCAGAGAATGGCACCATAAGGTCACTTCATGATACATCTGACTACAGAAGACACTTAGAAAAAAAATTTTTTCTGTTGCAATTTTACAATTGCCCTTTTGGATTTATGCATGGTCCTCTATTTGATATGCCAATACCACATGGAGGATGGGTTCCCTTTTGTCTGAGTCTGCATCCTCTAGTGGTTTCTTCATGGTTTCTTTATGTCAGATTGGAAGTGTTTTGTTGACAACATCATCTACAATGTTGGGACAAACACTAAACATCACCTAAAATGTTTAAATTTATATCCATATTTTTTATTTTTGCAGTGATGCTTTCTGAAAAATGTCTAATGTTAATAGTCGCTATTCAAATAAAGCGAAATTGAATGATCGATTGCAGTCCGCACTCACAGGCGAGTGGACAGAAAGCTGGGAGAGTCATCCTTGCTCTTGATGATGTCATGGCAGCGATCCACAGTGAGGCTGGAGGTAAGTGATTCACCCATGCAATAAACCAGAGCCACACATTGAGCTAAAAGGTAGCGTGTGGAGGGGCCAGGCGAGCTGGTCAGGATAGCCGTCAGTTGCTCCACCAGTCGCTTCTGGTTGTGCTTCACATCGGCCTGTCATGTAAACAAACATGCTTCAATAAATTTATGATCTTTTCATTTTACAATTCTGTTCATCAAATTAAAATTGCACATGGAATTGGGCAAATTACCCATAATAAAGCATTTTTCCTGAAACTAAAAGCAACTTTACATAAAGCGCAGTTATTTGTATTGCCCTTAATCTTAACACATCAGTTTACCTAAAGGTGCAACATGGTTCAAGTCTGGATGCACCTCTGTGACAATTCACATTATGACCCAAAGTCATGACTCTCAAAGTGTTAACAGTAAATTGTAAACATTAGTAAAAAGAGCACTGTCAACTGATTGATCAGTGTGCTTTTAAATAGATTCAGCTGGTTTCGTTAATGAAGGAAGGCATATGTGGCAGGACCTTTCTGAAGCTTCCATGTCCACTGCACAAAAACAGCTAAAACTTAAGTGAAGTGTTAGTCATCCAGTCTTTTTGACTCTACACCCAGCCGAATCCAGTAGGTTTTAAAGAATAAAGGTCTTTATACGAAATGCTGATTGTTGTAGAAAAAATTACATCATAAAATAATAAATTATTCTTATTATCTGGACTTTTTTAAATTTTTTTATTTGAGAACGTAATTACATTGTCAACATTTAATTTCACTTTTGGCCACCACAATTCAGTATACAATATGAAATTCTTAAAGAAACATTACGCAAACAACAATCTACCCAAGTAGTTAGTTTTAAATTAATAAAATTAAAAGTTTTTAAAACAAAAAAGAGGTATTCAATTTACAAATATTTATGCAAAAACATAGCAAATGGAGTAAAACTACAGCACTTTAAATATATGTGTTTTAGTAATATAATGGGCTCTTATTTTTAGACTAACCCGTTCAGCAGCAGGCAGGAGCTTCTTCAGAAAGCGCAGCCACTCAAACACAAATTCAGCCCTCTGCTCCTCACCCAGTGTGCTGCAGACATCCTCATTCAGCAGCAGACTATGTGCCTGCTCCATTCTTCCTTTTTGCTTCACTTATTTCTTTCTTCCTTCTCTATGGTCTAGAACAATGGAGTCAAAGCTCCCTCAGATTTTGATTGATTCACATCTGAAACAGAACACAAACATTATGACACAGAGGGCGAAGCTGTTTGTGCAGACCGGAATGCTCTTGTCGGAATGCAACTGTATTGTTTAACGCCAACTTCTACATAAATGTGGAGATATGATAAGGGGTGATTATTAAAGTTTCTCTTATATTTTATTCCCATCTGAATGTTAGTCATCCTGGTCATTCTTTACAGCCCATGCGTTTTTATATCCAGATAATAATATAGATGGCCTTTTTCTACTCTATGAGAAAATACTTAAAATCCTTTCCAAACTAATGCAGACAAAGTATTTGAGTAACCAGAATCTAATATTCGTCATATTCTTCATTTTGCTTAGTGTCTTGTTTTGACCAAAGTTGTAAGGTCTGGGTCGGCCACAGAAGGTTTTCACTTTTTAAAGTTTGGGAATGACTGTCTGAAAGCTACAGTATACTGAAATGGGCAACAGATGGTATAGGAGAAAGTCTGGGGCACAGACTGCTAGTTCATGCCAAAGTGGTTAGTATGGTTAAGTTCAGGGATCTGTGGGGTCCCGTAAAATTCTTGGCAAACCGTGGCCTTAATGATCTCGCTCTTTGTTTATGGTCATCGTCATGCTGGAACATGTTTGGGCCCCTTAGGTTCAAGCGAAAACATAATCCTTTATACAAGGACATTAAACATTTGTGGGCCTTCAACTTTGTGGCAACATTTTAAGTAACATAAATATATGGGTGTATCCATATATTTTTGGCCATATAGTGTATGGACAAATAGATAAATAATAGCCATGAATTAAATTTAAATGTAGTCCACCAATGGTCAAACACAAAAAAACCTGCCTAGCTTCATGCTTCTGGTCATATTATACACTACTCCTCAACATTAATTACTAAACCTAAATTACCAAACCACATTTTTGTTTTATAATCTGGTATTAAAATTAATTAACTTTTGCCCACCTTTTATTGACCTTCACCTTCCCATTACAAAGGTTCAAATGGATAAAAAGGAACAAATAATATAATGGGATGATTTATAAAGGTGTGCAATATAGCAAAATATCAGACATTTTTCAGTTGCACAATTTGTTTCATAATACGGCAAATTAAAACAAGTTTTCGGACAGGCCTAATTAATTAGGCCTAATTTTCAGTCAAAATTTCAATTGTTTTTTTAGCTTAAAAGAAAGCAATACTGCATGTCGAAGATAAAGAAAAAGCTCATAATTTTACATTTTAATGACCCAAAGCAGAAACTCAAGAAATGGCTTCAGGAAGAAGAAAATTAAACTGGGCCTTTGAGAATACGCCAGTCAAAGCCCAAATCTAAATCCTATCAAAAACCTGTTGGATGACTTGAGAAGAGCTGTACTCAGGAGAACCAGTAAAAAAAAAAATAGATCTGGTATACTATTGCATGGAAATGTGGAAATAAATTGCCTAATAAAAATGTGCTTTGGGCACCTATGATGTAACCCAAAAAATTATTGAGTGCTGTATTAACAAGAAAAATGTGCTTTAATTTACTGTGTATATTCATGCATTGTACATTTATTTACATCAGCCTGTAGACTTCCATTAGAAGTAAGATTAAAATAAACAGGGTTTTATATTTATATTTATTTAAAATTGCTTGTGTGAAATTAATGTTTTGTGATACTAACAAATATGCTACGCACAAGGTAATGTTTTGTTGGGGGAAATGCTGAAATGAGACACTCCTTTAAATAAGACAGACATTTAGGAAGGAAGTAGACACCACAGCTCCTAGCTCTCTTATGAAAACTTACACGACTCAGCTATGAATAATTCAGTTGCCGTGAGGTTTCTGTTCTCTGCCACATTAATAATATAAACAAAAAGCCTTAAGGCAGTTAATGACAATAGCAATGATTTTACTGAGATGAATCTCAATATTTGTGCACTAAACTGCATTATAAACATTATTTGATACACACATATTGCATTGCAGTCTGCAAATGACATTATTTTTTACAGTGCAGTCCAGTTCTATCAATCAGCCAAAACTTTACAAGCTCCAAATATTGTGTATATCTATCTACAAACGCCTATTATTGTGTAAGTCCTCCTTGTGCATTTAAAACAGCTTTTGAACTTTTTCTATCATAGCCAGCAAAAATATTTTCAGCAGTTTATGCTACAGCAGCTCTTCTGTGGGATTGGATCGGACATTCTAGACTTCAGTCCACACATGCAACTTTGAGCTTTTGATGCCAACGGCCCAGCCACTAGCTTACAGTTGTCCTTCTTTTGACCACTTTTGGTAGGTACTAACCATGGCATACTACAAACACCCGACAAGACCTCGCATTTTGGAGATGACCCAGACCCAGTCTTCTAGCTGTAACAACTTGGCGCTCAGATTATTACAATTGCCTGTTTTTCCTGCTTCCAAAACACATCAAACCTACTGCTCACTTGCTGCATACTACTGTACATTCCACCCCCTTGCCAGGTGCCACTGTAAAGAGATAATCAGTTTTACTTACTTCACCCATTCATTTCTCTCCACATAGGCTACTCAGGTGCTTGTTCAGTCCCTTGTTATTTTAAGACTGGACTACCGCACCTCACTCCTGGCAGGCCTGCTCCTGTGCACGATTCGTCCTCTACAGCTGATCCAGAATGCAGCTGCACAACTTGCTTTCAACCTTCCCAAGTTCTTCCTCACCACACTACTTTTCCATCCTCTCCACTGGCTTTCTTTAGCTGTCCTTGCGTCAAATTCAAAACATTGACACCTGCCTACAAAGATAGAAAAGAGCAAGCACCCACATACCTCTCAGCTCCAATCACATCCTGCACTACTCGACTGGAACCACCATCTTTCAGGGATCAAGGAAGACATGCGTCTACACTGTTTTCTCTAGTCGAGGTTCTGGCAATCTTTAAGCAATGACTAAAGGCCGGCCACAAAATAAATTAATAAATAAATAAATAACCCCTTCCTATAGAGACTGGTATCATCAGTAGTGACTGATGGTACTTACAGTTAGTAACCTAGTAACCTAGTGTAAGGAAATGAGAGAGCAGATGAGTTGGCAAAAGAAGCAACCAGAAAAGTGGATGTTGAGGTTATTATGAAATTATCAAAGTCAGAGGAGAAAGTTATAGTGTTGAGAAAGGCAAAAAAACAATGGCAACAGGAGTGGGATAATAAACCAAAAGCGAGATATTTAAATTCAATACAAGACAAATAAGATGTAATGAATTAACCACAGCAACCCTAAAATCAATCTATTTACAGTAGGTAAACACCCAACAGGACTCTGTGAGGACTGGCAGGAAAGTGAGACTATGGAGCATGTTTTGCTCTCGGCTGGAAATATATGCAGGAGAGGCTAGATATGGTGGAATGGCTTGAAAAACTAGGCAGATTACAAAGCAATATTAAGAGACTTTTAGAATGGGAAATTACTGATCAGGGAATGAAGCATTTAATGTTGTTTTGAGGAAGACTGAACTGGAAAGTGGGCTTCAAAAAACAGGGAAGCTGAGGAGTGGGAGATCTATAGGTGGCGGTGATGCAACCTACAGAACCAGATGCTGAGTGGTACTGAGAGGGAAACATGTAGAGTAAAAAAGAGTGTGTGGAAGTACCGGATAAAGCAGACAAGGAATTCAAGACAGAACATGTCAAGATCAGGGAGGGATGCATTAGACGGTTTAAGGAAGGCGGGACTGGAAAATCATCTTTAAGAGGCCAGAAAGATGAGGAAGAATGAGACATACAGTTGGTGATAACTTAACCAGCCTACTAGATTCCAACTGCCATTAAACAAGAAAAGAAGAAGAACCCAGTGTTAGGATCTGTCCAATGATGAAAATGTCAAAGCATTTTGTGTAAGTCGCTCCGGGTAAGAGCGTCGGCCACATGCCAAAAGTGCATTACAAAGGCTCAACAAGCACTACTTTTGTAAAACTTTCAACAATGCAGTAAAGTTTTTGATTGGACACTAGCTGAAGTATCCATCAATCACGGGAAAACACTTTGTAAAAATAGTTAGAATGTTAAAGCTAAAATTAAGCTGATCAGCTTTAATGTAATCAGTGATATGTACGTGAGCTTCAACCTGAAATAATAATGTCTGCCTGCAGCAAAGATAAACTCCCTTTTTTTTACTGTAATTTCACACAATTTAATACTATTAATACCATTATATGGTAATTGGTTTTTACTGGATTGGTGTCTAAATTCAGTGACTTGGACCTAATTTATGCTAAGTTGTACTTCTTTCGTCATAAGCCAAACACACTTCCTGTTCGGTAATCAGACAGTGAATCACAGATGAGAAATCGAAAAAGTAGATCGGGTAAACATGAAGTTCTGTCTTAAAATGACTTCAGCGTGTATACCACTTCAGCGCTGTTATTTCAGCTAACTAATCCCAGTAAAAAGATTCAGTTTAGCTTTTTTAAATAACACATGACTGTTCATAATATCACTTTTACTCAACATTCCGATTTGACTTATAGTGCAGGTTAAACTACAGACAGATATCCAAGTACTGCAAAGGTTTTATTGAATTCTGTCCAGACAGTTTGGTGACATAAGCAAATTCAAATTCTAATTGTCACATACACAGTCATACACAGTACGATATGCAGTGAAATGCTTAAACTAATTAATTAACTAATTGAACTAACTAATTCATCTAGCTTGACAGACAGACAGATTTTTTTCCGGAGACTGGGATCGGGTCCTCCAATGTATAAAACACAAAGTTCTGACCAACGTACAGACAAAACCTCTTTTATTTATAGATTTAAATCACTAAAGCCATGATGTGACAAAACAAGCACTCAATGTTAAACTTTTGACGATGCAGTGAAGTAATTACTGAACATTTAGAACACTGAGGACATGCTGTAGTAAAACTCATTGTTTGTAACCTGTGCATTACAGTCATATGGAGGTCATGGAGCTGAAGCTCATTTTACTTCTGGACAGTAATGAGAGATGTTAGGGGGGAAAAGCCATTATATTCTACACTTGGTTAATGGGTAAGTAGGGAATTAAGCTCGTCGTAAGTCAACACACAGGATTAATTCTTTTACACCTTAATAGACAATATATCTGTCGATGTAAATGAATAAAGCAGTTATAACTGTCTTGGGTGCTTGGTTTAAGCCCTCGGACACCCAGACAGGAGGCTAAAGCTAACGAGCTCTGCACAAAGTTGTTAATATCCCGCTAATCAGAAGCTGCAGCTGGTTAAAGCACTTTAAACGAGTCGGTTATACAGTAGAAGTAAAGCGTATTAATGCCGATGAAGTGCACAGGACTAACAGTGTATTAGACTCCTGACACCGGCTAGAACACTGAGGGAGAAGGCTTAGCATTAGCTCTTTAGCCGCATTTAAGGATGTGCTTGGTTTATTGATCAAGCAGGTGGAAAAAGCAAAGACAAAAAACAAGTTCCTACCAAACCATACTAATCTCTCAGGCTGTGAGGTTTACAGCTCCGTGTTCAACACTTCCTCTCCGTGCTGAGAATGTGAGCAGAGAGCAGAGAGCTCGCGGCCAGTCAGAGTGCGCATGCGCAGTGTGTAAACACAGGCAACTCAAAATTGAAAAAAGCAAGCAACAGGCACAAAGAGAAGAGGCTGAACCACAGCCTGAGGCACAGAGTCCATAACCCAAACCTCAGACTTCACACCAACACCTCAGATTCCACATTCAGTGTGTTCTGTTCAATATACTGTGATTTCAATAATGTCATAAAATCCTTCTCCAATCCATCGCAAGGTACACACACAAATATATGCACACTTATTCACACACTTGGGAATCTGCATGTCTGCATGGAATGGGAGGAAACCCACCAAACACAGGGAGAACATGCAAACTCAACACACACAGACTCTGGGGCGGAAATCAAACCCAGACCCTGGAGGTGCAAGTTGACAATGCTAACCACTAAGCCACCATACCGCCGCACATGAGACTCAAAACTGAGGAAAGGGGGGGGTAACCCAAAACCTTACACTTCACAACCACAGACTTTACACCAACAACTCAGACTTAACATTCAGTGTGTTCTGCCCAGTTTACTGTGATTTTAGTCATTTCATAAATTATCAATTTTAACAATCATATGATGCATACATTCACAGTGTCTCCTCTTGTGGAGTCAGTTCAGAAATTTTTAAGATACTTGAATCACATTAAAATAAAAAATAAATAAATAAATGACTGTCAAATGTGTGGTGTGATGAGTTCAGATTTACCTTATTCCAGGGGAAGGGTCAGGGTAAAAATAGGAGTGCACCCATCATGCATAGGTCACCCCTCTAAAGTGCCCACTCGAGGCAGTGTTATGACCTGGAGTTGCTTCAGGTGGTCAGGTCTGAACTCAGCAATGTTATCTGAAAGTCATGTCAACTGGACTTATTTTTTGTTAGGTAGATACATTTCGCTACTCATCCAAGTAGTTTCTTCTAATGTAAGTTGGTGATGTTTTGTTGTCTGCATCTGAGGTTGAAGAGCAGGTGGTCCCTGAATAGGTGGCAATCTGCTACTTTCCTTTTCCCGTACCAACTTCTGGGATTCCATCCCAAAGTGTTCAACAAAATGTCTGTGAAGATTCTTAGTCATCTAGGTGAGGTTAGCTGGAAGTCAACTGGACTTTTTAGGTTGATGCACTACACTACTTATTCAAGTAGCTTCTTCAGTCTAAGGTTACCTGCACACACATCAACCTGTGGGTTAAGTGTGTCTTAAATCGACCACTGGACAGAATTTTATAAATTTTTTTGCAGTATTTAGATATCTGCCTGAAGTTTAACCTTGAAATGAAATTGTTGAGTAAAAGCGATGTTATGAACAGTTATGTGCTGTATTTAATGATCTACAGTGCTATAAAATAAGCTACTTGCTCAATGCAAACACACACACCTGCCCCAATAGATATTAATTAGATAAGCTAAACTGAATAGTTTTACTGCCCTAACAGCAGCTCTAAAGTGGTATAAGTGAATTTTAACACACTGAAGTCATTTTAAGACAAAACTTCATCCTTACGCAATCTACTTTTTTTTTTTACTCTCTGATAACCAAACAGGAAGTGTATTTGGCTGACGACAAAAAAAGTACAACGTAGCGTAAACAAGGCGCAAGATACTAAATTTTGCTAAATTGTATTTCCTTGTATTAATAAGTTTGGCCAGACATGTACATGGGCAAAAAAAAACAAAAAAAAAAAACAGTAGAACTCACAGTTATGTTTAACAGTGAAACTGGGGGCATTTTCAAACACAATGTAAAGAAAACTCAAGGGATTGGGACTAAACAGTTGTGTAGCCTTAGAAAAACCATTTATTAATGAGGCTAATCAGGGGGGGAAAGGCCTAGCAAAAAAAAATGCTAGGGATCATAAAGTATGGTGCATTTTTAAAATGTTATGTGGTCTGACCAAAAAACAAACTTTATCCTGTTCCAGAGTGAAGGGTGCATCAGGGTAAAAAGAGTGATTTAGCCATCATGCCTATGACCTGGGGTGGTCAAGTCTAGGCCCAGCAATGTTATATGCTCAGAAAATAAGGTCAGCTGACTACCTGAATATACTGAATTACAAGTTTTTTCCCCATCAATGGATTTTTTTTCTTCCATGATGGCACCAACATATTTCAAGATAATTCCAGGATTCATAGAAATCATCATTAGATTGTAAAAGATTGGTTCAGGGATCCTAAACCCATTGAGAATCTTTGGGATGAGTTGAAGCTTTTACAAGACAATAGACTCTCCCATTATCAATACAAAATCTTAAAGGAACATGTATACAACTCTGGGTTTAAATAAATGCTTTAACATTGCATTTGCTTAAGCCAAACTATGGTCCAATAAAATATTAAATTAGGCAATGTTATGGAGCTGACTTGACCCAGTCTCTAGCCATCACAATTTCCCCCCTTGTCAAAGGCACTCAAATCCTTATACTTGTCTATTTTTTCTGCTTCGAGCACATCCACTTCATGAAAAAAGGTTCACTTGCTTCCTAATATATCCCACCACTTCCAGCCGCCATTGTAACACAATATTGAAAATATAGCTACTGTAAGAAGAGCCACATTGTAATAGCTTGACAACTGTGCTGTTTGCATGAAAAGAGATGCAAGAAAGAAAAACTGGTGAACTAGCGACAGGGTCATTAATGCACAAGAGGAGTGAAGGCTGGCCTGTGTAGTCTAATCGGATCGAATAGAAGAGCTTCTGTTAATGCTGTTTCCAGCAGATACAGTAGTTGTCAGAAGACATCATTACTGCTTTTGTGGCAAAGGCGGGACCTATTCAATATTAGGTGGGCTGACAATGTTTTGGCTGGTCAGTGTGCTCTCTAGATAGATACATGTAGTAATCAGTATGATGGGTGTACAGTAAATGTGACAATACAAAATTGTTAATTCCGCCCAAACCTAGGGTGTAACTCTTAGTGCAGAATAATTTGATAAAATGCAGAGTACTCTAATAAAATATCAACCATGTCACTTCATGCTGCAGAATTTAATGTGACCAGCTTAAGAGTAATTCCAATTTATTAGAATGAAATTTGCCAGAAGGAACAACTCAACTGTAGACTACAGAAGCAGAACTGAGAGAAACACCAAACCTTATGCAATTTTTTTTTAAATGAACTGCTAAGGATAAAATGTTCACACTAAACATAGTGCAGAAATATTTTACTCAAAGTTTTCAAGCTTATTACTATTTCTACATTGACTTAAGATACCTCATTCACCATTCTTAGGCAAGAAAACTTAACCTTATTTTACATTTTTAAAAACTATTATCTATTCACAATTACAAAAACACCATCTTTTTTTTAACAAATCCAAATAACTTTAGGCTTTTGGTCACTTTCGGCTAAACCCCTACCAAACTTTAAGACAAAAAAGTCTTGATTTTTTTTTTATTCTCATTACTTTATAAGTATTTACAAAACCGTCAGACTCTGAAGGCTGGAATGTTGACAGCTGGATTGTTCAAACATACTTGGGAGGGGAAAAAAATAACAAAAATATTTTGCTTGATGCATTAGAACATGAACGCTTCCTTTAAACGTAACATAAAAACACTGTCCTGCAAAACATATGATTCAATAGCACCAAATCCAACCTCTTCAGATCTGTAATTATAAACTATTTTAATATAGTATTAGTATTCATCCATAAAATAATCCTCCTCCTCCTCCTCATCTTCCTCTTCCATAGCAGGACCGTTCTTGTCAGACAGCATGTTCCAAACAACAAAGTTATCATCTTCAGCTATATGATAAGAAAAAAAAAATAAAATAAAGATTAAGAATAATTTTCTAAAATGATACTAGTAATGCATGAACACATTGATATTGTATCAGAGCACATACCAACACATCTCTTCTTGGTTTTCTTTACTGATGGAACAGGTGTGAACTTGTCCTGCTAAAAAGAATTACTATTAAATAAGACAATAGAAAGACAACATCAAAAGAAACAACATAAAAATTACATTCATCAAGGTGTGCACCTGCTGGTTTCATACTTTTCTTTCTCAGAGAAAGCTGTTCATTTACAGAATTTTAAAAACAGACAGTAATTTCTAAAGCCATCTATCATTTTGAAGGTAAGGGATAGTACTATATTTATTTTGGACACGAGTGATATTCATCTTACATACACTTTCATATTCATCTTACATACACGTGTGTACATGCAGAAGTATACTGTTTTAAAACTTCAGATGAGATTGAGAACTCATATTTCTCAGATATATCTTAATGCATTAATTCATTAATTAAATAATGAGTTCATAAAGATTTCACAAATTTTCACACCAACTCCCTTTGTGCTATTTGCCAGTACGATGATGCCAATTTCCGATGGCTAGTATATTATAATTTTTTTTTAAATCGTACGACTCATTGTCACTTTTTAACATTCATTGTGTACTGAAAATAGATAAGTTCTCAACTGGTAAACTGGCAAATGAATAAAGAATGGTAGATAAAATATACTATGAAATAGACAATTTTTCACTTCTTTAAAATTACAGATAATGATTAATTCTAATGCAACTTCTGCTTGCGGAAGGATGTGTTAGCCTTCACTCTAACCAATGAGTAGCTATCATATGAGCTAGATGGTGGGTTTCGTAATTGACCGAAATCGGAGGGGAAATTGGGAAATCCTTCAAATAAATAAATAAGCATGGTTAACTTAAAGTCAAACCTACCTTAGGACTGCCTTTTCTTCCATGATTGCCTTGCCTTTTAACCTTCTGTAGGTGGTAAATATACTTGTCATTGTTGTCCCTTTGCACAAAAAGAGAGAAGTATACCTTACTAAAGTCCAAATAAAAACAAAAAGGTTGTCCATGTCACTTTAGAGAATACAAAACATTTTTATGTAGTAACTTTACAAAAAATAATTAAGCCCCTTTTACAGCATGAAACGAAACTGTAAATTAACGCCTATGAATATAAAGGGGAAATCACAGCCATGGTTAATAGTGAAAATAAGAGTATTTCCACCTGCACAATGTAGCAGAAGTAACAGGTTGGGGATAAACAAGCCTTTATAAAATAAAAAAAAAGCCTTCAATTTGCTAGGCAGCGTAAAGATTGGACTTTAGGGCAACAGATAGAGGGTCATTTGGTCTGATGAGTCCAGAATTACACAATTTCAGAGCAATGGATGCTTCAACAGAAATGGAAAGTTCATGAAATGAAGCACCCATCATTCCCAGTTCTGTATGAAAATGATTTGATGTATAAATTTAAATATATTACCTGTTAACAGAGCGCAACATCCCTGGGGTAATGTGCAAACACTGAGGCGTTTTCACTGAAGAAAACATGCTTGAGCTGGGGGTTTGTGGATTTTGTAGATGGCCAAAATCTGGCTCATCTCCTTTTGTTGACCATACAGGCAGCTGCACAAAAAAAAAAGAAAAAAGAAAATCAATGTTAGTTTTATTTAAACCGTTAACACATTTGTTAGATTCTCATTAAAAGGACATTAAGTCTTCATTTCATTTATGCGATTATTGCTACAAAGATGGCATCAATGCATTTTAAGGGTCGTGATTTTATTGTTAATTTAAAACTAATTATATCTTGAAAACTGAACAACTCAACTAATACTGTAGGTCAGTGACACAGGATAACCTGAACAGGTAAACATACCTCGTTCCAGGTATTAGTGCCAAACATTTACTGTATTACTAACAGTACTGACACTCCTTGGTAACATTTTCAAATTGTGGCAGCTTCTCTTCTGATTCACACAATTAGCTTATTAAGTAACATTTAATTAACATTTTATTCAGGCATGTTTATTGCCCTTCACATTTCACAGTGTCACATTTTTTAGCTAATTAAACTAATTAGATAATTATCAACCTGTTCTAAATTAAATTGGTGGGATAAAGCAGGAAAAACACGATGCAGGACAGGGTCCCCAAGTGCAAGGGTTGCGAATCATTGCTCTAGCTAATAAAGGGGCCAATTAAATATTATGTGCTGGGCAATAAAAGGCATGTAACTTTAATATATATTTTACAGTGGAACCTTGGATTACAAGAATAATTCATTCTGGAAGCGGGCTCGTATTCCAAAACACTCAAAGCAAATTTTCCCATAAGAAATAATGGAAACTCAAATTACTCGGTCCACAGACCCCCAAAAAAAATAATTAAATAAATAAAAATAAAAAAATACATCAAAATAATTCATACAAAATATAAAGTAAAAATAAAACAAATTAACCTGCTCTTGAATAAAAAAAAAAAAAAAAAAGTGGAAATGAATCCTGACAGGTAAGCGTTTCTGTTTATGCGCGTAGGCGCTGTGTGTGTGTGTGTGTGTGTGTGTGTGAAGCTAAAGTAAGAGGAGACCCCCTTCTTATCTTTCACAGTAAAACTTTCTCCTCTCTTATTTGAATTTCACATAAAAACACACACATACACAGACCTTAACGAAAAGACTGGTTTGTCAGACAAATTAGCAAGAAACATCGCTAATGACACGCGTGAGCGCATACTAACAGAATCACTGCTGTAAAGTAAAATAAACAAAGAAATGAACCTGCACTTTACCTTTAAAAAGGATCGCAACAGAGCAGTGTTTCTGTCTAGAGCAGAGTGTCTGTATGTGTGAAGCAGAAAGGGGGTGCTTCACACAAAAACAAAAACACACACACTAATGGCGAGAGAGAGAGAGAGAGAGAGAGAGAGAGAGAGTGTGTGTGTGTGAGAACCAGCACAGTGTCAAATTACGCACGCGTGCACACACATGACGACAGGCTAAGGGAGAAAATGGATTTTTAACCTCCATAATGAGAACTTCTTTTGCTTTACACACCTGCACATTTGTGTGTTATAAGAAACAGTACACGCACACTGTACACACGGGCTTACAAACACAAAATAAAATATATTTTACACACACACGTGGTCACAGTGTAATAATAAGCAGTACACGCGTGCACGGATGTTGATTATACCAGTGAGAGACGCGCACTAAGACCCAGCAGGGGAGACGATTACCCACAATTTCACAGCGCAAGAGAGAGAAAACTATTTCTGGCTCAGTTGTGATCACGTGACGCGAGAAGTGCATGCATGATACATGATACTTGGTACTCGTAAACCAAGACTTGTTCATTTTTAAAGTCAAAATGTATTAAAAATCTTTCCTTGTTTTGAGGAACACTCGCAAATCGTGTTACTCGCAATCTGAGGTTCCACTGTAATGGGAATCGTTTATAGTCACGACCATATATATATATATATTTTTTTACCCTTCTACTGAAATAGACGTGAATGTCAGCTATACTAGGAATGCACAGCTTACATATTTTATAAGAATTCAACAAAGCAGTGACAAAATCAGTATCAGAGGGCTTTCACCTTGATTTGTTTACTGCGCATTGGTGAACCTGCAAAAATGTCATCATGATCATCTTTGGGCATATGATCCAAAAAATCCCACATCTGTTTCTTCCTCTTTAGCGTGCCAACCTTAGCAGTAATTGAAGCCATTTCTTTTGCTGGAAATAAAATTACATTTACTTGTGACAGGCAGCCCATTTTAGGAGTAAAATCTGTACTATCCACTAGTCTTTGCAATAAAATAGCAAAGAAGCATTACCTGGTTCATCTGTTTTAGAATTTTTTGTCTTATGTTTTCCTTTGGATCGTCCACGAGTTTGGTACAGTTCAGTATACTGTTTCTGGCACTCCTCAGCTGAACGTGTCCCAACTAACAGAGAGACATTAACCCAGTAACCACTCTTGTGTTTGGGTAGTGAGTTCACAGCCCTAGGTGGGTCAAAAAATACACAGCATATCAATGTTTCATCATCATCATTATTATTATTATTATTATTATTATATGTGACGTACATTTTACTGAAATAACATTGAGCTGCATGCATAAAAAAGTGCTACATAAATAAAAAGTTCCTACTATAATAATAGTAAAAGGATTGCCAAAAAATGCTATCAACTCAAAAAGCCTGGGGCCAACCTTCAATACATTGGATGATCTACTGAATCAACTGATCTGCTGAGTCATTGGATGTATAGGCAGCCATCTCAAGGAATTAATTACATCCAATGATTGGACCTGATATGTATGATGTATGTATAAAAAAATAAGGACTTGATATGTATGGTGTATGTATGAAAAACAATAATCAGGCTACTCAGTCCCTTAGTTTTCTTTTTTTAAATCTTTAGTAGAATATAAGCTCTGGTTTCTGAAATGCTAGTAAAATTTATTTTCCTTATATCAACGTGAGCTTTTTATGTTATTGCACCAGTGCATGACTAGAGCCACTTCCAATGATTACTCTAACTTTATTTCAAACTATCAAGTCAGTTAAACAGCATTTGTTCTTATAAATTGACATTAACTTATGAAATATTTTTTTTTAACTTACTGCAAGTAAATTATGTTGAGCTTATAGGAAAGTAAATAATGCAGGTGCCCAGTTTAATCCACATATATTCTTTTAAGTAAATGACACTGACCACAATAATTATAGCAAAGATATACTTAAAAATAATGGCTTACTCATTAAGTTTTTGCAGTTCTTTTTCACTCCATGCTCCTTCTTGCACATCTTGTTCGATCTCACGGTGCTTTGTGCTTTGTCTTCCGCTTGCTTTGCGGTTTACTGATGGATTTGTTTTTTTGCAAATATTATCTGGCACAGGAGGCTGAGGATTATCTGTTGTGATAGACTGCTCAGGATGTTCACTAGCCTGAGAAACAAGTCTATTGGGTGTCTTTTCAGACGCTTTTAAGCTTTTCCTTTGTCTTGTCCTTGCTGGAGCAGACTTTGAAGTCTTCTTTTTATCTTCTCTGATCGGCTTTAACGAAAGACTTTCACCACCACTATCAGTCACCATATAATTTTGATTTTTCTGAGAAACCTTCTTTTGCCTTTGTGTGTTCTTTTTATTCGTCACTGTATGTGTCTGCACAGAGAAATCAGCTTCCTCGGTCTCGGACATAGCAGCAGTCAGAGGAACAAGCTTGCTTTTTTCCTTCTGAGCTTTTCTTCTGTTTCTTTTTGTAGGATATGGAGGTGTGAATAAATGATCTGAATCTGCACTCTTCTGAACTTGAGATTGTGTGGAACTGGTATCAGAGTCTGAGCATGAAGAGGAAGGCTTCTTATTCTGAGTTGCTCTTTGTAGATGCTTTTGCTTGGGCCGTGTTTTAAAATTTCCCTGAGTGGCCTGGGTTGTAGAAATCCCATCTTCATTCGAAAAACAACATACCTCGGACCCTGAGCCCCACGAGTTTCTCTCTCTAGAATATGATCGTCCCCTCCTCAGGTACATTCGCTCAGACTGTGCTTCCTGAGGAGAAAGCTGTTTGGCAGTAGCATTTTCTAATTCCGAGTCAGAGTTGAAAACTGCAGCCTGAGGTTTCCTTTTTGAAGTATTTTCACCTGCTTTGGTTCCCTCTGTCCTCCGAGACTTATGTTGTTTAACACGTCTCCTTGGTGCCATAGAATCCTCATCACTGCTGTTTTGGATTTCTGTTATTTGTGTACAAGCAAAGGAAGAAGTCATCAATTTAACACAACCAAACATACTACAATGCATAGATAAAACTAGCATAACAGAAATTCCAGACTTGTGATATATTTTTATTCAGGATATATATAAGAAGTGTATATAAGAATCTCTCCCATTTTCCATCAATTGAGGACCAAACAAATCTGTCTCCCTTTCAACAAATTAAGCTGGAATTATTTGCTTAAGTGTAAAATACTGCAAACCTACATTTTGTAAAATATAAACGTTACTGAATTTTTAATGCTTCTATATTGACTGACTTCACCTGGAGGTCACTCTCCCTTCCCCACCTCAATATGACCATGCTTTACTGCAAAGTTATTTAAGCATATTTAAGTTTGTTAACGCAAAAAACTACACAGTTGTCTTGTTTTTGCCATACACTGAAACATTTGAGGTGTCGATCGAGAATTGAATAGAAGATGATTAAAAAAAAGCCAAAAAATATTATCTTTCATATTTACACTCACTGACCATTTTTAAAGGAACACCTGTACACTTGTTATTTGTTCAATTATCCAAACAGCCAAGTTTGAGACAACAGCACAATAATAAAATAAAAAAAAATTCTCTCTTTGACTTTAATCAAGCAGTGTGTGTGCCAGTTAGTGAGTGAGTTCTGTATGTGGGGTTGCCTTGTTAATAAGAAAGGTTAGAGATAAATGGCCAAATTTGTTCAATTTGCCAGGACGCAGGATGAGCAGAAAAAACATTTTAGAATGCAGAAAACATCATAACTTGAGCTGTATGGATAACAGCAGCAGTAGGCCCTAGGGTTCCACTCATTAGACAAAAATCTACTAGCCAAGAATCTAGGCTAATGTGGAATCTCCCAAACAAGACAGGTGAAGATTAAAAAAAATAATCGAATGGGTATTTTCTAGTCTTTAATTAACCAGTTTCTATAAGTATGTGCCCATGATAACCTCAGAATCTTATTCCTGCCTGTGAGGACTGTGACCTGATGTGGTCTTCTGCCTTGAGGTTTAATGTTTTGTGCGTTCTGAGATGCTTTATGCTCAGCAATGTTGTAAAGAGTGCTTATTAAAGTTAGTATATGTTTCCTGTCTGATCTTTCTCCTCTGATTTCTCTTATTAGCAAGGTATTTCAGTCTACAGACCCTTCACACACACAATGTTATACATGTGAGTATTGGAAATCAACAAGGATATCATGATAACCAGGTGGTGTTTCGATTTGTACTGCAATTCTGTAACTATCACAATTGTGTATATATGTGTATATCCAGATTCAATAAAACAATTTTTTTTTTAGATGTTAAAGTTCTAAACGAAACTTAATCTCTGTCCTGTATCTATTTTAGTTGTAATTAACACTAGACACTAGACCAATTTTAATGTGTCAAAAGTTAACTTAACATGCACCAAGTATACAAGTATTAAGCCAGCCTGGACGGTTTAACAACCTGGTTATGGATGCACTTCCACTGCTGATGGCCTGCTGCAGTTTCTTTCCAGCTTGTTCTAATTTTTGTCTATTTATAGATGTCCATTTATATACTGCATGTGTATTTTTATAGCATACTTGCAGTTTCCCTAAAAAGATATGAATGTGGAGGTTAAAAAAAAAAAAAGATTATAATGTCGAAGCTTTAACATCTGTAAAAACATGCAGACGTTGCACCAGGCAGTAGAGGTCAGTGACATTCTATATGCTGTGCTGTGCTAAGACAGCATGTTTAAAATAGAAGATGCAAACAGAGAGAATTGGATAATCAGAAAGGCCAGTCACTAAGGTGCGTTTCCTTTGAGAATGTGTCAGAGAGAAAGGTGCTGCACAACGTCCTAGTGATCACTGACAACAGCTATCTATGCACTAACAAACTGGAACAATAAAGAAGCACCCTCAGTAGAAAGCTGTAATGAGCAAATTACTTCACAGATCACAGAAGCCCATTTCCCTAAGTTGTCAAACTCTACAACACTTCCCTCCTGTTACAATGAGCATCAGTACTAAGAGTGAATAAGGGTGTTCCACTTTGTGAAAATGAATAACTAGGACAGGTAACTGTCCATTCTGTAAACTGCTTAATATTATTATTATTGCTACTTTAAAACATACTGCAGTCATAAACAAATACTACATACACTACTATTATAGGTTTGTGGTTAGGTTTGTAGAGGTGTAGTGCCATTTGTTTAAACAGAAGACTGCACCAATCAAACATACACAAGGTAATGATATCTGCCCACACCATCAAATACTGGAAGCAAAATATCCATCTGTGTGTAGTATAAGGTAATACCCATGGATGGTAGTAAGGTGCAATTAGAATGGCATTAAGCCAAGTAGTTTGGGCTGAGCTAATGAAACTGCATTTGAGCAACGCAGATTTTTTTAAAATAAACTTTGACTTGAAAAACGAGCAAGTCTTGGTTTACGAGGATTGAGTATCATGCATCACACATGCACTTCTTGTTTTGACCCCAAGCGTCACGTGATCATCCGTGTACTGTTTACTATAACACGGATCACGTGTGTGTGTAAAACATTTTATTTTGTGTTTGTACGCAAATGTGTACTGTTTATTATAAACACCCGTGTGCGTGCACATGTAAAGCAAAAAAAGTCTTATTAGAGAGGTTAACAATCCAGTTTTTCTCTCTCTCTCTGTGCAATTGTACACCATGCCCCTTCATACACACACACCGCTCCTTTCGCCTATACACACCCCTCCTCTTTCGCCTTCACACACACATCCTCCTCCTCTCACCTTCACAGACACACTCTCTGCTCCACACAGAAACACTGCTCTGCCACAATTCTTTACAAAGGTAAAGTGCAGTTAAATTTTTTTTTTTTTACAGCAGTTAATTTTTCTGATAAAAAAGTCTTTCCGTTAATGCGCGTGTGTGTTTACTGTGTAAGATTAATTTAGCTTCACACCGCCTGCGTGCATAAACAAAAAACACTTATCTGTCGGGATTTATTTTTACTTTTAATTTTGTGTTAATTATTTTTATATATTCATGTTTTTGGACTGTGAAACAAATAATTAGAGTTTCTAATATTTCTTATAAGGGAATTCGCTTTGGTTTATGAGTGTTTTGAAATATAAGGAATAGAATTCCTTATATCCAAGGTTCGTAATCCAAGGTTCCACTGTACTGTTAACACGGCTGTATTCACACGACTGCTTTAAGACTACTGGCAATGTTTTATGGTGAAATGTTTTCTTGCATGTTTCACAAAGCACATTTCTCCCCAATGGAGGCAAAAAGGGACATCGTTGTTCCAATGCGTTCCAGCAGCACTACACCCATGATTTCTTACTTTCATTAGGAAATTGAGAATCTGTGAGAGCTGTATTTCAAGGTAGAGAGTCTGATGTACTTATAAATCTTACCAAGAGATTTGGACACAGGCTGTTCTTTAGGCGATTTTTGTGACTTATTTCCCACAGGTCTTGTTTTTGGCTTTAAAAAGAACAGATAAAAAACAATTTTTTAAATGGCATAAAGAGCAAATAAAATTGCTAAAAACGTTTCACAGTGGACATAATAGATGCAGAATAGAAGTGACTACCGTCAATAAAATTGAGGTTGACGTATAATCCTCATGAACTGTAACATTCATGTCAGGCCCGACAGTGATCCTGCCTCCTCTCCAGTATTCCAAAGGTGGTTTAATGAGACGCCCGCTGCGAGAAACTGGAGCACTGTGAGGCTGCACGCCCGCAGAGCTAACAGCTTTACAAGAGAGAATTTATCTTGTTTACAAAATGCATACATGTACTTTTTTGCCATCGTTCCTCTAGAATTGCAAAAGATTAACTGTCTAGACGTTAATTGTTTTGCTGACTAAAAACCGGTTGCAATTAAAGTTTAAAATTACATCTTCTAATTTTAGAATAGTTTATAATTAGGATTTTGATCAACAGAGATTGAAATACATTAGCCGAAAAATTTTCTGTGAGTATTACAACCAGCAGACTTACGGGTCACCATGTCCTTTGACCTTAGTTGTTTAGATATCTGTTTCTTAGAGGGCCGTTTCTTTTGTGGCTCACATGGTGCTGAATTGTTCCTTTGCCGGTTTTTTCCACTCCTAAAATAAATAAATTCTTTATAAAGCAACCACATTACAAGCTTTTGATGAAGTTCAATATAAAAGGAAACCAATGTAAAGGGGGAACCTGAAAATACAACATCAACATACCCTTCATTTTCAGCCAAAAATTTATTCAGGTACTCCTTCCACATTTCCGGAAAGCCGAAAAGAAACTTTTTCATAAACCATGAGGGAAACGCTGGTAAAGAAATTTTAGTTAGACTACCAAAGCAGTAAAAAAAAAAAAAAAAAAAAAGGCAATAAAATCAGATTGAGAAGTTGTACAATAATGATTTGCTTACAGGAATTGTAGTAGTGCGACATTTTTCCAACAAGAACATAGGTCCCACCAGATGCCGTTTTAACTATGTTACTTGAAACTCGCTCAGTGATGCAACTACTGTGCCAAGGGATCTTGTTGTCTCTATTCAGAGGTAAATGATTAAAGACATGTTTAAATCACAAAAATCCAGCAGCTGACAAATACATACAAGCTAAAGAGGGATTGGTAGGTTCTAATGGTTAAAAATATATTTGAGCATTTTCTTCTTCAATTCTGTGGGCAGAAAACATGCTAAAAATAATCACTATTTTCACACGAAAAGTGACACTTGAAATGACAAACACAAGGTGTGAAATGGCAACGGCATTTCGTCATTGTACCTTGACCTGTTACTCTTTTAATTTCAGAAACTACAATAATTTGTAGTGCCCTTTTCCTATGGTGCTTTTCTGTCCTTTTAATGAATAAACAAATTAATGAATTGAAAATAAAATAAAAAAGCCAAAGAAATAATTAAAATGTATTCAGATAGACAAATAAAATCACTAGCTTGCCACAATGCACTCCTAGCACCTTATGTATGTACATATGCAAAATGCCATCACTGTTGTTGTGAATTTCCCCGTTTTCAAATAATGTAATTCAAATGTGCCTTAAAATATTAATTGTTTTGTTTTTTTCTTTACAGAATGAAATTTGTTATTTACAAAATTAAATACTGTGCTAAACTTTCTAGTTTCAGTCATTTACAATCCCTTTGTCTTTGTAATGAATGGCATATTATTCTCCACAATCTAAATGATGACAAGAAAGGGCATAAGACCACAGAAGTTTATTTTAACTATTTTTTTATTCCTCTTGACATGTAATTATCTGCTTCCTACAATGCAATACAAATGCCTTCCTGCCCTCAGGTTAGACATGTAGAACTTAAGAAATGTCTTGGTGCCCCTGCTACTTCAATGATATTTAAGGTAATTACTGCAGTTTCCATTGGAACATGACATTCATACCCTGTAAACATTACAGTGATGTTCCTTCCAACCTGCACATGTTAATTATTTTATGGTCAATTATCTATAAAATTAACTTACATGCGGATGCCATCAACAATAAGCTCCTTGTTGTGTAGCTTCAAAACCCAATCTCTTAAATGAATCCCGGTTACCTAGCATTCAGAAAAGATATAAATAATTGCCGTATCATAATAAAACATACAATAAACATGTTATATACACAATGTGACTCAAATTATTCCCATATTTATTTCACTATTGTAAATAACAGACCAATCATTTCGTCAGGGAAAAACGACTAAGCAATCTTTGACTGCACATTTACTGATTTTACTTACATTTGTCCTCCCATCCTGAGCTTTATCCATTTCTTTACTGTGCTGTTTGGACTTAACTACTGACATTTGCTTCCGAGGGATGGAGATGCGAGGTGATAGCTGCAGTAGAGAATCCTCCATCAGATTAGGAAGTGGCCGAGGTGGTGCTTCCAAATTCTCGCACTGCCTATTAGGCATTCTCTCTGGTCTCTGTGGCTCTGGATGCCTTTGGGAAGCAATCTCCAACCTCTGAAATGTATCCATCCTACTGCTGTCATCATCTACTGTACCTTCTGAATCGTCCCTTACACTCATCTCGCCAAACACACCATGATAACCTGCAATCGACAGGAGGGACATGCATAACTAATGATATCAGTGGATTAAGTGCACCAAGGTGGACAAGCCGTATTTAAAGGCAAAATTGTTACTTCTGTTTTTGACACGATTCCTTAATTGTATTGGTTTTGTAGGTCCTGGCTGAGCGAGTAAATCCTCAGGCATGCGCTCCAGCAAAACATATGCATCTGGGGAGAAAATGTGGATTTGTTCATTTGTAATAAAAGCTTACACAATAATCATTCCACAGGTGTTGATGATAGACGGCAACAAAACATTTAACTCGAGTCATGTTCAATAGTTATTACCCCCTCTTTAAATTCTATATGTTTTTGCTTAAAAACAGTCATCTGATTGTAGCAGGTCTTAGTATTGGGTAAATACAATTTTAGATGAACCATGCACAGTTAAACCTTGGATTGTGAGTATAATTTGTTCCAAAAATGTGCTTGTAATCCAAAGCACTCATATCAATGCAAATCTCAATTTTTTACATAAATTATTTATATAAAATTAAAGAAAAAATAAAACAAACTAACCTAAAAGAAAGAAAAGAATTGTGGCTCGTCTGACGGAGATGAGAGAGAGGAGAGAGGAGAAGGAGGGGTAAGACAACGTTCACACTCAAATGCACACCCACTAACGGAATTGCCAAATCTTTTTTTTTTCTTCCCAATTTTCTCCCTAATTTTGTCATGTTCAATTCCTCCTTATCACTAGGGGGCTTCCACATCAAAGACTATCATTCCTCAGACTCATCCCTGCCCTCTGAGAGAGCTCGGCCAATCAGCTCTCTCTAGGCCCCTGGCTGTGAGAGGCTACAGCATCACCCAGGAATCGAACCAGCGATCTCCGGATGATGGAGCAAGCACATATTTCCTTCTTTTAAGGATTCTACGGAAATGTGGTGTTGCATTGTTGTGGACACAAAATAATAAAAAAAAAAATGCTTTAAGTGCACAGGTTGTCACAATGTTATGGTAAACAGTACACACGCACTCAGAGCGAGTGTGGGAAACCATAACCCACAATCCTGCAGCGTGAGAGAGAAAAGAACCATTGGCCCAGTTGTGATCATGTGACACTCTGCAGATAAAGCTTTGTAAATATGCGCTGCTGGTAGCACAAAACCTCGCTTGTTTGTCAAGGTAAAATTTATTACAAATTTTTTGCCCATCTTGCAAAACACTTACAATTCAAGGTTTAACTGTATAACTTTTCACCGTGCCATTATACTGTATATTTACCAAAAACTAAGCCAAAAAGAAAGAAAAAAACGTGTGCAATACTCCGTTGGCTAGTAGATCAACCATTAGCAACAATAACATGAAGCAATCGTTTCATATAAGACTTTATTAGTCCCTCACATCATTGTGAAAGAATTTTATCCGATTCTCAACACTGCTTTATTTCTTTAAGATTTTGGGGCATTTAATTATTCATTTAAGTTGGACTGGGATCTAAATTTTGACTAGGCCATTCCAAAACTTGGATTATTTACATTTACATTTACATTTAGGCATTTGGCAGACGCTCTTATCCAGAGC
The DNA here is from genome assembly GCF_024256425.1 of Clarias gariepinus. Taxonomy (NCBI): domain Eukaryota; kingdom Metazoa; phylum Chordata; class Actinopteri; order Siluriformes; family Clariidae; genus Clarias; species Clarias gariepinus. Next base: position 25,675,913 of record NC_071112.1, read on the forward strand.
GACTTACAAAAAGTGCTTTAATGTTTACAACATTGGATACATACTTACACTGGGTTAACTAGGTTAATAACTAAGTACCATTAGTCAAACACATCTGATTTTTTTTTTTTTTTTTTTTTTTGGGGGGGTTTAGTCCAAGTACTGGAGAAACAGGTGCGTCTTGAGTCGTCGTTTAATATTTATTCAGATTATTCATTCAGATGGCTTCACATTTAACTCTAGAATACTTTGATATACAGAGAAGGTTTATGATCGACTCAATGGCTGTAAGGCCTGTAGTTAAATAAGTACCCCTGCTAAAGCAATAAACAAAAATGTAGGAAATTCTTAGTTTTACCACATTGCAAAACAAGCCTCCTCACAACATAGTTTTTGTTAAGATAATCCTTTCATAAATTTTACTGATACAAATTTCAGGACTTCCTTTAACAAAAAATGAATTACAACATTCATAAATAATATATTTATTTAAATCTTTTAACTAGCCATTATTATTAGCCTTTAATATAGCCAACTTAGGCCATATACTGTGGTTAAGGCCATATATTGTGGTATTCTTATATGCTTGGGATGTTCTTTTTGGTCAATTTTTTTTTCTTATGACAGAATAACTTTTGACATTAACAAATATTTTTGCTTTTTCTCCTCTGTGACTTGTGTATTGTGCTTTTGCACTGTATATTGTGATTATACATCTAAGATTTGTGCTACCTACGCATTTTTAAGCTTCTTTTGTGGTGAGGTGGCATACTAAGACCTTTTCATCTCACAAGCACAATTTTTGCATCTTAATTTATATATATAATTTATGCCTTTGTGCTTTTATTGTGCAAAGGGGGGAAAAAACAACCTGGTCATACCTCGATTTATATTTGCTGACTTGCTGGTGGTCTTCTTTTGCTGGACTTTTACCTGTGTAAATCTTTCAGCAAGCATCTCATCAAGTGCAATAACAGGTCCTAAAAAAAAAAGAAGAAGAAAAAGAAGAGGAGACGGTTGTCATAAGTTATGCAATGAGAATGTAAAATATTTTCTATTACAAACTGATAGAAATATACTACTAACTGTGAACCAAGTCAGGGTCATGACCTCCTCCTGTATCAAGATGCGCTATTATTTGGGGTTCTTCTAACTCAGAGTTCTTGCTCATAGACTCAGGTGGAGAAAGTGTCAGCACATATGTATCCTGTCCTTCTGATGTGGTATCATCAACTGGTGGTTGGTGCATATTCTGCGATAATGGAACACCCCTTGTCAGATGTCTGGGGACGACGTTAATTTGTGTGTGTTCTTCTGAGTTCTGACGCTGGACTTTGGCCTTCAGTCTGGCAAAGACTTTTGCTGGTGTGTCAGTGACTTGTTTCAGAGGCATCACCGAGGTGTTAATGGTGCTGAGGTCACAGTTCATGGCTGCTCTGGACTCAGCCCCAAACTTATGATCATGTACTGTGGAATTTAAAACCACTGAAGTGCAGTTTCTGCTTATTCTATTTGACTCTCCCAAGGTTTCAGCCGGGTTCCGCTCATGTGTTGCCATGGTGGTGGGTTGTACAGGAGTGTTGTAACACAGCTCAGGGTGCAGTGGAGCTGAGAGACACTTGGCTGGTGAGAGATACATGAGCTACAACAGAAAGGTCTGCATCCAGGTCTCAGGCATCTATATAAACAAAAAAAAAGTTTTTATGTGTAAATTGGTCAGACCTTGCTCTTTCAATGATATCTTTCTGTTTCATAAATTGGAGGACCCGAAACCAGTCTCAGATAATTTTCTGTCCATCTGTTCTGTCCAGCTAGATTTTGTCACAGAATCATGCAAAACTGGCTAAACAGAATTAAATGAAACTTTTGCAGTACTTTGATATTTGCCTGAAAGTAAACTTGCTCCATAAACGAGATCAAAATGTTGAGTAGAAGTGAAGTTATGAGCAGTTTTGTGCCAGATTAGAAACCACATGTATGAACAGCGTATTGTGGACACGTCTTAACTGGATGGAATTTTTTTTTACTTTAACTGTACTTAGATATCTTGCAGAAGTTTAACCTGCACCATAAGTGAAATCAAAATGTAGAGTAAAACCGATTCGATGAATAGTTATGTGCTGGATTTAATAATCTACTTTATAATAAGCTACATTCTCAACGTAAACAAACCCCTGCACCAATAGATATTGATTAGAAAAACTAAAAAACTAAACTGAAGATTTCTACTGGGCTTAGTTCCTATTTTCACTACAGAAATAACACCAGTGAAGTTAAATAAGTGAATGTTAACATGCTGGATTCGTTTTAAAACAAAACTTAATTTCTATCTAATCTACTTTTTCGATTTCTCAACTGTGATTCACATTAACCTTTCTTTATTTCTCTTACACATTTCTGTAATACAATGAAATGACAGTAGATTCATAATCTTGCTGTAAACTGGGTCAATTTTGTACAATTTCCTAATATTTAGCCTCCAGTGCAAACCAATACCATAATGTCAAACCATACTGAGTTTGGTGAAATTACAGGTTAATTTCTACAAACTCTTTTCAGCAGGTAATTTCTAAAGTACAGCTATATTCCTAAAGAAAATGTAAAACTTTCATTTAATTCAGTTTTTTTTTTTTGTAACAGTTTATTGGTACATCGACTCGAAGTATTTAAAGCCGTATACACACACACACACCAAACTACCCATAAAGGGCGTTTGCCTACTATGCTAGATCCATTAGTTCGGTGATTATGTTGTTTTTGACATCAACAAGCAAACCTTAAATTCTCTGTGTGTTGATACAACTGCAGTCATTTTTGCTAAGTTTGTTTACTTACTTGAATGTATTTCCGACAACAGAAATCTCTTTATCTCGATAACACGTAAAAACGTTTACTTTAAAAAAATATATTTCTAGCACAAAGTTTTCGCTTCACATCACTACAGTAAAAAAACAGGTCACTATCCGGATGTTTAATTGTTGAACTCTGAAAAAAAAAGGAAATCTTTCTGAAATCAGAATCTCTCGGGCAGTGCAGCTACAGCGCGCTACTTTTGAATTTTGCCACAGAGCTAACGGTTTCCTGTCGCGTACTAATTACGTCATTTCCGCATTAGCTAGAGATTAGTGTTTTGTTTGTTCGCCAAAAACAATAACACACAATTCAAACAACACACAGTTCAAACAACATAAGCAGGGACTAGAAGACTGAGTCTAATATATATACTCAGCAAAAAAAGAAACGTCCTCTGACTTTCAACTGTTTTAACTTTCAGTAAACTTAATGTGTAAATATTTGTATGGACACAAAAAGAGTCAACACCATAAGACAAAAGTACCAGTCAGTATCTGGTGTGGCCACCAGCTGCTTGAAGTACTGCAGTGCATCTCCTCCTCATGGACTGCCTATTGCGGACAGTCTGAGCACTAATGGAGGGATTGTGTGTTCCTGGTGTGACTCGGGCAGTTGTTGTGGCCATCCTGTACCTGTCACGCAGGTGTGATATTCGGATGTACCGATCCTGTGCAGGTGTTGTTACACGTGGTCTTCCACTGCGAGGATGATCAGCTGTCTTTCCTGTCTCCCTGTAGCGCCGTCTTAGGCGTCTCACAGTGTGGACAGGGCAATTTATCGCCCTAGCCACATCAGCAGTCCTCATGCCTCCCTGCAGCATGCCTAATGCACGTTCACGCAGATGAGCAGGGACCCTGGGCATCTTTCTTTGGGTGTTTTTCACAGTCGGTAGACAAGTCTCTTTAGTGTCCTGCGTTTTTAGAACTGTGACCTTAAATGCCTACTTTCTGTAAGCTGTTAAGGTCTCAACGACCATTCCACAGGTGCATGTTAATGAATTGATTATGGTTAATTAAACATGCATGGAAAACATTGTTTAAACCCTTTACAATGAAGATCTGTAAAGTTATTTGGATTTTTACATTATTGTTTATATATATATATATATATATATATATATATATATATAGTTTATATATATATATAGTTTGGTGCAGTATTTTCCCCCTATATATATATATAAGAGGATGAATATTTTATAATAAATGTAATCTTCATAAAACGTCTTGGACACATACAAAAAAATGCAATAAGCAATGCTGTTGTTCAACATAAAATAAACTTTAATAAAGAGCACTAAAGAGTAACTAAACAGTAATAAAAATAAACACAGTCAATGTTTGGTGCTTTGTTTGTGCATTTGTGCATTTTCTAAGTGAAACAGCTAAAGCATGCTGGAGAATATGCCAGAGTTCTTCTGGTAACTTTGTCACACTTGCTTCTTTCTATTTTCATTACAAGCATGCAAATATTCTTCTGTAATATTGTTTAGTTAATAATTTTTAAGGAAATAGTAAATGGTTTTGTACATAATAATACAGACACACTCTTCCACTGCTCACTATAAAGGACCAGGACTCATCAATCTGTCCTACTTAAGCTTAACATGCAAGTGCATAACAACATCTACATAACACTACTAATAACAACACTTGGATCCTGGGGGTCTGTTGCTATTTACACCCTGTCTTTCATTTGTTAATTAAGATAAAGATTAATTGCAAGAAACTGAAAACTTCTAGTGCAGACACTGCAGTGAAAGGACAGTTTGTAATGCACAGAAGCAGTAACCAGGGGAGTGTTCCAGAAACGTCCTATGAGAATCTATACTGTGACATTCGGGGGATGTTCCTAGGACGTCTCTCACATGTTGAATAATTAATGTTAAGCAAATTATTTCTGTGGGATCACGAAGAAACATTCTTCAGGGTTACATTTATGTTCGATTTGGAATGTTACACTGGAACATTTATCCATTTCAAATTCTAATTTAAATTGTATTTTTCACGTACACACCCACATACAGTATGATATGCAGTGAAATGCTTATATGACTGTTCATGACCTAAAATAGGAAAAATGAAATAGAATAATAAGTTAAGCAAAAGGACTCCTTTTTTTTGCAATAGAAATTACAAATATACAAATATATAGTTACAATAAATTTCAATTAAAAATAGAAATATGTTATAAAATGTAGAAATTACATGTGATGTGCAAAATAAAATGGGTATTAGAGGGAAAGATATGGCATGTAGGCATAACAGCAGCAGTATGAGTGAACCATAGAGTGTGAAATGAGATGATGTGTGTAACAGCAGCAGTGGTATTGTCCATTAATTATGGATTCATTCACTTACTGTGGGGAATTTGGGAACGTCCACTAGCGTAATCTACATGGGAAGAAACCAGAGTACGAGGGGGAAACCCACTGAGCTTGGGGAACACTGGAACATCAGCAAGCTTACTCACTTACTCATCGTCTACACGGCTTTAACCTGTACACAGGGTCCTGGGGGTCCTGGAGTCTATCCCAGGGAACTTAGGGCACGAGGATGAGGTTCCAATCTATTGCAGAGCAAACACACATACAGGCACTCTTTTAAACATGGGCAATGTGGAAACGCTAGTTAGCCTAATCAGTACGTCTTTGGACTGTGGGAGGAAACCAGAGTACCCGGAGGAAACTGTATGTATCGCTCAATCTCATGAATTGGATTATATACATGTTCATTCAAAGCAAAGCCAGAAATGGAATACAGTAGATGGATGTTTTTTTGGTTTCGGCCTTGCTATTTCAAAAAGAGTATCTGGCAACCATGCTATCCCGGTGCTGTGTCGAAGTTGGTTCCCCCATCAGGATACGTTTTTTTAGCCCCACCCCCGTAAAAACGGCACAAGGAACGTGCATTTAGGAGAAGGCTCGCCCGCGAAGGGTTATGCGCGGACCACGGACTTATTTAGAATGATGAACCTCGGCTGAGTCACTTGTAGGCTGTAAACATGTTAGTATTTTGTCTGATATTTCATATCAAATATGCCTTTTCAGCAAAACCATATAATGCCAAAATAGAGACCCGTCAGATACAGTCTCAAGACATTAATAATAATAATAATAATAATTATCATTATTATGCGAGATAATTAGCATTTTATCCGCGTGATGTCACTAACTGCATATGAAAGAAATAAGCACTCGTAGTGGTCCATTTCTTTATATTAAATATATACTGTATAAAATAGCATAAATAAATTATGGGTAGTGTATACCAGTGATTAAATATAAACAATACAAACGCATGTACTAACATGTTTACAGCCTACAAGTGACTCAGCCGAGGTTCATCATTCTAAATATGTCCAAGATAACAAGGGAAACACATCCTGATGGCTAGAGTTCGTCAGGGGATTAAAAAATGCTAACAATGTCCTTTTTGGCCTTTACTGCGTTCCGTAGAAGCTCAGTGGTCCGCGCATAACCCTTCGCGGGCGAGCCTTCTCCTAAATGCGCGTTCCCTGTGCCGTTTTCACGGGGGTGGGGCTAAAAAAAATGCATCCTGATGGGGGAACCAACTTCGACACAGCAAATGAAGTCAACAGTTAAGCAAAGGAAAAGTGCGTATGTGTGTTACTGTACTAGAGGTGGGAACAGATGATGGAGGAGTTTAGACTGCCAGAAGAAGTCTGGCTCCACGTGTTTCAGTTCCTTCCCACCCGGGACAGATTAAGCGTTCGCTCCAGCTGTAGCCTTTTCATGAGATTGATCGATCGGCCAGTTTTCTGGAAGAGCTCCACGCTGTATATTGAAAAGATCCGCTCGTTCACGTCTCATTCCTGGAGAACTCTGAGCAGCAGGAAGATCGGAGCGGTGGTGGTGCTCAGGGCGAGCGAGGCGGAGTGGAGACAGCTCGCGGTGCGGCTCCCGTGGCTTCACTCCGTCACCGCGCGCGTGTGCTGCGTCAGGGCTCTGAACGCGCTTACAGAGTTCAAAAACCTGAGGAGTCTGAGCATACAGCGGGGTGAGTGTCCGAGTCTAACACCCCTGTCAGCACTGCGGGACCTGACACATCTCAGCCTGTGTGAAGTGCAGTGTTCTCCAGCGTTAAACATGATTAACGCGCTCTCTCAGCTCAGTTATCTCACCTCTCTTCACTACCATGCGTGCGGGAAACCCATACCTACTGCGGCCTTTCACCATCTGTTAAAGTCCCTGCCACGACTGCAGAAACTCTCTCTGAAAATGGGATCAGGTCAGGGTCCTGCCTCCGAAGACGCCCTCTTCCGGCCACAAGCAAACCACATGCCTGGTGAGGATAAAGTGCTCAAAAATATACCACCCGCATAAATAACTAACACCAGTAGGGGGCAGAACTCGCTCTTGATATCTTTACGTTTCATACATTGAAGGACCGGAAACCAGTCTCAAAAATGTTCTGTCTGTCTGTATGTCTGTCCAGGCATATTTTGTCACAACACAAAACTGAACAGAATCGAAAGAAACTTGTGCAGTTCTTGGGAATTTGCCTGAAGTTAAACCAGTGGCATAAATGAAATCAAAATGTTATGTAGAAGTGAAGTTATGAGCAATGGTGTGCCGGATTACGTCACAGAATCTAGTGCTTTTTTAATTACTAATTTAGTTGGTGGGTAAGGCTACGAACATCACTTAACAGAGATAATCAATGCGATAATTTCCACAAGAGTATGGGAAGACACAGAAACAACCGTAATGCACCTTACAAAGTCCTCACGAAGCAGAAATCAAAATATTTGGTGAGGTCCTTAGTCCACTGACCATCTTTCTGTATTGCTAAATACAGATGATCAATGTTGTGCCTACTCCCACTGCGTCTTCGGGAATGAATGATTCAGTCGCCCATGTGGAATATTAAAGGTTCTGTATCAGTTCATTTGTGTCAAGTCTTCGGGTTTCCCGAGTCATTTGTTCATCACGTGACAGCCACACATTTAACCAATGCGGGAAGAGCATTGATTAGTTCACCTTTGAGTCTTCACGGTTCGAATTTCATCACGTGACAGCCCCATAAGTGTAACCTATGCATTCTGACCCAGAAAGAGAACTGATTAGTTTATCTCTCTAGTCATTCGAGTTATTATCGTCAAATAAGGAAAATTCATATTTTCTTTTATTACATTATATGTTGTGTGATCAAACTTTGCATAAGTAGTTGTGTAAGTAACACATAACATTTAAATCACATTTTGTTCAAATGAACGAAATAAACAAGATGACTTTAAAAGATTCATTCATCTTCCTAAACGAGACACAAAGATCCGAGTCGGTAAAATGATCCGAACTTCCCATTATTAGTCAGTAACTCATAAATTTGCTAATTTCATGGATATTTTGCCAAGCTACACTTTTCTGAATGTCATATATAATTATTATATATTATAAATTACATTTGGGTGTTTAGACACAGATATAAATGAAGGCATTTCCAGTTTAACTAAAAAGTCATGTCTTTACGATGTCAAGTGAGGGCTCATCTTATTGTTTGCACTTTGAAAAGTTTTTGTTGTATGAAAATTATCATTACTAAGGTATGTCTTATAAAATAATTTTTGCATTTTCTTTTAAAAAACAATAATTCTGAAAGATTTTTATCTGAAAAAAGAAGAATTATTCTGTAGTAAGTAAATAATAAGTCAAGTTTACTTAAAATGTAAGTATTTTTAAACAGTTGCCGGTATGTGGGATCTTTTAGACCAGGTCTCATGGTAGATAGTAATTTGTTTTACTCATATTGCCCTAATTTCAGAAGAACTACAGTGCAGAATCCCAGCATTGACCAGTTTGGAATTGCTGAACTACATCGACCCGATTCTTTCTCCCGTAGCCCTGCAGGGTCTTCCTTCTCTCAGGTTACTGACAGTGCAATATAGAGGCTGGCATCTGGATCCTTTTTTGTTCCACCTTAAAAAATGGCTGACAACAGTGCCCCTCCTCTCAGTGTTAAACATTTCATGTGAGTATGACGTCCACTTATTGTGTCCTCACTTCAGTAGTTCAGGAACAGTTCCAGAAGCATTTAGAACAAAGAAAAGTCTGCTGCCTAATACTGTGCTTTTAGACAATTATATTTAAGGAGAAATCCTTATTGTCTTGTACAGTCAGAAAAGTAAAAATGCAGATCATTTTATCTTCTTTACAATTAACCAAAATCTTCATTAATTTGTAACTAACTTATTTGGTTTATTCAATTTGATTTAACTGCAAAAGACAATAGTAAGATGCCTTTTAAAACATTAGTGTCCCTGGTTTGATCCTACTGTAAATCTGGGTTTCTGTAAATGTGGATTAGCATGCTCTCTCGGCATATGGCTAGTTAACCTTTTACTTTTTTAATTTCCCGCAACTGGAAGAACCGACAACAAACAGGTATTCTAATTAACAGGGTGAAAGTTGTTTTAAATTCTTACTGGTATTGTTTAGCCAACAGGTGAGGAATTAACCATGGAGGTCAGTCCTGTAAACCTTGTAGGTTTCTCTTTATATTGCCACTTATTCCACTATTATTCCAATATTATCTCTGTTAACTCCCGGGTTCCAGGGTTTAATCCTGAATAGCATTAAATTGTAAGCTAATGTGATAGGGGTGTACAAGCCACACACATCATGTAGTTTTTAGAGGTTGGAGAGCAATTTAAAATTCAGCCTTGTGTTAGAAGCTCGTTCACTTTGTAGCTGTAAATTAACAACACAGATGGTTCTGATGCAATTGGAAAATGACCAAGAAGCAACTATTAAGGAGGCAAAATGATTTTTAAAGTGACAGTGTTATCAGATGTGTTTTCTTGCTGGAAGTGCATCCATGACATGTTTTTTTCAAGGTGGTTTTTAAGTTGCTTTCTTCTCAGTATGGAATACCTGGGACACGGAATAATGTTACAAAAGGATCTCTACCTTTCACCCTGTGCTCCAATGAGAACTAGTCTTAGGAATTAAAACAAAGTCTCACAATCAGACAATTGTAAAAAAAAAAAATATTTAATATCAAAGGTGTATCATATCTTTTTAAGTGACCTTTTTAATTATTGCATTTAATTGTTTCAGTGGGATATAGGCTTGGTCTCTATGCTAACCTGGTGCCTGCAACAGTGCATCATTTGTCCCTTAAAAGAGTGATAGCAGACAGCAAAGCTTTGAGGGATTTAGCACAACGTGTACCCGATCTCCTGCACCTGCACTTGGACCTAAATTCTTATAAAAGGCAAAGCTTCATTGCTGCTGTTCCTCATCTTTTCCCCAAACTGGAGAGCCTGGTAGTAAGGTCAGATCTTTATGTTCAGCTTTTGCTACAATGGCTTATATAGTTTTGTTTTGAGTTAAATGACAATTTTTTAAAAATACATTTGCTTTTTCAGACATAACACCGTAACCGTTGAAGAGTTTTTGGGACTTGCACAGTTGTCCCATCTGAAGCATTTAGTGGTTCTGTATCCTACCACAATACAAAATGCAGCTCTTATGGATTTGACTGAAGAACTGCGCCTCCAGACCAACTACAGACTTAATGTTATACATTCAGTAGGACAAAAAGACCCAAATGTGTGTCTTTGTGTAAATGATTGATATTCAGTCTGTACAGCATGTCAAAAAGTGTCACAAGGAGTATGACGTTGCAGTATTTATTATCTCAGTGTGATTAAGACCTTGTAATCATCTGCCAGAAGTAATGATAAGAGGATACAGGTTTACAAATTTGTTTAAATGATTTTTTTTTTTTTTTACCATTATAGACAGTGCCTTACAAAACTGTTCTTACCCCTTCAATTTTTCCACATTTTGTCATGTTACAACCAACACAAGATATACCAACACAAAGTGGCACATAATTGTGAGGTGGAAGGAAACTTATACATTTGTTTACAATATCTAAAAAGTGATGTGTGCATTTGTATTCATTTTACAAGAGTAAATCACAGATTTTTAAAAAGAATCACTATTACAACTAAACGAGCTATCCCAGTGTTTTACAAGTATTTTGTAGTGGTTTTATAGTCATTAAAGTAAACATTATATTGTTCTTATCGAATGAACAATTACAACATAACAGTCATATACACCAAACCACACACTTAACAGTGCACACCTATTCCTGCGATAGATTGGCACCCTGTCCAGGGTGTACCCTTCCTCGTGCCCTAAGGCTCCTGGGATAGGCTCCAGGTCGCCGCGACCCTGAATACAGAATAAAGTGGTATAGACAGTGAGTGAGTGAGGTATTCTGTGCTTCTAACCAGTCCATGCAATATACACCAAGCGTTCAAGTAAAAGAAAACTGACTTTTATATTTAAAAAAAATTGTTTATTTACATATTAGTACTGTAGTCACACTTGAAGCAACCAGACTATAACAAGACATTACATTTTACATTCTATTAAAAAAAAAAGTCTTTTCCAACTATCAGCCACCACATGCGTTCAAAGTCCTTGCAATTTGCTGCATAGAAAAAAAAGAGACATGAAGAAAACCATTAAACCACCGTGTTCAACAAATGTAATAATTTTAATAATAATAATTTTTAAAAAGGATAATTAATTTGGATACCTGTCCTCCACTGTTCTGCTGGATGGATAGTACACTTTAAAAGAAAATCCACTTTTTGGAAAAGAACCCTGCATAAGTAGACAATAGTTTTTTGTCACATCAACTATTTTTATTATTAATTATTTATAATTTAAAATTATTCTGAATGTTTCAGTGATGCAATATGTTAATTCAGGAAAAACAGCTTATTGATTTTAATTTATTAGATAGGAGGTAAATACCGGGTTGAGGCAGAGGCAATCTGAGCTGGAGATACTAAAGGGGTCATATTTATCAGCAAAGACAATAATGTCAGGAACAGGGTAGACACGTAAGGCATAGTCATATGCCCAGTACACTGGACTGACGTATAGGGGAAGTGGGGTCAAATGGCCTTGAGACAAAATAGTCTTCACAAACTGCAGAAAAACAGGGCAATAAGAGGTTAGAAAGTCCTATGAATAAATAAGCAAATGTACTGGAGTTATTATTTTTAAAAAGTAACATTTTATACATTTAGATCAATGATTAATAATTATATATAATTTTACATAATATAAACACAGGGTGTCTAGAACAGATTATCTACATGGATAATCGTGGCCAAAAGTTTTGAGAATTACAAAAATATTGGAAATTGGAAATGTTGCTGCTTAAGTTTTTATAATAGCAATTTGCGTATACTTAAGAATGTTACGAAGAATGATCAGATAAATTGCATAGTCCTTCTTTGCCATGAAAATTAACTTAATCCCAAAAAAACCTTTCCACTGCATTTCATTGCTGTCATTAAAGGACCTGCTGAGATCATTTCAGTAATCGTCTTGTTAACTCAGGTGATAATGATGACGAGCACAAGGCTGGAGATCATTACGTCAGGCTGATTGGGTTAGAATGATTGGGCAGACTTGACATGTTAAAAGGAGGGTGATGCTTGAAATCATTGTTCTTCCATTGTTAACCATGGTGACCTGCAAAGAAACGCGTGCAGCCATCATTGCGTTGCATAAAAATGGCTTCACGGGCAAGGATATTGCGGCTACTAAGATCGCACCTAAAAACAACAATATGTAGGATCATCAAGAACTTCAAGGAAAGAGGTTCAATTCTTGTTTAGAAGACTTCAGGGTGTCCAAGAAAGTCCAGAAAGCGCCAGGATCGTCTCCTAAATAGGATTCAGCTGGGGGATCGGAGTGCCACCAGTGCAGAGCTTGCTCAGGAATGGCAGCAGGCAGGTGTGAGCGCATCTGCACGCACAGTGAGGCAAAGACTTTTGGAAGATGGCCTGGTGTCAAGAAGCCACTTCTCTCCAAAAAAAAACATCTGGGACAGATCAATCTTCTGCAGAAAGACTGCTGAGGACTGGGGCAAAGTCATATTCTTCGATGAATACTCAGGGTACCAAAACACCCTCCAACAGCAACTTCTTCCAACAATCCAACAACAGTTTGGTGAAGAACAATGCATTTTCCATCACGATGGAGCACCATAAGGCAAAAGTGATAACTAAGTGGCTCGGGGACCAAAACGTTGAAATTTTGGGTCCATGGCCTGGAAACTCCCCAGATCTTAATCCCATTGAGAACTTGTGATCAATCCTTAAGAGGCGGGTGGACAAACACAAATCCACTAATTCTGACAAACTCCAAGAAGTGATTATAAAGAATGGGTTGCTATCAGTCAGGATTTGGCCCAGAAGTTGATTGAGAGCATGCCCAGTCGAATTGTAAAAGTCCTAAAAAGGAGGGGCAACACTGCAAATACTGACTCTTTGCATACATGTCATGTAATTGTCAATAAAAGCCTTTGAAACGTATGAAGTGCTTGTAATTATATTTCAGTACAGCACAGAAACAACTGAAACAAAGATCTAAAAGCAGTTTAGCAGCAAACTATGTGAAAACTAATATTTGTGTCATTCTCATAACTTTTGGCCACGACTGTATATTTACAGTATATTATTTCCTATGGGAAAGTTTGTATCGCAATACAGATGTCCGCCATAAGAATTCACCTATGGACCAAATTAAATGTGTATGCCAAGGTTCCACTGTAGGTGAAAAAAAGGCTTTTGTTGATATGAATTTTGACATACACAGCAGGACAGACTCACATGGTTTGGGATGTCGAGGCTGGTACTGGGGATCGTCAAGCAGTTCCTACACATCTTGTTGACCAAGTCTTCTCGGATCACCACCATCTCCTGACTACAGTACTGTATCCTGGCACAGAAAAAGAACCCAACTCTAAAAAATACTAGAGATCAAGATTGACACTCCTTTCCAAAATAAAAATAATTGAAGTAGATTTAATTTGCAAATGCTACAGGTTATACCTGCATGGGTTTGTGGTGAAGACAGAGAAAGGGATTCGTTGTCTAAATTCCTCAGTAATATGTTCAGCTAAGGGAGGCCTGGAAATGAAAATGCAGCACACATTTGAGGCAGCCTATTCATCCTCTCTGGGCAACACTTGATAATGCTAGCTATTTTTTTAAAGGATTTTCCAATAACAGCATGTTACAAGTAAAAAAGCTTGCCTGGGCAAGATGCTTCGGGGTCCAGGGTCCTCAGGGCCAGGAATAAATACAAAGCGACTGCTGTAGTGGCACAAAACATTTCAGTACAACAAATTATTACCTACACAATGTATCCAAACAAATCACAAATTATTAGCCTGCGTCAAGCAAAGAGAATTACTAAGGATGCTTGAAATTAGTGGAATTGTGTTTAGAACACCAACACATTAAACACCTGGACACATTGTGCTGAACCATCAACTTCATGTAAGAAATATGGGGCAAAAATCAGTTGTATAAATCTCAGCTATGTTTTATAGTGAAAGTAAGAACATTTCCACACACAGTTTTGTTTTTCCAACAAAAACTCACAGGATTGAGACTAAACCTTAAGAATGGTGTGGCCATAAGGAATCAGAATAAAAGACATTTTTATGACTTTTAATGAGAGTCAAAACTAAATTTAAGACGTTATAGTGAGTGAAAAAAATATATTAAAAAACGCACTCAACACCAGTTACTTTCCTTTAGTCCAAATTTGTTTTACTAAAGCAAAAGATAAAGGATGTAAACAAAATTAGATATCAATCAATTCTGAATATCAAAATATAATTTAATAGGTAGCCTGCTGTGTCAAGTGCTACATTATATTAAATATGATATTTTATTTAAAGACTTTACAAAAGAAAAGTAATAGCAGCTTTTGGAAAGTGAACAAATTTTGCACAATATAAATTTATTTATACTTTTGCACTGGAATTTAATGCCAACGTCTTGAGGATCCATGCATAAATTGTATTAAAACATACATATATTTAACACACATTTTTAAAGTGAGTGTTTATTTTTTTTAAGTAAAAGTCAGTCAGGAGTATAACCTGCGATCTTCTGATCTGTAGTCAGACATGTTATCCATGTGCTGCATTTCATCTGTTAGCAACATACTTCCACTTATGCTCTTCTTCCAAACTTAAAGAGAAAGATCCAAGTTCTGTGGACTTCTTAATTCTGCACCCGAAAATCTCTACTGTTCAACTCAGCTACATACTGTTTATTTCACATATGTAGACCTTAAGTGTAATTATTATTGTAGACTTCTAACTGGCTAAGCCTCTGTAATAGATACATTTCCTCTTGGATGAATAGCGTGATCCATTTGTCAATCAGATGTCACAGAATAACAAACAATATACTTATATGGCTCTATTACATTTTAAGTTAATTGAAATCACAATGTGTTAATGGCTAAAGACAATTACACTGAAATTACAGATTACAACGCAGTAAATCCTAAGTGATTTCACCACCCGTGAACATGATTACATGTGGACATGTAAATCTCAGTCTGCAAATCTAATTTGGCAAAGCATTTATGAGCAAAGTTATGAGGTGCAAATGCTTCCATGATATTACCAAGTTCACAAAAATGAAATGTGATAATGGGCAAAGCTCATAAAGCTTTTCTCAGATTTCCAACAAAGATGGTGCTGGCATGGGAACTGACCGGATGTGTGACATCATATGAGAACTACAGTACCCGTCAAATATTCAGACACACCTTCTAATTCAATTTTTTACATTCTTGAACAATAACTGACATTTTAAAACTATAAAATTACATATTTGGAATTTGGTATTTACAATATGTAACAGCAACAGTCACTTGTTATCTTAAGAGACAGAGGTCAGCTGTTCTGGACCAATTCTTGCAAGAACAGTATTGTCAAAGGTATTTGCAAAAAACATCAAATCTCATGATGAAACTGGCTCTCATGAAGACCATTATAGGAAAGCAAGCCCAAAACTTACCTCAGACACATTTTAATGTATATGTCAAGGTATGTGTCAACTGTTCAAAGGAGATTATTGCATATTTTGGAGGCCTTCAGCTTTGTTTTACAGTGTAGAAATAAATAATTAGGAAAGACCGTGGAATTAGAGGTTGTACCCAAACCTTTGACTGGTAGTTTTAGCTGTTTGACTGGTAACAAACAGCTAAAACAGACCAATATCTCAGAAGGTACTGTGGACAGCAGCTAGCTAAACAGTGACCAAAGAGCTTCTTACCTGTTGTGGATGTTGGGATGTTCACAAATTAAATCAGCAAGAGCTTTCAAAGAGTCTGAAACAAGATATCAATGACATCCGTTATGACACCAATCAATAAACAAGCAAACAAACAAATAAATATTGTAAAAAATTATAATAATAAAAACCTTTAAGTGACTTGATCTGATTTGTGCCATATGGAGCAGAGGAGAAGTTCCCACAGAAGATGAAGCATGTGGGAGGCATTGCTGAATAACCTGTAACAAGCACAATTTTTTTTTTAGATTAATACTTAATGAAAGCAACAACTTTAATAAATGTCTATATATTCTTCATTTACTGTATCAAGTAGAAATGTAAGGAAAATGCATCAAACCTGAAAACATGGTCTGGAGCTTATCCAGCACCTCAACACTGTCCAGCCACAAGTCAGAAATGATAACAAACATGGCATCTTCATTCTCTTCTTCAAGCTGCTTAAGCTTGGCAGATGCTTTTACTGAGGTTGTGGATGGACCACCAAAGAAATTCACATTACCATAATATGACCTGAAATAGAAGAGCTAATGTTAAAAGTGTGTGTTTTTTTAAACAAATATCTGAATTCATTTAAAAAAGAAAAACATTTGAATGGACTTACAAACAATTAATCGGCTTAAATGTGGATTATAAATGAGAATCATCTGGCTTTTTTTCCAATAATGCTGAATAGCCTTTACCATTTTAACAAAAACTTTATCTTCTAGGGTTACTAAATGGTTTAAAAAACTAAAAGCTGCAAATAAGGAACTTAATCAGAATTTATATATATATATATAATAACTTGCTTGTGCTTATTTAATGTGCTAACTTGCTTGTGCTTTATAATTTTTTTGGGGTCTTTTCTTGTGCTTTATCTAATTTTTAAATATTTACAAAAACAGAATGAAATAATTGAATAATTGTATGAAAGTTATAATGTCATAGAAAGTTATAAAGTCATATTATACCATTAGTCAATCATGTCAATCATATTAGCACTAATACATGTATCTGTTCATTATGAAAATACATATTTTAATTGATGACATATCATTGATGACACCATTCTGGTTATTCAAACTAGTCATTTTAGATCATGTTTGCCTGTACATGACAATATGTGGATGGTTATTTCTTCACCTGGTAGTAGAGGAGGGTTCAATTGGTGGAAAACCAAAGGCACTGACATGAAAAATTGAGTCTTCATACCAACCTGATAAAAAAAAATAAAAAAAAAAGACATGACATGAAAAAGTGTCCAAAACTAACTTTTGGAGCACAGCAAACAACATATTGACAGTTATGTGTTGACATAATAGTCACCTTCAGCCAACACAAAGCCAGATTCGGTGTACAGCCCACTGTGGAACTGGTGAGAAACCGAGTTAAGGCACAGACATTAAAAAAAGTTATAAAACAGTTGAGAGAGAGAGAGAGCATGTCCAATGCCATTTAAACACGAGTGCTGGTCAAGCATGGTTAGCACCTTTGCAAGGATGTATCTAGGTCTGAAATGCAAAGACAGGCTGGCCTCTGGCCCCCACAGGGATAGATGATCCTGTCTCCAGTTTACTGGTATACAATAGATAATGTTATTCAATGTTCACTTAGATAAGATTAGTGTTGTAGTTGAATGGTTAATATTCAAGAGCATCACAAATTAAAACTTATACTGAGTAAATTCTTTTAAACCGATAAAGCTGCTTGGTTGAGCAACAATGCAATTTGAATAATATAAAATTAATTCATTATGACTTTATATGACTTTTACTTTGAGGAGCAATAAAAGGATATTGCCTTGGAAAGGTTCAACTGCACAGAGCCAGTCAGGTCTTCAAGAAAAAACTTTCCCTGAGAGAGAAAACAGAAATAATGCACTGGCTCTAAAACAGACATTTCTCATGATGTATACAATACAAATGTTCTGTAATCTATTACGTATTTTAGATCTCAAAATTTGAAATCATGCATACAGTGTTTTGTTTTGCAAGAAAAGGTCATATACCAGAGAACACCTACTGTACCTCTTTAAGCTGTGTGATCATGCCAAGGACAATAACTTCACCCAGTTTTGCAGTGTTTCCTAAAAGAGCCTCCACAGTCTTTAACTGCACGGGAAACCACATTAATATTGTAGTGATTAAAAGGTCACAAAATACACAAAATATTTATCTTTTAACATCAAACTCACTTACACATTATTGGAATTTGAGAAACACGAATTAGCCTACTCTGCATGTCTTTGGACTGTGGTAACTGAAATCCCTGGAGAAAACCCAACAACCACAGGGAGAACATGCAAATGCCACGAACACAGACACAAAGACGGGATTCAAACTCTGTGAGGCCACAGTGCTAACCACAATCCAACTGTGCCACCATATATGTCTGATGTATTTGTTGACTTATGTATTTTAGCCAATTATTTATATTACATTAAAACCTTTAGACTTGAAAACTCAGTTGATCTCAGGCATTCTCATCAGGGTTGTTGGCACAGTAGCCGATCTTGCAAACTCACGATTATAAGTATTGTTTTTATTTTTTAGCAAAGCTAAATTAGCTAAATTTGTCAATTTTTGTTTTTAAATAATTTTGGTTGCAGAGGTCTGATTAAACAATGAGCAGTGTTACTTTACCTGGAACTTATTTCTAGCTTCATCTGCAGCAACGCCAATCAATGGTGCAGTAAAGAGTTCATGTCTGTGTATCCTCTAGACATTGGAAACAAAAAAAGAGAATTTGGACATTGAAAAAAGGAATTAATAGTTAAAAGTTGGAACCTTGGATAAAAAAAAAATAATTAAATGTACCCACTAGGTTTGTACAGTACAGATTTTTTATTTATTTATTCTATTTTAAAATATCAGTCAACTATTTAATCTTCCAGAACCATTAGCCTTATTCCTCCGCTTGCATTAATTTCATGTACTGCTCTACAGAAAAACACTGCTCTGTCGTGATTTTTTTTCGAAGGTAAAGTGCAGGTTAATTTGTTTTAATTTTTACTTCACGGCAGTGATTCTGTTAGTGGGTCGCTCAATCGAGTGTCATTAAAGAGATTTCTTGTTTATTTTTCCGATAAAACAGTGTTGTCGCTGTGTGCGCGCATGTCAAAAGAGTGGAGGAAGGGTAACTGTGTAAGACGAGAAGGGGGAGAGGGGAGCTTACTTTAGTTTTACACACAGCGCCTTTTTTTAAAGGTAAAGTGCAAGTTAATTTGTTTTATTTTTACTTTATATTCTGTGTTAATTATTTTTATGTACTAATTTTTTGGGGCTGTGGAGCGAATATTTTGAGTTTCTATTATTTCTTATGGGAAAAAAAATTGGTTTACGAGTGTTTTGGAATACGAGCCCGCTTCTGTAAAGAACTATGCTCGTAATCCAAGGTTCCACTATAATCCCAGATCATAACACTGCTACCAGAGGCATGTACAGTGGGAACTATGCATTATGGGTGCATCGTTTCATATGCTTCTTTTTTTCTCACACTAACACATCCATCACTCTGAAATACTCATCAGTATCGACTCATCAGACCTTTTCCGTTGCTCCAAAGTCTAATTTTTATGCTCCCCAGTAAACCTTTTTTCTGATTAGTCTCACTAACAAGTAGTTTCCTTATGGCCAAACAACTGTTTAACCCCAATCCTCTGAGTTCTCATTACATTGCGTGCATATGGAAATGCTTCTACTTTCATATTAAACATAGCTATGAGCTGCGTTCCACTTCACAGAATAATTTAAAGGGTGATCCACACTCCCTGCTTCCTGTGCAGGGAATGTTATGGGAACTTCCCTTAACTAAATTCCACTATTCGGAAAACACTGCGATGTTACCAGTGTTCATCACTCTGTTCATTACCCCAGGAACATAAGCACCATCAGTACCTGTTGCTGCTACTGTAGAAATTTTACACAACCGAAATTAAATATTGACTATTTATTAGAACAAATACTGATGTCATTACAAAATGTATACTATTAAAATGTGCATAAGTACTTGATTAATTTGCAATTTGCTAGCCATAACTTATGTAATAGTTTGGATTTATTGATTTACTATATATTTTAATTTTATTAAAATATTACAATAATCACAAATTTGTATTGTGTCATATAAATATTATGTCACCGTTAAATATTTAAATCACTTTCAAAGCTCCATTTTGTTCTGCATTCTAATGGGCAATGACTGATGGGTAATTTTGCATGTCCAATGATAAACAACGGTTCCCATACTCCTTACACTTCCATAGTTTCCTTTTGAGCTAAGCAGTATCACTCCCTAATTTGCAACTCATGTTAGGATTACATTATCCAGGCTGCCTGATGCACATAAAATAAAACCATAAATAAAATATCTTCTGCTGAACGTTGGCTCTGTGTCTTCTTATAGTCATCTAATGTTCTGGTCAGATCCAGAAGGAGTTATTGCACTTTTACAATCCAGTTCCAGTAATTTCAAATATGTATGTGTCTAAAAGTGTGTTCCCCCTCACCGTTTTTTTTGTGTAAAAACTTAAAAAATAAGTTGATCATAGTGGATCTTAGCATTAGGCCTAAGACAAACAACATCATATACAATCTTTTACTGTGCCACATTTAACTTTTTATTAAATTTAACAAATTTTAAAAAAAAATTATATATAATGTTGTTTGTCTGATGCCTAATGCAAGATTAAAACGTGAAAAAGATTTCATAAGTAAAAAGCATTCAAGTCCGTTACCAGAAGTGGACATCCCAGCACTTTTACCCCATGTCAGATTGTGTAACGCTCAGAGAAACCCAAAAGCTACATCTCAAACCCTCACTGAGCATGTTAAAGTCCATGACAGCACACTATATGTATATGTGTGTGTGTGTGTGTGTGTGTGTGTGTGTGTGTGTGTGTGTGAGAGAGAGAGAGAGAGAGAGAGAATTTCTTGACAAGAATGGTCTTTCCAGGTCACACATACTTGATCAATCAGTTATCTTACCTGCTGTAGGATGGTATAGCGTTCTCGAAAGAGCTCAGCCTTGTCTCTAGCTTGGCCACACACACTAGGGACTGGATGGTTGGTCATGCTTATTCTGTAAGATGAAAAAAAAAAAAACAGCCAGTAGTACGCATACCTTATCAGTTAACTTACCCTCTGGTAAAGGGAGATTCTACAAGCAATACAACTGATGTATTCAAGTATTCAATAAACAGTAGTAAAATATTTATAACCATAAAAAGATGATTTAATATGAATGAAAATACTGTAGTGGATTAAGAGATTGCTTACGGGATGAATTTCTTTCTTTCGGTACTGTACATGAATCTAGGTACATCAAAAGCTCCAATGATGTTAAACACGTTGTCTCTAGAAACAGAGAAGATCACTGATTGGGCTGATGTTTTCAGTGTTAGAGGGAAAAATGCATTATTAAACTTCTGAAGTCTTACATAGTTTCATCACATGACTGACTGCAGTCCTGCACAGCAGTCTCAGCTACAGAGAGCTCAATCATGTTAGAAGACACTGAAATGAACAAGGATCAAGAGAATTATTAGTTTGCTTATTCATAAGTAAAGCTGCTGGCTGTTAATTATTTGAGCGGGTTCTTACAGGGCTGTTTCTCAATTCCATCCAGGATCCGCTCAATGACATCCTCCAGTTCTACTTCACTCACAGACTCCAACACTTCCACCAGATATTTGCTGGCTTCACTGTGAAGAACATCAAATCATATATTACTTCATTTGCTAGTGTACATATTGCTTCACATATTTTGGATAAAGTCCAATATTAAGACTTGATTATTATCAGTGAGCCCTTAATAAAGACTGCAAGTCAGGCATTGCAGTGTGGCCATTGCATTGCAAATAATTAATCTACTAGAAGTTTGGGAGTCGGATGATGAGAACTGCATCTTTCAGTCTAAAGAAGCTACTTGGATAAGCAGTGAAACATTTTGGATGGCCAAAAAGAAGTCAGCTTGACATCACAACTTCCAGACAATATCAACTGGATGACAGAAAATTTTTATCCACAAATATATAATTTCGTTATAATCAGTTGATTACAACCTACATCATAATACAGTACGTCCCTTACATACAAACAAGCTCCGTTCCGAGAGCTCGTTTGTAAGTTGAATTTGTTCGTAAGTAATACAAACATTGTAAGGGTAATAGGATAATAACAGAATTAGCTATACACAGTATATTAGAGTACAGTGTTCTTTAGAATCATGCCAGTGGTTGAACAATTCAAGTTAAAAGAACCAACAATGTCTGCCATATTTTCATCCCGCTCCATTCTCTCAATTATTTTCACTTTTGTCTCCATCAATATTAATTGTCGCTTCTTAGTAGTACCAGCTTTATCGCCGCTGCTTTTATGCTTGCTTCTAGACAACCTGGGCCTTTACTGCCCTTGCAGATGATGCAGCTTGCATGCGACAATGTACGCCAGACATGTGATCGAAATTCTGCAATTAAACATGTGTGACTGCATGCCTGTTAGTGATGGGAAGTTTGAATCCTTTTAGTGACTCGGTTCTTTGAATATCGTTCATATCATAGCTTGCTTGTATATCGAATCTTTTTTTGAGTCATTTAGTTCATTTCCCTTTTTTTTGATAAGAAGTTAAATAAAACGTAATGTAAATGTATGTAATGAAAATATTACAATGCAGCTAAGGACATATTATAATAAACATTTTCCAGTCTGAGTGGTTCGTTCTTTTGAATCTATTGCACTGCATAGGGTCTATGGGAGTCACGTAAAAAAAGAATGACGGACACGGGTCTTGAAGATTCGTTGGAACTGTTCAAATCTGTTTCCTGTGTAATGCATTGCATGGCGTCTATGGGAGTCATGTGACAAAAGAACGAACGACTCAGAGTAGAAGAGTCATTGAGAAAGAATCGCTCAATTCTGTTTCTTGTACATAACCTACGGGAGTTTTGCAATGATTTGTGCACTTAAATTTAATTTTATTTAAAGCAGCTTTACATAATCACAAGAAAATTTGTATGAAATTTAGTAAAATTATATGCATAAATGAGAATGATTCGATTCTGACGGCGACAGTGGCAAGGATTCCTGAGATGACAATAGGAAGAAACCTTGTGAGGAAAAACACTCAACAGGGAACCCATCCTAATTTACCAGGGATTGATCAGCAGTTGTACACAGAGTTAGGTGCCTGGAAGTTTAGTACAACTGTCATGAGCAGTGGTGGCTCAAACAGTTAAGGATGTGCGTAAGGCAATCAGAAGAATGTTTAATCCCCAGAATTGAGAAGCTTGAACAAGGCTCTTAAAGCTCACATATTTAGGACTGAGTGACATTTTTTTTTAAGCACAACCTAGACAATATGATGAACTGAATTTTAGTTCATTTTAACCCAAATGTGACTGATCAAAAAAAAGAAGAAATTATATATATATATATATATATATATATATATATATTTTATGGGTCACATTCTAGATGTTCTACATTCTAGATGTTCTACATTCTTAATGTGTCATTCCCATATTCTGGTAGTGGTAAAAAAAAAAAATACTGTTAATTAGTCATTATAAGTAATGATAACTTTTGTTCTACATGACGTATCGAAACCAATCTTTTTTTAAATTGTCATTGACTTATGCCGTGTTGCCACTTTTGAAGGGTATTAACCCTCTCTGCTGCAGGAGTGCAGTATCCTGGCTGACCCTGCACTCTGACCCCGCACCAGCCCAGTCCAAGACCATCTTCATGGTCACCAGTCACCACACACATTCCCAAGCAGACCATACAGCTCAACCTACATGTGTGTAATACACAACACACTGCATAGACAGTGCATTAGACTGACAGAGTCGACCTAACCAGTTACAGTTCTTTACACAGGCAGTGCACTGCACACTGTTTCATAAGAAACTTGTCGAAAAGAATAACTTGATTTCAATTAACATCTTGCAAACATGTTATTAAATAAAATATAAACATACGGTCTCAGCATTAAGCCTCGCATCTTGAAGCCAGCTGATATTTTTGTTTTTAGTCTCCGTGAATCCATTTTCATCCGTTGGCGCTAAATTTTCCCTTCCGCTTCCGGTTTTTTACACTTCCTGTAATAAAAACCCACCACAATGCGCTTCAAAATAAAATCCTCATAGCGTTTGCGTAAAAAAAGAGCTTAGTCTGATTACTTTATAATACTGTAAAATCTTGAAATGACACAGTGGTATTTATAGGAGGTTATAAATTTCTATATGAAAAATAACGAATATTAACCCATAATAACTCTTATCATGTTCTATTCCGCAGTACTCCGTGCCCAGTTAAACACAGTGCGATGTAAACACAGTGGCGGAGGAGGAACACGGGGCTTAAAAGTTTTTAATAAATCAATGAAGTCAATGGCAGCATCAAATACCGAACCTGTACCGCGAGAAAGAAGCGGACACACGGCTGTGGTTTCAGAAAATACTTTATTTGTGTGGGGAGGTTATGTGGTAAGTAGTGCTGCAGGTCCGCAGGTGCAGTGCGAATAAATGCACAGATTATCTCTTACATTACAAAGTTTTTAAGCAGACATTCACAAACCTAAGAATGCTGAGGTTGCTGGCAAAAAGCATCATACCATGATGTCACTCAATGTGACGTCACTCAGGAAGTCATTAGCCACTTTCCAGCATAAGTTTAAGCAGGGACGTGCACAGACATTTCTTCTTTTAAACAAAAAAAAAAAATATATATATATATATATATATATATATATATATATATATTAACGCAACACTGACTTCCTTTTAAAAAAAAATAATTAAAAAAGTTAATTTTTAAAAAGTTAATATCTTCCTCAAACTCATGCAATTGTTTAATTTTCAAAAGATGTCTACAAAATAATCAGTTCACACAGAAACCATGGTCTCCTTAGTATTCACTAGGTTTATAGAGCAGCAAAGGAAACCATTCCACAATGTGCATGTTTTGAAAACATTTTCTATGCTACTAGTTTCAAGTATATATTTAGATTAGAATAACCAAAATAACTGCATCAAGCAGAGGGGTGTGTTTTAATAATAATTTGTTTATTTTTTTGCACAAGGCACTACATCATTTTAATTATTTCGGTGTTATCAGAACACATAACACTTTTAAATCAACACAAATATTCACGCTAAACTGAAGAGGGTTGTTGCTGGTATTTTGTTAACTTAAATCATAAGCGGGATAATATATAGCGATTATCCCCTACACATTAGCTAGTCTAGTAGCTCATGAGGCATGCATGCTAGCAAAACACAGGTTAACTATATATTTGTCTTTGGCTAATCAGCAGTAAATTCGAGCCTTATTAAAAACACTAATGGGAGAGAGGGGCTGCTGCTCCCTGCAAGTGAGTGTGTATGTATATGATGTGCGGGGGTTGGGGGGGGTTTCGCTTCAGAACTCCTGACCTGATATTTAAATAGACTATTCTTCAATAAATATATTTGTTTGATAGGGAAGCTGTGCGCAAACAGAAATATATAATATTTAAAAAAAAAAAAAAAAGCAGCCCACTTTCTCTCCAGGAATAAAAAGGGCAGGTGCTCAAGCCCCCTTTGATCTCTATGTGTGCACGTGCCTGAGTTTAAGGCATTGCCACAGCTGAGATGTTTGAGATATAAAAAGAAAAACCCTTAAGATCATAGTGGCCCAGTTTGGGGGCGATTGTATAAATCCTCTAGAAGGAGTATATCAAAATCCACTTGGTACTATCCGCTCCTTCCGCTTGCGTGAGCTCACAGTTGCCCCTGAGCCTACAGCATCACTTGGGGATCGAACTTTACTACTGCACCACTTGGGGGCTAAGCGTTATATATATATATTTTTTAATTAAATTTTAGCTTAATAAGCGAGCAAAGACTTGATATACAAGTAGTACGCACGTGCTTTGTCTGCCGAGCATCATGTGATCACAACTGACATGCTCAGTCTCAGTGCGTGTGCCTTACTCGTATAGTCAACATCTGTGTGCGTGCGTGTACTGTTTATTATAACATTGTGACCATGCGTGTGTGTTTGATTTTTTACTTAATATTTTGTATTAATTATTTTTTATATGAATATTTTGGGTTGTGCAATGAATGATTGGAGTTTTCATTATTTCTTATGGGGAAATTTACTTTAATATACAGGCATGCTTGCTTGGAATCCAAGGTTTAAATAGAATGGTAAAATGGAAATAAATAGAGTGGTAATCACTATTGGCGACACAGTTTCTAGTTGAAGTACAGATGTTCCTGGATGGATGGATATAATGATATTTTGTTGCTTATGTTTTGTCATAGCCCACACATTAGAAAACAGTGATTTAAAGATTTTTTTAGGTCCCAAGCACTATGACATCAGCCGTATGTCGTCATAGTGTGTGAGGGCCCTCTTGGCCCTTCTAAGGATTTTTTTTCCAGCATTAGGGCTTTTTGGTGACCTTAATAGGTTTAAAAAAAATAATGAAAATTGGCAGACAGTTTGAAATTTGCTGCCATTAGGATACCTGAGAGATTTTGCTGCATAGCTCATAGCATGTATGCACAGAAAAAAAAAACAGTACACATTTAGAGCTTACTGAGCTGAACAAATCCATGCATGTCATGGCCTCTACTCATTAGTAAGTCCGTTATTCTGGGTCATTTGCAAAACACACCAAATGGAACTAATACTCTTCCTAGAGAATTTATATGATTGCCGATGAATGTGATCTCAAGACATTGAGGATGCAAAATCTTTGATATCCTAAATGGGTCAGCTGTGACGATGCATTAAACTTATGCCAAAAGGTGATTAATAATTTTCTGTGTGACATCACATTGAGGACACCACACTGGCTTTTGGGAGGCCTAAACATAAAATGTCCCTTTTTCTAAGAGGATTTAAAGTATATCCTCTTTAAATGCATGTGCCTACTGCCTATTGTTTTTCTGATCCACCTGGGTGGTGCAGAGTGCTTGCTACTATATATTTTTATTTTTATTTAGTTGGGACTGTCCCTAATTTTATTAATTTTTATGGTTAATTAAAACACACTTAGGAAAATCGGTGGAAACTGTTTGGAAACATATCTAAGTACATTGTATTTTAAAAACTATTAAAAAACAACAACACATCTCTCTTTAGATGACCTGCATTCAAGCATTTTTTAAAACATTTATTCCTATCACAAACTGGAAGAATATAGCACAAACTATTAATTTCTTGTAGCTGGTATGACTTTAAATATTCTTCATCATATTTTCCTGATTAAAGAATATAGAAATTATCTGTGACATCCCCTGCTTTTAAAAATGATCCTCTTACTTCAGTTTTTTTCTCTCTAGGCCTATGTGTAAGCTGCTTGTACTTTGGTGCTAACAATAAACAGATTTTTTATGTGTAGAACAATGTTGCGGAATGAGAAAGCCTGTGACTTATATTTGATCCCATTTTTTTTTACATTTTTAAGTCAGTTGCTGGTCATGAAGTCTTCCTCCCAAACAATGAGATCTGGTTGTATGACCTGGACACAGGATTATGGTATTATTTATAATGTTCTTTACAATATTATTATATCATACATTGAAGCTTTCATGTGCACATACATTTAAGTCAGATGTTTACATACATACTGTACATAATAAATGTCATGGCAATATTGAACTTTCAGTTATGTCTTTCAGCTTTTCAGCTGTATGGGCAGAATGATTATACTGTATACCATACATATTTCATAGAAGAAACGCCTCAAAATATGGTGCATATTAATAATGTTGATAAAAATGATTTATTTTGGCTTGTCTATCAACATTTTTAAAATTATGCCATTACAGTTTCAAGAATATACTTACAAAGATTTAAATATTTAATTTTCTGGTGCTGAAGTCCCGAAATGCCTTAAGTTGCGACGCTGAAAAAATCACTCAGCATTAGTGATCATGATTATGCTGGTAGGTTCTCTATGTCAACATAAAAAAGGGTTTTGTTTGACAGCACTTGTTGGATTAACAGCAGCAGCTTCGCAGTTCTGTGGCTTGACCCCCTGATATTTACTTTAAGCCTCAATCACTGAGCCACCATTGCCCTAAATTCTCATATTTTTGCCTAAAACTTGTTTTTGCTACAAAAAGTGCCTGCTTAAGGTAAAGCGTGCTAAAGGACGTTAAACTGAATCAACCCATGCTTGGTGTTTTCCTCCAGGTACTCTAGTTTTCTCGCATAGTTTAAAGACATGCAGATGTAGTGCGTGAATGATCGCAGAGTGTTTGTATGTACCCCACAATGTATGTACCCTGCGAAGGATGTATCCCACTTTTTGCCCTTAGTCTCCTGGGATAGGCTCCAGGCCCCCCTGCCACCCTGAATACAGGAGGAATCGTATAGATGATAATACATACCTCTCTGTATACTGCCTTCCCATGCCACCATGCGAAAAATATTTGCCACCGCATGTTAAATTTTCTAAATCTACTAGCTGCACATAGTGTTATAGCCAGTTAATTTGTGTAAATAATTCATCATGCTTTCATAACCACTCTTTAAAATGTTAAGTCCTGTAATATTCCCATGTCAGCAGGGAATAACAAAGTCATTCAGTATATACAGGTAGTCTGGAAGTCACAATTCTGCACAATTCATGCACTTAGTCCTTTTACTCTGATGTGCCCATAATAATAATAATAATTATAATAAAATAATATTGCCATGGCATTCATGCTCATGAGTCTATGTAAAACTTCTGTCCTCAACTACTGTATATTTGTTTACAACAAGGAGTATAATGATTTTTAAGAATTGTCACAATTCAAGTACACAACCAGAACAACTGATGCATTCATACATTTAAAATGGCCTAATGTAGTCTAATGTAAATTTTAATGCACTTATATGTCTTATAGGAAAATGTGTTACATGGGTGGGGAAGTTCCTCCATCCATGTCAGGTACCTGCGGTTGCAATCTAAATGGAAACATGTATGTATTTGGTGGTTGCAGTGATGATGGTCAAATCAATGAGGTAATCCTATTGTCAGTCATCAAAAAGATTTAAATCATATACACTACATGGCCAAAAGTATGTGGACGCCTGCCCATCATACCCATATGCTGGAGGCACAAAATTGTCTAGCATGTATTTTTATGCTATAGAATTAGGATTTTTCTTCACTTATAATAAGGAACTAACCCCAGCCTGATCTACCAGAACCATAGCCCATGCGTAAACCAAGGTCTATAAAGACATTATTTGCCATTTGGCACAGTGGAAGAACTCGAGTGGCCTGCACTTAAATGGAGTTGAATTGTTTTGCAGACTGAATGTCAGACCTTTCACCCCCTACATCAATGCTTGACTTTAATAATGCTATTGTGGCTATATGGGCAAATCCCCACGTCTAACAATTCTAAAATCGTATTGGATGTGTTGAACAGAAGACTAGAGGTTGTAATGTGCAAAGGAGAACTCTTAATACATTTTTTGTGTGTTTTTTATGTTATAATGTCAACAAATTCATGTGGGTGTAATGGTCAGGTGTTAAAAGTTTGGACACACCTTCTCTTTCAGTTGGTTTTCTTTATTTTAATTGTTTTGACATTGTACTGAAGATATCCAAACTATGAAAGAACATGTGTGGAATAATGTAATAAACACAAAAGTGTTAAATAACCCACTATATGTTTTATATTTCAAATTGTCCAAAGTAGCTACATTTAGCTATGATGTCAGCTAGGCATTAAGAGGGTGAACATACAGTTCCTGAATATGTATTTCCCCCTGTGATGAGGTGTAATGGTGCTTTGCTGTTGACAATGGTGGTGACTTTGTCCAAATTAAGGGTCACTCAACCAGCATAGCATCCCACAGCATTTTTCTCCTGGCCTTCACAATCATCTGATCTAAATTCAATTAAGATGGTTAATGATGGACCAGAGAGTAAAGGAAAAGCCACCAACAAGTACATAACACCTCTGGGAACTCCTTCAAGACTAAGAGAACGCCAAGAGTGTCCAAAGCCATCATCAAACCAAAAGGTGGATACTTAAATTGTAAATATAAAACATATACTGGGTTATTTAACATGTTTTTATTGTTATTTAAATGTTGACTACATAATTTCATATTTGTTCTGTCTTAATTTAAATGGTTTTATTATTAATATACAATGTAGAAAACAATAGAAATAATTAAATAAATAAAAATTCAATTAGAAATTTTCCAAACTTTTGACTGGTACTGTACTTTTGACCATTTGGTGTGTCTTTGCCTTCTAGTCTGAATGTTAAGTTGTATGTTTTGTTCTAGCACTATTCTGTCCATCTCCATGATGGAAAATATGCATGGAAGAAGTTAAGTCATTTCTCAGGGTTAAGGCCCTCACCCCGTGACAAGCTTTCCTGTTGGGTTTACCAAGGAAGGTAGGAGCATGTATGTAACTGAGCTGTAAAAAAATGGCTAAGTATGCACTCCCAGAGCACTTTATTAGAAACTGTTACTGAGTAGGACCTTTCTTTGCTCTGAAAGTAGTCTAATTTTTTATGTTTTGGATTTTACAAGATGTCGAAAACATTTCTGATCCATGTCAATTATTGCTGTAAATTTACAGCTGTGAATCTCCCATTCTTCTACGTCCCAAAAGTGTTCTATTGGATTCCGATATGAGAAAAAAAAGTTATTAAAGTTAATGAAACCAGTTTTCAACAACTTTTATCTCATGGCACGGTGCATTATCATACTCAAAGTAGCTCCAGAATTACAAAATGGCCAAACTGTGACCAGGAAAAGATGCAAAACTTGAATAGGCTATAACATTCAAACAGCCAGTTTGGGTTTATATATTATTCCTAATAAAGTGCTCAGTAAAGGTAAAATATTGCAGTAGTAACAAACATCTTGCAGACTTTGTCATGTATAATCGCGTCAAAAAGTTGTGTAAAAGTTATGGACTCTTCTATTGAATTCTCGCCTTTAGTATTAATATACAATGTAGAAAATAATAGAAATAGAGAAAAAACATTGAATGTCCAAACCTTTTAAATGGTTCTGTATTTTTTTGCCTTTTAGTGTTTACTTGCGTTTTAGTCTGAATGTTAATTCAATTCAATTTTATTTGTATAGCGCTTTTAACAATTGGCATTGTCCCAAAGCAGCTTTACACAATCAAAAGAATTATTTAAGTTTGTATGGAATTTGAATGTGTATGAATCAGAAATGGTCAGATAGTCCCTGGTGAGCAAGCCGAGGGCGACAGTGGCAAGGAAAAACTCCCTGAGATGGTAGTAGGAAGAAACCTTGAGAGGAACCGGACTCAACAGGGAACCCATCCTCATTTGGGTGAAAAACATGTAAATGTTAGTAGTATGTTTAGTTCATCATCATTATTCTGTTAATCTCCATGATTGAAAATATAAGAGTCCATAACTTTCTATTTCAACTTTCTCTCATATAGATATGACAATAAAACTTAAGCCATCAAAACTAGGTGCCATCAAACAGCTCTAACCATTTGTTGGCAATGGTTTGAGCAACAGGACAGTTTTTTGCACATTATCAATCTGAATAAGGCTAATGCCGTTAGGCAAAACTGTTGCATGATGGGGTGTACTTGGTCTAACAATGTAAAGGTAAGCAGCACGTGTCAAAGTAACATTAATATAAATGCCATGAATGATAAATACAACATATATCTTTTACAAATAGATCTCTTAAATCTAAAGCACTTATTGGTAATGAAACATTCACTGATCATAAGTTAAGAGTGTGCTTTAGTTTTCTAAATTGGATTCTTCTCCACTGGTAAGGTAGGTTTTTAACTTTTGTACTGTTTTTGAAAACACAATTAGTTCATACTGTATACTGTACCTAGTTTTTGCTGTTTGGTAGTGTTGATTGCAGTGTGATTGAAGTAGGTCTAAAGCAATTAGTTCTCAGGTAATTAATCAAGAGTAGTTTCAGGCTTCCTTAAGGTGTGAATTGTGGGCAGGGCTTAGCTACATATATTGAAGGTGACACAAGTGTCTGTAGCGGTTAATAAGAACATCCTGCAACAAAGGTAGTGCACAAAGAATTGATTTAAACTCTTGTTTGCCAAGAAGTTACAAGTTTTTATAAACAGTTGCCTCAGTCTAGCATGTGTCTTCAACCTATCTCTGTCAGTTCTCACAGACCAAGATGCTTTTACTCACACAGCAGAGGCAGATCTCCCAGAAACCTCATCTACCCTCCAGTACTGTCTCATTGTCCTGCACTGGTGGTAGGTGGGCTCTGGAACTGCCAATCTGCTGTAAAGAAAGCAGACTTTATCTCTGCCCTAGCTACTCATTACTCTTTTGACTTTCTGGCACTGACTGAGACCTGGATATCTCCTCAGAACTCAGCTACACCGGCTGCCCTATCCTCTGCCTATGTATTCTCTCACACTCCACGAGAAACTGGCAGAGGTGGTGGTACGGGTCTCCTGTTGTCCAAGAGATGGTCCTTCTCGCCCATCACCCTGTCTCATCTCAGTTTTTCATCATTTGAATTTCATGCAGTTAAGGTAACCTCTCCAATTAACCTCCACATCTTAGTTATTTACCGTCCTCCTGGCTCTCTAGGAAACTTTCTAGATGAAATGGACATACTTCTTAGTCTTTTTCCTTCTGCTAACACTGCTCTCACTGTTCTAGGAGATTTCAACCTTCCATCTGATAAACTCCAATCCTCTTTCCTTCTCCCTCTCCTTAACTCCTTCTCTTTAACTCTAAACAGCTGCCCTCCTACACACAAGGCAGGAAATTCTCTCGACCTTGTTTTCTGCCGCCCTTCCCCAGTCACAGATATCACTACTATTCCTCTTCATAAATCGGATCATTACCTGGTATCCTTCACCATAACCCTTCCCATTCTATGTAAACCTAACCACCAAAATGTCTCTTTTACCCGCAAAAACCTTCACTCTGTCTCCCCTTCCTCTGTGTCTTCATACACCCTATCATTCCTCCCAGACCCAGACTCCTTCTCCTCTTTACCACTAGAGACTGCGACTGAAACTTTCCTCTCCTCTCTCTCCTCATCCATAGATCTCCTTTGCCCGCTGTCATCTAAA
This sequence comes from Clarias gariepinus, assembly GCF_024256425.1. NCBI lineage: Eukaryota > Metazoa > Chordata > Actinopteri > Siluriformes > Clariidae > Clarias > Clarias gariepinus. The sequence continues at coordinate 25,708,958 of NC_071112.1, forward strand.
CCAAGGAAGACGTCTTGTCCTGCTCCTTGGCTATCTGATGTACTGCGCAACAACAGGAGAGAATTAAGAACTGCGGAGAGAAGATGGAAGAAATCACAGCTTGATGCAGATCTCATCTCTTACCAGACTCTTCTTTCCAAATTCTCATGTGATGTGACTTCTGCCAAAACTACCTTCTTCAGACAAAAGTTGGAAGCGTCTGCACATGATCCTGGCAAACTCCACAACATCTTCTCCTCACTACTCAACCCACCGACTCCTCCTGCCCCTTCCTCTCTGACTGCTGACGATTTTGCCACATTCTACGATGGGAAGATTGCAGCAATCCGCCAGTCCTTCGCTCTCAACCAAACTCCTACGGCAGAACCTCAGGACCTTTCCTTCCCTCCTTTAGTAGAATTTTCCAACTTGTCATCTGACGAGATTCAACAGATCATCTCGTCATCTAACCCCACCACCTGTTCATTAGACCCAATCCCCTCCACAATGCTCCAGGCCATCTCACGAGACCTCCTTCCCTTCACCACAGCCATCATCAACCAATCCATATCATCTGGTCATGTTCCTGCCGCTTTTAAGAGAGCGAGGGTTATTCCCATCCTCAAGAAACCCTGCCTGGACCCATCAGAAGTTAACAACTATCGCCCGGTATCACTGCTCTCTTTTATTTCCAAAATTCTTGAAAGAACGGTTTATAATCAAATGTCTCTTTATCTCTCACAGAACAACCTTAATGACCCAAACCAATCTGGATTCAAAGTGGCACATTCCACAGAGACTGCCCTTCTGTCAGTCACTGAGAAGCTCCATGCTGCTAGATCTGCTAAACTTTCATCTGTCCTCATCCTCCTGGACCTGTCAGCTGCATTTGACACCGTGAACCACAAGATTCTATTATCTATTCTTACAAGCCTTGGAATTCGTGGAACAGCGTGGCAATGGTTTGCTTCTTACCTAAAAGAAAGGTCATATGAGGTAACATGGAGGGGATCTACATCTGCCCCACGTAGACTCTCTACTGGTGTCCCGCAGGGCTCAGTACTTGGTCCTCTTCTGTTCTCCCTCTATACCCGGTCTCTTGGTAAGGTCATATTATCGCATGGATTCTCATACCACTGTTATGCAGACGACACCCAACTTGTTCTCTCCTTTCCTCCCTCTGACACTCAGGTTTCCACCCGGATCTCAGCATGTCTGGCAGACATCTCTTTTTGGATGGCTGCTCATCAGCTGAAGCTTAATCTCAGTAAAACCGAACTGTTGTTTATCCCTTGTGACTCATCTCCAGGTCAAGACCTTGTGATATCCATGGACAACAACCAAATCACTCCGTCAACCACTGCCCGCAATCTTGGGGTAACCGTGGACAATCATCTGTCATTTTCTCCACACATCGCTAACCTTACTCGCTCTTGTCGATTTCTTCTGTACAATATCAGAAGAATTCGCCCATTTCTTTCTTCACAGGCTACTCAGGTGCTTGTTCAGTCCCTCGTTATTTCAAGACTGGACTACTGCAACTCGCTCCTGGCAGGCCTGCCTTTGTCCACGATCCGTCCTCTGCAACTGATCCAGAATGCAGCAGCACGACTCGTTTTTAACCTTCCCAAGTTTTCCCACACCACCCCACTCCTCCGCTCCCTGCACTGGCTTCCTGTAGCTGCCCGCATCAAATTCAAAACACTGATGCTTGCCTACAAAGCTAAAAATGGCCCAGCACCCACTTACCTCTCTGCGCTAATTACACCACGAACTGCACCACGTTCCCTCCGATCCTCCAGCACTGCTCGCCTCATCCCACCATCTCTCAGGGATCGAGGGCGGCATTCATCCAGGCTCTTTTCTGTTCTGGCACCTAGGTGGTGGAATGAACTTCCTCTAGATGTCCGTACATCAGAGACTTTGACTATCTTTAAACGACGACTCAAGACGCATCTGTTTCTCCAGTATTTGGACTAACCCCCCCCCCCCCCCCCCAAAAAAAAAAAAAAAAAAAAAAAAAACTCTTCTCAGTTGTGTTGGACTAATGGTACTTAGTTATTAACCTAGTTAACCCAGTGTAAGTATGTATCCAATGTTGTAAACATTAAAGCACTTTTTGTAAGTCGCTCTGGATAAGAGCGTCTGCCAAATGCCTAAATGTAAATGTAAATATAACAGAATTTTGAATAAAACCAGATGAGTATGTAGCAGCAGTAGGATCACCTGGATCAAAGGCTGTTACACCAGGAGATTCCGGAATTATGTTTACGTAGAAGTGACCGAGAAAACATCTGTTTATGGAAAAGCACCTACGAGCTGGCTGCCGTCTAAAAAAAAAAAATAATAATAATAAGACGATGACCGTCATTATTTTTTTATTTTGATTTACAATGAAATAAACAAAATAATGAATACTTATAAAAAATCAGAAATCTACAGATGTCATTTTTGAAATTGTCTAGCTTTTTATACTGACCCAGACTTACAGTTCTTACAATGACTCTTCTCAAACTGCCCCATACATATTCTAACCCACCCCTCAAAAATGTCCATAAAGGACCCAATATTTCCCTGCACTTTCAAATAGCATAGTAATTCTTCTATATATCACATTTGTAACCCCACACCCACAGTGCTCCTGACTCAGGTCTTTTGTGAAGTTAAAAAATGCGATTTCTTGACATACTGGAGATACAGGGTGACACAAATAACGGGAACTTTTTTACAATCCAATTAAACTAGAAGAGATAAAAGAAATACATTTTATTGCCCGTTCCACTGATCCATGATTACAAAAAAAGAGTGTTGACGTGCTAAATGTCACTAACCCGCAGTGCTACCACCTTCTAATGGCTATTAATACGCATTTCAAAAATTCCCGTACATTCCTGGCATGGAGACCAGTCACTGCTGCTGAGGATGACCAGATATGGTCTGCTTAATGATACTTGTGATAACTGGGGATATTGCCACAAAATACTAATGAAGAGTTGTGTTATGGCTTGTGACTGCAATTTCTTGAATAGTTTTCATACTAAAATCATCACAAACATTATTGTAAGTCTCTGTCTATGTCAGTGAATATGTGGACTTTGTGTTAACTTAAACACAGTTCATGTTATACTGGTCTTTTGACAATATAAGGGCAATAAACAGGATTTATGTATAGTTTTGCTATCTGGTATTACCCAAATGAGAATGGGTTCCCTTCTGATTCTGGTTCTTCTGAAGATTTCTAACTTATGTCATCTTATTGGGTTATTCCTGGTCAGCGTTATAACAATATCCATGCTTAAAATTGCTAGATACAAATGAAACTAAACTGAATTAAAATGAGATCCCAAGGTTTCCCAGCAAAACATTGCCCAGCGCATCACAGAACTTCTGCCACTTGCCTTCTTTCCATAGTGCATCCCAGGTAAGTGATGCACGCTCACTCAGCTGTCTACAGGATATAAAAGAAACATGATTCGCCAGACCAGGCAACCTTACTCCATGGTCAAGTTCTGATGCTCATGTGCCCATTGTAGACACTTTTAGTGGTGGACAGGGGTCACATGGATACTTTAACTGGTCTGCTATTGCTCAGTCCCATACGCAGCCAGCTGAGCTGATGCACTTTTATTAAAGTCAGCACTTTTGAGCCGCCCATAAGCGTATCGCTGCTTCCAGTTGTCCTTCCTTGGACTAATATTTATAGGCACTAGCCACCGCATACCATTTTGGAGATGCTCTGATCATCTGCCCATCACATTATGACACATTTAGATGTATTTTGCAATGTTTGTTGATCAATTACATGTACAATGTACGTTCCACATTCTCTGTTTCAGATTCTTATGCTTTAAAATTGATTTCACCTTAACCAGTTTATTAATGTTAACACATGTGTCTTTGACAGGATTATTTATTTTGGTGGATATGGTCATAAGTTTCTTAGTGAAATCACCAACCCTGACACTTTCATTGTGGATGAAGCTTCTTGGGTAATTTATCAGCAAATTAAATTCAGGTCAAGGCAAATAAATATTTAGTTCTTAGCACTTCAGTTCCCTTCTTCAAGGTGGGAGACATCTTTTGGGGTTGGAACAGCGAAGTTCATGTGTTTGACCCAGGATCAAAAGGTTGGACAGAACCTCAAACATTTGTAAGACATTTATATGTTTATAAAGATAGATACGATATTTGTATATACAATTTATATGTATTTATAGTTGTTTTGATTTTAGAAATTAAGTACTTTGGCAGGCATTTTAAAGCTAATGATTTTTTACTTTATCTAGGGGCATGCACCTGCACCGAGAGCTGCCCATGCCACAGCCACTGTAGGTAATAAAGGGTATGTCTGTGGAGGACGAATAAGGGTATGTCCCCTTGAGTGCAGTTACATTATCATACTTTTTTTTTGCAGCTTACTGTAATTTCTTTGTATCACTTTGCATAAATGTAATTTTGCATTATTTGTGGATCAGTTAAGTTCTCTTTTATAAGAGTAATTATCCCTATACATTGTATATTTTTGCCTTTTTTTAATTATGTTTACCGGATGACAAAATATAACTTTAAAAGTTATAAAAAAGTTTAAAAAGTTGCTAAATTTCCAGTATCTTACAGAATGTTGTTATGAATTTCATTTTGACAGGAGACAAGAAAATCAGACCTTTACTGCCTGGATTTAAACACATGGATGTGGTCAGAAATGTAAGAAACTTCTGCACAAGCTCTGGATTGTATTTTGAATCTTTACTCAGACTTTCCAGACCATTTACACATGAATATTTTACTTTTTTACTTGGAAATATAGCATTGATTCTTTTCCTTTCTGTTTATGACACAACATTAAAATGAGATGCACTGTGTGGCCTTAAAGTATGTGGAAACCTGACTGTTACACTCTAAACCATGGGCATTAATATGCAGCTGATTTTCTCTTTCTGCCATAATCGCCTCTACTCATTTGGACTGGTAATCAACAAGGTTTTGTAAGATGGATGTGATGATTTGCTTATTCAGTCACAAAAGCATTAGTGAGATCAGGTTCTGATGTCAGATGTAATGTGGGTGACAGGCAGTCAGAGGTCCAGTCGTTGGCAAAGTTGTACAGTGGGGTTATGGTCATGGTCAGGGCTCACTTGAGTTCTTCAACTTTAACCATGGCAAACCATGTCTTAATGGATCTCACTTTGTGCACAGCAGTGTTATCATGCTGGCAATTGTTCGAGCTAGGTCTCTAACCTTTAGTGATGGAAAATAGTAATGCCGTCTGATGCAAAGACATGTGTGCCTCCAACTGCTTGCATGCTGCAGCAGCTTGGAAATGGCCCACATTTCTTATGTGTTTTTGTTTTTTCTGTTGTTTAGCGTTCCAACCAGCACACTTCCTTTGGGCCGTTCATGGCATACGATAAATGCAGTTTCGGACACGGCACTCTTTCTCTTTGGTGGACTTAGTGTTGATTGCCGACCAATGAGTGAGTTGGTATTCTAAGAAATCATCAAAGACATTTATATTTAACTAGTTTCTTTCTTATTTATCTGTTGTTTGCAGTATGCACAATTCAGCCAAATGTTTGTCAATACACATGACTGGTTATGAATGGGTATAAATTTAGCAAATATAAAATTCACTGTTAACTGAGCTGTAATACAACTACATGGCTTTATTGTCACGTCAACCATATACAGTTAGTACACAGTAAAACGAAACAACGTTCCTCTAGGACCAAGGTGCTACGTACAACATAAATTTACAACATAAATTAACAGAAAAACTAAACTAGCTAACTAAGAGGCCTAGTTACAGACAGGTTACTAGACAAGACAGATTAACTTGACAACATAAATGAACAACATAAATGAACGAAAACTAACTAGCTAACCCAGAGAGGAATACTATCTACAGGTTTTTTTTTTTTTACAGACAACATAAAGTGCACGTGCAAATGTGCAAACAAGAGCAACAAAGTGCGACAAACACAACATAATATAACATAATACTCTGTGGTGTTAAGTGATGGGTTGAGGTAGTGGAGAACCAGTAAACATTCCTTAACGTAGCAGCAAGAATTAAGAAGTTAGTGCAAAGGTAATCCAGTAAAGAATATTGTGCAAAATAGCATTTACAGGATGGTGTGTACGGTAGTTTGGTGGTGTACAGTAGGTCAGTGTGTTTTCACTTGTGTTGATTAGTCAGTCCAGTCAGTGTTTTGAGGTAGTTGAGTTAGGCTAAATGATAATGTGTGTGTGTGTTTATCAGTCCAGTCCCTTTTTGTTGAGAAGACGGATAGCTTATGGAAAAAAGCTGTTGCACAATCTGGATGTGTGTGCCTGAATGCTTGTCTTGTCAACATTCAGAGACAGGTTGTTGTCTTTACACCAGTCTGTTAGCCTCTGCACTGAACCGTAGTTCTTGCTAATAAGACCCACCACGGTCGTTTCATCAGCGAACTTGATGATGTGATTCGAACTGTGTTGCTACACAGTCGTGAGTCAGCAGTGTGAACAGCAGGCGACTGAGCACACAGCCTTGTGGGGCCCCAGTGCTCAGTGTGGTGGTGCTGGAGGTGCAGTTCCCGATCCTTACTGACTGAGGCCTTCAGGTCAGAAAGTCCAGGATCTAGTTGCAGAGGGAGGTGTTCAGGCCCAACAGGCCCAGCTTCCCGATCAGTTGTTGGGGATGATAGTGTTGAATGCTGAGCTGAAATCTATGTACAGAATTCAAACGTATGTGTCCTTATTGTCCAAGTTTGTGAGGGCAAGATGGAGTGTAGTGGACATGGCATCATCTATTAAGCGGTTAGGACAGTACACAAATTGCAGTGGGTCCAGTGAGGGGGGAAGCAGGGTCTTGATGTGTCTCATGACGAGCTGCTTGAAGCACCACATGATGGTGGGTGTAAGTGCAACGTGACGGTAGTCATTGAGACAGGACACAGAAGACTTTTTGGGCACGGGGACGATGGTAGTGGCCTTGAAGCACGTGGGAACGACGGCACAGCTCAGAGAGATGTTGAAGATTTTCGGTGAGAACATCTGCCAGCTGTTCTGCACATTCTCTGAGCACTCTACCTGGGATGTTGTCTGGTCCAGCAGCTTTACCTGGGTTGACTCAGCGTAGAGTTTTCCTCATATTAGCTGTTGTGAAAGACAGCACCTGGTCGTGTATTCTGAGAAATATCCAGAATGTCTGATGAGGAAATGGAAACTATTTATTATTTTATTATTTATTATTGTCTAGGCAGTGAACAAAGGCTTGTTTGATTATTCATTTTCCACAAAGGTGTTCTGTTTCTATATATAGATCCTTCACCTGAATTCACTGCTTTTTATGTGTGTGGGTTGCCATATTGAAGGGGAAGCTCTCACAGTTGCCTGTAAATTATAAAAGAGATCAATAATTATTTTGCAATGTCTGACTTCTGTTATATCATGCTAATGTAGGGTATTCTATAGAGTTTCTGCTAAGAAACAGAGGAGAGATTTGTGATCAGTAGTGAGTAACACAGATTAAAAAAGGACGAATGTTTAGTGCAGGTGAAATACAGTAAGTGTTAAATATTTGTCTTCACACTCGTTTAACGTCCTTGTAGGTGATGGCTGGATGTTTGATCTGAAGACAAATGAATGGAGAGAAATTGCGCATTCGAGCATGGACAAACCACGGTAAGAAAACTCAAAACTTACCTCCCACACGGTTATCAAAACTTACCTCCCACAGCCTCTTGGCATTTTTTACACCCACATAACTACGGACACTTTTTCACCCTCTTACCTAACCCTTATAACCTTTCTTAATCACTTTGCTGTAAATACTGAATATTTTATATTTAGTAAATATGTATTTATGTATGATTGAAGTTTAATAACTGCAGTTGGCCAAATCCTTTTTCCCACTTCAATAACATTTAGTTATTTGTTTGTGGTTTTGTATTTAGGCTGTGGCACACTGCTTGCCTTGGAAGGGACTCAGATATTATTGTGTTTGGGGGAAGCCATGATTATATCCTTTTAGTGGACTCTGTAAGTCTAATGCAACACATCAACTGATATTACATATAATATATTCCTGTATTTCAGCATTCTATATGTTAAATTCACAGGGCTTACAATCCCAAATCAGCATCATATTTAATGTTTAGAATTTTCCTTTATAGGGTCATTGCAATGATGCTCTTGTGATCCAAACCCAGCCGTACTCTCTAATACGGTATGCAACACTGATTTTATGTTCTGTGAATACAATATAGTGCACAAACTCACTAAAAAATATGTTCAAGGTTTAGAGTTTGATTTTGTAGTAAAGAAATCAATTTAAATCAAATGATCATTTTATAATAATATTTAATTGATATGAAAAATCAAGTAATAGCTTGTCTATTATTCCTAGTTTCCTTCTAGAAAATGAAAAAATATTGTGAAAAAATGACATGCATGTATGTTCATATTAAAAACTAGGCTAATATACACTGATCACAGATATACGTAACACCACATAACATTAACACATTAGGATTTATTATCAATTACACAAACCCGATTTCAAAAAAGTTGGAACACTGTACAAATTGTGAATAAAAACAGAATGCAATGAAGTTAAAGTTTCAAATTTCAATATTTTATTCAGAATAGAATATAGATAACATATCAAATATTAAAAGTGAGACATTTTGAAATGTCATGCCAAATATTGGCAGATTTTGGATTTTATGAGAGCCACACATTCCAAAAACAGGTAGCAGTAAGAGGCCAAAAAAGGTATATGTACTGTACATATAAGAATTAGCTTGAGGTCCAATTTGCAACTAATTAGGTAAATTGGCAACATGACTGGGTATAAAAAGAGGCTCTCAGAGTGGCAGTGTCTCTCAGAATTCAAGATGGGCAGAGGATCACCAATGCTGCGGCGAAAAATATTGGCACAATATCAAAAAGGAGTTTCTTAGAGAAGAATTGCGAAGAGTTTAAAGTTATGATCATCTACAGTGCATAATATCTTCCAAAGATTCAGAGAACCTGGAACAATCTCTGTGTGTAAGGGTCAAGGCTGGAAGACCATACTGGATGCTCGTGATCTTCGGCGCTTTAGACGGCACTGCATCACTTACAGGAATGTTACTGTAATGAAAATCGCAACATGGGCTCAGGAATACTTCCAGAAAACCTTGTCGGTGAACACAATCCACCGTGCCATTCGCTGTTCCCGGCTAAAACTCTATAGGTAAAAAAAAGCCGTATCTAAACATGATCCAGAAGCGCAGGCGTTTTCTCTGGACCAAGGCTCATTTAAAATGGACTGTGGCAAAGTGGAAAACTGTTCTATGGTCAGACAAATCAAAATTTGAAGTTCTTTTTGGGAAACTGGGACGCTATGTCATCCGGACTAAAGAGAAAAAGGACAACCCAAGTTGTAATCAGCGCTCAGTTCAGAAGCCTGCATCTCTGATGGTATGGGGTTGCATGAGTGCGTGTGGCATGGGCAGCCTACACATCTGAAAAGGCACCATTAATGCTGAAAGGTACATCCAAGTTCTAGAACAACATATGCTCCCATCCAGACGTTGCCTCTTTCAGGGAAGACCTTGCATTTTCGACAATGCAACAATGTCAATTGTTAAATTGTGGAGGACATTCAAAGGAAACACTGTGTGTGAAGAGCATGCAGTATTCTTAAGGATTACTCTCACCCCGCCCACAAACTGTTTTCTCTCCTGCCATTTGGTAGGCGCTTCAGGTGTGCCAGGTCAAGAACCAGCAGGCTGAGGAACAGCTTATTTCCCAGAGCTGTCCCCTTATTAACCTCTGCCCCACATTGACACCTGCCCACCCCTCACACACCCCTATACTCCTCCCATTACACTATTTAATATGGACTGCACTAAAATGTACATACCTATTTGAAAATACAAATATCCATGGACAATGTATTTGTAAACTTCTGACTGAGTATATACCCCTACATGCCTACTTGTAAATTCCTGTACATTATGTTCATATCCACCTGTACATGTCTACTTGTAAATTCCTGTCTATAGATAATAGCAACCTGTACATTATCCTCATATCTATTTGTAAATTCCTGTCTACAGTTAATAACAACTTGTATATATTGACCACCCTCTGTAAATTTATAATTATAGTTACTTGCAATATGTATACTATGCTTACATAATATCCTGCACATTATGTTCATATCTATTTGCACATTTCTGACTACAGTTAATAACAACCTGTATATACGGCTCATCCACTGTAAATTTATAAGTATAGTTACCAGCAATCTGTATAATATCCTTCTGTAATAGTTACCCATAGCTTCTCCCTGCACATATCTCTCTTAAGTGTACTTAGAACTTATACCTTTATCCTGCACTTTCTGCTAATTGCACTTCTGGTTAGACCTAAACTGCATTTCGTTGCCTTGTACTTGTACATGTGTAATGACAATAAAGTTGAATCTAATCTAATCTAAAACGCTATACAAATAAAATGGAATTTAATTGAATTTTCCAACATGACAATGCCAGACCACATACTGCATCAATTACAACATCATGGCTGCGTAGGAGAAGGATCAAGGTGCTGATATGGCCAGCCTGCACCCATAGAAAACATTTGGCGCATCATTAAGAGAAGGATGCGACAAAGAAGACCCAAGACAGTTGAACAACTAAAGCAACTTGTTTCCTTAGTCCCCAAACATTTGCAGACTGTTATAAAAAGAAAGAGGGGATTCCACACAGTGAAAAACATGGCCTTGTCCCAACTTTTTTGAGATGTGTTGATGCCATGAAATTTAAAATCAACTTATTTTTCCCTTAAAATGATAAATTTTCTCAGTTTAAACATTTGCTATGTCATCTATGTTGTATTCTGAATAAAATATAGAAATTTGAAACTTCCACATCATTGCATTCTGTTTTTATTCACAATTTGTACAGTGTCCCAACTTTTTTGGAATCAGGTTTGTACACAGTTAAACTGTGGACAGGGTCATGGGCACTCAAGGCTCTGCAGGGGCCCAAGACTAGCCCGTCCAGCACCCAAATGATAATATATTAGAAACCTGTTATATCTGGCTTAATAATATGTGGCTTTTAAGCTGATATATATTTGAATATCCACATTCAGAAGGCCTTATTGATGCACCACTAAAAGCACTGAAAGAAGTTTAAGCTAATGTTACTGTTGCTTTAAATGTTGTGGTCACGACTGATTGTATAATCTTATATGATTACAGGTTATGCGAGGACTTCATTGCAAGCGCTGCTAAAATGTTTCAGTCCCAGCTTGGAAATTTACCCCCAAAACTAAGATGCAGTCTTCAGAAAAGGATAACGTTTTTCAAGTCAATAAGAAAGTCACAAAGAGTTATTAAAACACTGGAGTAATCTTTTTTTGGAAACACAATATAATGTGGAAAGTACTGTATGTCTATGTCACCAGTGATTCAGTGCTTATTCATAAATAAAAATAATGTGACGTAATTATTATCTACTTGTCATCAGTAAAATAAATATGATTAAACTGATAAAATTTGCTGTTTTATGACCTAAGAAGTTACTTTTTGACACCATTTTAGTTTTAATCTGACTGCTGAGTTCATGGTATAAGATGCAATTATGCAGAGTGAATATATGAGTTTATTAAATCATGTGTGCTGGTAAACTGCGTGACCTCCATTCGTCCGTGCGTTTCTGCGCATGCGCACTTAATTTTTTCACGCCAATAATAAATTAATACTTCTGTATATTTAAATACTGGAGGAATTATATGATCTTTCGATAGTCTGTTACGTCAATTATATCAAATATTATTTACATTTTTATGCTGTAAAGATTGTTTGACACGTAATGTGGAGGTGAAAAACGTATTGAAAAACATTAAACAAGTGTAATAAAGCAAACTCATGCATAAAGGTCTTTTTTTTCCTCTAAAAATTCGCCTTTTGTGATAAATCTTCAAGTCTTCCTTGAAATTCTTTACGAAATTGTCTCAGTGTTTCCTTCCAGCGAGCACAGACACGCTTTTAAACGCGAAACTTCCGGTTTACCCAAAAGGAAACGAGAACAGGTTTCCATGGCAACGTAGACACAGAGCCGCCGACCTGAACGGGAAAGCGCGTGCAGCAGAATCTTCGTTATCAACCTGTATGTTTAGTCCATAAACTTTACGGTGATTGTTTATTGTGCTTTCTGATTGTTTTTTACACCATAACGATATACCTTACATATCTATACAATATAACTTTCTTCTTTTTTTTGACGTGAGGTTTTTTTTTTTGTTTTTACAGTCGCTGCAGAAATCCGGCCTAGCAATTTCTGTGCGATTAATTCATCATGGATTTTGAGAACAAACTAGAAGAACTTAACATGACACCAGATGAAATAAACCATTTCACTAAAGCCATGAAGAACGAGAAGTTTCGTGAGCTGCTCCATGAATACGCAGAGGAAATATCAAACCCTGAGAACAAGAAGAAGTATGAGGAGGAAATCACACAGCTGGAGCAGGAGAGGGGCATGGAGGTCAAATTTATCCACCCCAGTCCCCATCATGTGCTGAAGACCAGTGTGAATGGAAAAGAGAAGTGTTTTATCAACATCTGCTCGAATAATCTAATCAACAAGCCTACATGTGAAGCCAGAGCGAATGAACAGGGCCAGGTTGGACAGTGCTGGTCACTGCCATACAGTCTAACACCTGGCAGGCCTGATAGAGACAGCAGGGGCAATAAGTGTATGATATATGATGTTGTTTTTCATCCAGACACACTCTACATGGCAGGCAAGAACACAAGATTCATGAAGCTTGTGAACAGAACTGCTACTCAAGGGGTCGAGACCGCCTTTAAAGTCACACTGGAGAAAGCCTATAAGTTATTGAAAAAAATCCAATACAAGGGTGTGCCTCAGCCAGCTGTAATACGTAAACCAATCCCAGGTCAGCCCAGGAACAAGGAATCCTCTTCGCATGATGGAGCTTACCCAGACACTATGCCAATCGAAAATCCTGCACTTTCCTTACCTTCTCTTACTCAAAGTTCTGTCAAACAAAGTTCTTCACTGCCTATACAACCACACTACATGGTTAAATATAGATCATTTGTTGATCTGCAGGACTACAGATGCTCCAGAGACTCAGCTCCAAGTCCACGCCCAAAAGAGATTATCATAACCATAGATTTACCCCTTCTTAAAACAGCAGCAGATATTGACCTAAATGTGACTGACAGAAATCTGACTTTAGCGTCTCGAAAGCCAAACTACAAATTGGAGCTAAAGTTATCCTATCCTGTGGATAGTGACAAAGGAGAAGCCAAATTCAACAAAGCTACAAAAGAGCTCGTCATAACTCTGGCTGTACAGCCAGCTAAAAACCCTGCTGTGGGTTATATTGAGGGAAATCAGTCTGAAAGTGATGATAGAGATTTGATGAAGAGTCCAGATAAACCAGATGAAGCACAGCATGATGCAGAACTGGTCACAGAACATACAGAACAACAGAATTTCTCCGATACATGTTCTGAAGCACAGCCTCAGGAAAACAGGCCTGAACAAGAAGAGGAAAAAGATACACATCTCCACTCTAATGATAAAATTACCTCTTTGGAATCCGAATCTAATCCTTTACATTTGGCAGATGCAACACCAACTCCTGAAATAAACCACACTGACACATCCAGATCATCGGAAAATGCCATGAATATGCCAAAACATGGTTTCTTTCCCAGTTCACATATATGTACCCATAATATGTCTGTAAAGCTTCATGCTAATGAAGAGACTGGCAAGGTAAGACATATTAGCTATTAACCCATGTTCAGCCAAAGACACATTTATATAAAATGTCTATTTAGGGCACACATGCACCTTTTTGTAAGTGATCATGCTGTATATTGGGGATGTCCAGTGTTATGCACAGAGGACTGGGGTGGATACAGCTTTTTTTTATCCAAACAAGAGAAACCACACTTGATTCCATCCATGAACATGGACTTCTCAATTCTCAGGTGTGGTTTAGCTTGGTTGGAATGAAAAATTGCTGCCCAGCTCTTTGTAGATGAAGACTGTCATATTCTAAATCATACTTTGTTCTTTTTTTTACAGGATAATCTTCCCTCAGGCACTAAATCAGTACAACATTCTGCCATGGCACCTGCTGTAAAGCTTGAAGATTTTACACAATTTTCTCTAATGGATGGAACAGAAAATGGGTCACCACTCGAGGTTCCTGCAATGGAGTCACAAATACAACAGGCTGCAACACATGTGGACGAAACTTTGCAGGATGTTCGAAATAATCCTGCAAACACATCCAACTGGTTAATGGAAAAAACTGAGGTACCGGTCATCAGTGATGGACCAACCCAACTTAATTCTCCATTAGACAAAGATAATACAAATAATTCATGTGAAGTTCAAGTGATTAAGGCATTGTCTAAGGAAGAAAATAGTTGTAGTAATCTCAGTTCCACCCTAATGCAACTAAATGAGCAAATGGATAGTGCTGATTCTTCCAAACAGACCAAAACAAATATTACTATGACCACTCCTGCTATCCTTAGAGAGAAAAATCCTGAAGATAGCAGTGAGGTCATTATTGTTGACCAGACCACTTCTGTTGCCCTCTCCTTTCAAAACTCTCTGTGGTTTGAGCTTGACTAACAACATGACCAACAACATGCTTAACTTTAAGTATTTTATTATTTTATTATATAGGTTTTAGTGATGTTATAGTAACACATGATTGGCATAGGTACCCAAATAAAAATATCAGTTTGTAATATTGTCAATCATTAAATAAATGACATTTCTAAATTCAAAACTTAATTTTCCTGTTTTTTTTGCAACTCAGCGGCTGAGGATTTGTATTTTGCCGAAGTCTGTTCACGTGGTGTTTGTGTGTTTCTCTTGCTATGGGAGTTGCAGTCCTGCAGTACAAAGACATGCAGTGTAGAATGATTGTGTTTCCAAATTATTCATACAATATGATTGGGTGTGTCTGTGCTTATGCCCTGCCTTGTGCTCTGACATTAGTTTCTTTGGTTGGATAGGGTCTAAGCCCCCCTGCAACTAGTGTGGAAATAGATGAATTAATTAAATATCCCAATTTATTCATTCACTGCTCTTTTGCAAGAAGGTTTCCTCTCCAGCCTTTAATAATAGTTGGTGATTTTATGATTTTTCTGGTTTCTTTAAGCAATGATCTTAACTCTTCAGCCCTTTCTAAACGTTTTGCATTTTGGGAAATGACTTATGAGGCATACAAAAATAAACTAAGTAATGCCTTTTAGGCGGCTGTAAGTTTATATGAATAAGACTTCATCTAATTAAGGTTAATTTCTTTAATATTTGAGCCAAGGTTTTATTTTTTTTTGTTAAACTACTCTCCACTCAAAGGGCATTAACAAGATGTCATTAGCTGAATAGTCTAATAATTTACAAAACAAAATGTTAAATGAGTTTTTTTTATACTTCCAAAATTTACTTTTTTCAAAAATGTTAATTTATTTGATAATACAAACACATACACAAAAAAAAAAACATGTCATACACAAAATAATGGACCAATCCATAATACAACCTTGAACGTGGCTGTAAAACTACCGGATATTTATTTGGCTGAACCTCCTTCAACACAAGCAAACAATAATGCTGAACAATAATCCTTGCTGCAACTTTATATCTGTAGAGTGGAAATTTAAAATAAAAAATAAATAAATTGTGACCACAAGGTACTTCATGCCATGTGGTGTTTCTTGATGGGTTAAAATTGACCTTTCACCACATCAGTGTCAGTATCACACTGTCAATATCATGCATCACGGGAGCAAGTCCTGTTCACCACAGTCAACAGGACTGGTGATTATTACAGAGATTGATACGAGTATAAAAACTACTATTAGAGTCCACATGAATGGAAGGAAGAACTTCTTCTCAGCTCAGGCCTCTCTGCGCACAGCCGTCCAGGAACTGGCAGTAGCATGTGAGCGAGCAGAAATGGCACTGAATAGGAGCCTCTGTGCCTCCCATGTTATCTACAAGCACCACAGTGTGGGAGACTTGGTGTAGGTTCATGCTCACAGCCGTCTGTATATGCGAGCTTACACAGGAACAGCCGCAGTTGCACACCTTTGCCAGTTCCATTTTGCCACAAAGGTGAAAGGGAATGAGATGAGGTCCATAAGGGATTCTGTTGCAAAGAAAATAGACATGTTTGTTCACTTTGCATTAGGGTTTAAATTTCAGCAACAATTTTATTTTACACAGGATTTACACCATGGCCAAAATGTAACCAATCCACGTTTAAAATTTTTTTTTTAGTTTTGTAATTAAACTGAAGATAATGTACCAAATCAAATTACGGAAGGTGTATGGCTATCAGGTAACCATCCTGCAAGCTGCATATTTAAATCACCACACACTTGTCTTACACTGACAATGAGTCTTACCAGCTCATTGTCATCCAGTTTGAGGGTAACAAGCTCACAGTTTTTTATTAAACTGAAATCTTAAGGAAAGAAATGTAACTAAACCTTTACTGGATCTTTAATGATCTTGCTTGTGTGAACCGCTCAGACCACATGACCCTTTACTATTGCTTAAAAATAAAATTTTTATACTCCCTCGCAAACTGAAGCCTTTTTTTCTGATTGGCCTCACCAATAAGTAGTTTTCATATAACGACACAGCTGTTTAGCCCCATACCTATGAGTTTTCATCACATTGTTTGTGGAAATGCTTTTACTTTCACTATTAAACACAGCTGTGAATCTGTGATTCAAGCATTTAAGTGATGGGCATGATCTAAGATCACTTAAATGACCACCCCCCCATTATTTTTTCCAAGAAGATCACCGTCCAGGTTTTAATCACATGTGGGACAACCCATTTCCAGTAATTTCAAAATTGAGAGACTGGATTTTTTGCTTTAATTATTTCACTTTATATGTACTAAATCTAGAATATGACAGTTTTACTTAAATTCAATTACCAAAAAAAATTATGCTTAAGATATTCTAATTTGTCAGTTTACACAGTCATGGCATGCTGGAATTGTTGATTTTACAAAATATTTGAAGAAATATTTGAAATAGTAAATGATGCTCAGCATCAGACTTCCAATGTTTAAGTAATAGGTATTTGGTTTAGTCGATACTAGCAGATGTAGTATTTTTCTGTGTATTAGTATGGTGTTTACATATGGTATGGTACGGTTAACCTTTGCATGGAATTGCCCACTGCAGTAATTATCCAATCAAAGGATCTTACTGTAAATATTTGCTTATTTAAATTCTAATGAAAACTTTTTTTTGGTCATGCAGTGTACTTTCTATAGTTAAACAAAAACAGGACTAATCATCTGTAAACAAGCAATTCAGATAAAAATTACCTATAGTTGAGCACAGCTCTGGAAGCCAGCTCCTCGAGACTGAGAGGTAATGTGAGCTGAATGCTGTGATCAAAAGGATTAGGTTGAACAAAAGGGTTCCCAAACAGGTCCAGGTTCTCCAGAGACAGCTTGCGGAAGTCTCCAGGCAGCACAGTGAGCTTATTATGGGCCGCTGACAGAAAACGCATTTTGGTGAGCCGGCCAATGTGGAAGGGCAGCCTTACCAGCTCATTGTCATCCATTTTAAGTGTAACAAGCTCACACAACTTGCAAAAGCAAGCAGGCAGCAGCTTTATGCAGTTTTGGCTCAGGTCCAGACGCTGCAAAGATTTCTGCAGACTGGAGAGGCACAGTGCTTCACTGAAGCTCTCCAAACGGTTGTTGTTAAGAATCAGTTCTGTCAGGAAGCGGAGATCCCCGATGGTGTCTGGGAGCTTCTTGATATGGTTATTACTGAGGTCAAGTGTTCGCAGTGATTTTAGACACAACATGCGCATGTCCACCCTGGACAGCTTGCAGTAAGACACTTGCAGCTGCTCCAGCGAGTACGGGAAGCTAGATGTGAGTGGATAGTCCTTCTTGGACATGATGGTGAGCTTCTTTTTGGGTTTCTCCACATCTCTGGCACGAACTGGGGTTAGTGTGGAAAGTGCAAAGCTGTCTCTACAGTTTCCTCTGTGTGCAAGTTGAGCAGCTGAAAGGAAGGTTTTCAAGCTGGCAGTATCCGCCTAAAAAGATGCATTAACAAAAATGTGTGGTCATCATATAACAAGAATCTCCAGTGGACACAGAAACTTAAAACTAATTATGAATACCTGAGAGTAATAAAACTAATCCAGGCTACAATGTAAATCAAAAGTAAAGGCCAATGATGGGAATGTGACAATATTGAGAATGCTTTCCTGGCCCTGCATTCCCACTAAAAAATATGAAGAGTGAACAATAACGTCTAAACCATGTACCCAACATGTCTGGCCAGCCATGTCTGTGCAGTATAATGAGAAGACTCTTTTAATGATAAAAAGAAATAAGAAATTTTAACATTTTACCCATACAATACAAAAAAACAAAACAGCATTACCTTGCTCATGCAGATGTCCACCATGGGTTCTTTAAGTCGTACGGTGGCTTTCCCCTCTTCTACAAAGCATGTAAAAAACCTCTCTATGTTCTCCTTAAGCTTTATGTGTAGAAAACAACATGGGCAAAGCGTCAGTAGTATTTTGTATATAAAATAAACTCTTTCTGACCATTCAGAATTAAGCATTATGAATATTGATAACGGAAGACTGAACAATTTTGCTATGTGCACCTGACTGATAGCATGGAAGAAGTACAGTATGAGGTGCCAACAGCAAAACAAAAAATACATAGCATCCAACATGGTGAATTTAACGGAATGATGTCATACCCTATAGTCTTCCAGTAACACTGACAGGTTGTTTTGCTGCAGGCAGCTCATACTTTATCCATGCTAGCAGTCAGGTGCACATAGCCAATTTGTTCAGTCATACCACCTCATTGTTGATAAACAACATGGCCCCAAGTGTATTATTCAGTATTATACAGGATTTACTTCTGTAATCTGATTGAATGAGAGGCAATCAACAAGTGGTGATAACAGAGCATAACAGCATGTTAAACGATATTACAACCCTCCGCAGTACTGGAAAGAGGGGGAAGTGTTCATCTTTCTTAAACTTTTCCACAATTTGGGTGGGTGAATCTGTCAACAGGACAATGATTAGTCGTGAAAGAAAACTATAAGAATACACCACCCCCACCATGAAACATAGTGGTTTCAGCAACATGTTATGGGCATACTTTCCTTCAGCAGGAACAGGGAAGGTGGTGAGAGTGGTTGGGAAGATGGACAGAGCCAAATACAGAGCAACCTTGGAAGAAAACCTATTAGTCTGCAAAAGTTTTGAGACTAAGTCTGAGACTGTTTCACTATCCAGCAAAATAATGACCCTAAACATACAGCCAGAGATAGAATGAAAAGGTTTAGATCAAAGCATATTCAAGCGTTAAAATGGCAGAGTGAAAGTAAAGACCTAAATCGAATTGAGAATCTGTGGCAAAGCTTGAAAATTGCAGTTTGCAGACGTTCTCCATCCAATCAGACCAAGACTGCGCTATTTAGCAAAGAGGAATGGGCAAAAATTTCTCTCTGGATGTGCAAAGCTGGTAGAGACATACAGTACATTACCGATGTAATTGCATTGAAAGTTTCTACAAAGTATTGACTCAGTGGGGCTGAACACCAATGCACGCCACGCTTTTCAGATAGTTATTTTATAAATTTTTAAAAACATTTTACAATTTTCCTTCCACTTCAGAATGTGCTGCTTTGTGCTGGTCCATCACATAAAATCCTAATAAAAGTTAATTTACGTTTGTAGATGTAACATGACAAAATGTGGAGAAGTTCAAGGGGTATGAATACTTTTGCAAGGCACTGCATGTGTTGGCAGAGCAAAATATCAAATAAATAAACAAATGCATCATAATCTAATGAGGTTTTGGGGGACTGTTGTATAAAAGCAATATCCCACTGTAGGCTATGTGCTGTGAAAAGCACAACAGTACTCTCTCGTGTGATGATAATAATATTGTGTAACACACACATTATAACACACTTGCATAACTTGCACACTTCGTCTGTTTTTACAGTGTTTATATTTTGATATTCATTTCATACTTTTGCATATTTTTCATATTCTGCCTTAATTCTATGTTTATACACACCTATTCTTATGTATACCCATATTTAGTCATTTCTATGACTATTTTTATGCTTATTTTCTAGATTTTTTTGCGGCATTCATTAGGGGGGCAGCAAAGAAAGAATCTCACTGTACAGGGGGGAACAAGTTTCTTTACTGTGCATATGACAATAAATTGTAAACTTGAATTACTTGGTGATTTGTCAGGTTGTGCAGGTCAAACACACTGTTCTGATACTGATGGTTCAGTAATGGTCCATAACCCTAACCCACCTACCATTAAAACACTTACCTTGTACTTGGTTCCAGCTCTGTCTTTTACTGTGCAGATCAGTAAATAGACGTTAGTCCGCTGTGTACTTTTATCCACGTGTTTCCCGATAGACAGCACAGCCCTGGACCCTCTGCCTTTGCTTTTGACGCCGAATGTCGGCAGCATCCGATTCACCACTTCAACATCGCACTGCAACTTCATCGCGGCGCAGCAGGGCAACACCTACCGCCGCACGCGCCGAGCTCCACCCGCAGGACGGAACAGCGCGAATACTAAAGACTTGACTAGCTAGCTAACCTACTGGCTAACGCTAAACGTTACTACTTACCAGTTAAATCGTAATGTTAAAAAAGTGATGTGAAGAAAAGTTTACCAGCATGGGAAATCGCAGAAATTACTCACACAACACATGTCCCACTATTAGGCGATTAAAACAGCACAACAATTATAGCTAAAAATAAAACCAGAACATAGTATTCGGTCTCTAATATTGAAAGTATTAAAAGTTTAGCTATAGAAAGGGTTAGCCTATGCTAGCTCACAGGGCCACGAAACCAGGCAGTATTTTAAACCCACACTGCTAATGCAGCATGTCAGTCCTTAGATGTCATGTTTTAAGTCTGACGGGTTTAGTTTTGTTCTCTAACGCAATCACCCTGAGATTAAACTCGCTGTTTGAGAGGGAACTTCTCCCGCGCAGAGCTGTTTACAACCGCCTCGCTACGTCTACTATACTACGACACTAGCGTACTTAACAGTACGGGGAGAAACAGTACAGCAGCGGGTTCTTGGCATACTGTCTAGTACGTTAGTGTCCGCTTTTTTCAAGTTGACCCTATCATTATGGCGGCCCAGTGTTGTCTGAAGTCACTTCCTGTTAAATCCGGAAGTAACTTAAAGTGTAAAACGGGTTCTTTCATGCGCGTGAGTATCTCCGCGTTAATCGTGTCTTTGATCTCAGCCTGTGTACGACCTGCACACTGCTAACCCACAGGTGATCTCTAGCTCTGCAGTACTTGTTTTTTTTAATTATTATTATTTTATTTACGTTCGGTTGTTTCTGCATTGTTTACGTGTTTCATTCGAGAAATTTAAATTGCTATGATGTAAATATTTACTCGAAGGACCTACTTTAACATTTTATTTAAACATAATAATAGAAGATTCTAAAGTCTAAATTCTAATGACATTAATAAAAGCAGTTGTGAACAGGTCATGGAGTAGCCCCTGTCCTGTCCTGTCCTGCCCTGTGCATATTTCCCTGCTCTAAAACACGATTCAACCTGTCAGCAAATCCTTAAAGTGGTTGTGTGTCTTGGTGCATGGAAAAGTAAAATGTGCAGCAGAGATGGTACTCTCTGAACCTGTGGCCTTAGCAGTAAAATAGGGAAATAAAAACAACACCATATTCCTTGCCTGTTCCTATAACTAGGTAAGGATGGCAGACGATGATGACGACGGCAATCTCCAGGAGTTCCCAGAAGAGCTGGATGAAGAGAGGGATTTTGGGTGGCATGAGCAGGGAGAGCTGGACCAGTCTGAGGGCGATGGTGATAATCTGGAGTCCATCTTAGACACTCCAGCAGAACGCAGTGGTCACATTGCAGTGGTTGACGAAAACTGTATATATGTCTGGGGAGGATATAAGGTAAGCTGATATGCCAGTAAAATATAAAGTTTGCAATCATTTCTGAAAATAAAGACAAACCTATCTATTTTTCAATTAATCAGAATGCTGAAGCCCCCGAGATATTTGACTTGTACTTGCCACAGAATGAAATCTGGATATACAACATGGAAACTGGAAGATGGTACATTTTTATTAACTAAATGCTTGTACGTAATTGATAAACTTTAATGTCATTTTTGATTCATTTTATCACAAATATATTTCCAGGAAAATGCAGGTGTCTAGAGGAGATGTCCCTGACCCAATGTCGGGCAGCTGTGGTGTGTGTGTGGAAGGCATTCTGTATCTCTTTGGAGGTCATCATGCTAGAGGAAATACTAATTTGGTAAGGTTATCTCTCCAAAGGCTGCAGCATGTCCCATATGGCTGAAAGATTGTCCACAGGAATAGCTAGGTATATGTTAACATCATATTTGTGCATATCAGGTCAGCGATGAACAGCATGACTTAAGTCTCAATCTATAGGTTTGGTGTTTTATTGTATTGTAGATTGGCAAAAAAACCTGTTGTAAGGTATAATTTGAATAATTGTAACACAGCACAGGAAAATTCTCAAATTAAAAGGTGTTTAATTTTTCTTAGCCGCATTTAATTCAATTCAATTTTATTTGTATAGCGCTTTTAACAATTGGCATTGTCCCAAAGCAGCTTTACACAATCAAAAGAATTATTTAAGTTTGTATGGAATGTGAACGTGTATGAATCAAAATGGTCAGATAGTCCTTGATGAGCAAGTCGAGGGCGACAGTGGCAAGGAAAACTCCCTGAGATGGCAATAGGAAGAAACCTTGAGAGGAACCAGACTCAACAGGGAACCCATCCTCATCTGGGTGAAACAGAGAGCAGGAATTGATCTGCAGTCATACTGTGTGTTAGGTGGCAGGCAGTTCAGCATCACAGTTGATGTTAATTGATGTTAATATGGAGTCCAGTTAGTTATTAAAAACTCAGGTAGACTTGTATGAACTATCGAACTGTCAAGTCCTCAGAGAAACAGCTGCCAACACCAGTCGAGGCCAGAACCATCTTCTAGGTAGCGAGAACCATCCCCAGACACGAGACGCATCCCAAGAGACACACGGGGCATCCATGTGACAAGATCTCAAACCACAAGCGGGGCACCAGGATGGGTCAGTCAGGTCCGAAGGGCAGAGGGAGTCTGAATCACAGGCAGCTCAGGAACAACATGTGTAGCTCGACAGAGAGAGGGAAGGAGAGAGAGGGGGAGAGAGAGCAGAAGAGAAGAGATAACAGTTAGGTATGGTCACAGTCACATAATGTATAATGTGAATGTATATTTAGTGTAGAGTGCAAGCAGAGACTCCGGCAGGACTAACTATGACAGCATAACTAAAAAGGGAGAGCCAGAAGGAAACACAGACATGAGGGCTCCCTGAGATGTAAAGCAAACAATCACCTCACCGTCAACAAACCTGAGTGATCAATGAGAGTGAGGAAGACAGCATCTAAACATACCAGTTCACCATAATACTCTACGTCCATGAGTCCCCCAGATCTGCTTCTTTACCTATGGCAAATCTATTTATAAAAATGCTTGATTAAATAAATAGGTTTTTAGCCTAGACTTAAACACTGAGACTGTGTCTGAGTCCCGAACACTATTTGGAAGACTATTCCATGATCTTGGGGCTGTGTAAGAAAAAGCTCTGCCCCCAGCTGTAGTTTTCATAATACGTAGTACTGACAAGCAGCCTGCATCCTTTGATCGAAGTAGGCGTCGCGGATCGTAAGACACTAACAACTCACTCAGATACTGCGGCGTGACTGCGGCTTTATATGTCAAAAGTAGTATTTTTCAAATCAATGCGAAATTTCACAGGGAGCCAATGAAGTAAAGATAAGATAGGTGTGATGTGCTCGTATCTTCTGGTTCTAGTGAGGACTCTTGCTGCTGCATTTTGGACTAGCTGAAGCTTGTTTATGCACCTAGTTGAACAACCAGACAGTAAGGCATTACAATAGTCCAACCTAGAGTTGATAAAAGCATGAACTAGTTTTTCTGCATCGTTTAGCGACAATATATTTCTTATCTTGGCAATATTTCTGAGGTGAAAGAATGCTATTCTGGTAATATTATCTACATGAGCTTCAAATGAAGGACTGGAATCTATAATCACACCAAGGTCTTTCACTGTTGCACTTGATGGAACAGAAAGGCCATCTAAAGTTACAGAGTGATCTAGAATTTTACTTCTAGCTATATGCGGTCCTATGACTAGAACTTCTGTCTTATCTGGGTTAATTAGCATCCAATTTCTTATATCCTGCACACATTGCTCAACTTTATTAATCTGGACTGCTTTGGACTGAGAACTGTAAATTATATGTGATATACGAGGTGGTATCAAAAAGTTTGGAGACTAGTTTTGTAACTCGTCAACAGATGGGAGTACAAGGCTGAACGCACAGTCACAGGGAGCACTGACCTTCATAAGTCAGTGTGCCAAAAGACATGGTCATGTGTACATCGGCAGTTGTGCAACTGGTGCTATTTTGATCAAGTACTGTATAGGCTTATTATGAAACTGGTGTATATGGGTACGACCCTGAGAGAAGCAACAGTCTTCACAGTGGAAGAGCCCTTCCATGACCTAAAAAAGGCGAGGCGGCTCTGCAGCTCGACCAAGTACATGCTTATCGTCTTTATCAACATTCACGGCATTGTGCATTGAGAATTCGTCCCCAGATCGCCAATATCGAATTATACTGCCAGATTTTAAGGTGTTTGAGAGAGGACTTATGATGAAAACGACTGGATCTGTGGCACGCGAATCTCAAAACTTTGATACCCCCTTTTGTTTCATTTTCACTTTTGTAGTCAACCTTATCCTTTGTATCACAGTCTAAATTTTCAGTCTCATTAATGTCAATGCAGAGCAACTATCTATTATCTACATCTCTCTGTGTGTTCATTGACTGTCCTGTATTTTAATAGACAGACCATGCTGATGGCTTGCGTCTAACTTGGACCCTGCTTTCCCACAACTATTCTTTAAATATATTATCAATCCTATAACAGTTCATTTACAGGCACTTGAATGGCATTTTTTTCACATATAATTCTAATAATAAATAGATTAAAAGATGTCTTACATAACAGTGAAAATAGAAAAAAATCCCACACAGAGATAAGTTCTTGTTTTCATTAATGTCATGGTAGCTATATACAGTGCATCTTGGAAAATTAGAATATCGTAAAAACAATTTTGTTTTGTAAAGGAATTTAAAAAGCGAATCTCTCTAGATTCATTACATGTACTGTATATTGAAATATATCAAGCATTTTTTAATTTTTTTTTTTATTTGAATGATTATGGCTAATAGTTCTTGAAAAATTCATATCTTAAAATATTGGAATATTTCCAAAGATCAATCAAAAGCTTTACAATTGAGAAATTGTTGAAAATTTTAAAGAAATTGCTCATTTGTAAGTCGTGGGTGCTTTAGCACAAATTAGTGCATCAATGCAGCATGGCATGGAGACATTTGGCCTGTGG
The DNA here is from genome assembly GCF_024256425.1 of Clarias gariepinus. Taxonomy (NCBI): domain Eukaryota; kingdom Metazoa; phylum Chordata; class Actinopteri; order Siluriformes; family Clariidae; genus Clarias; species Clarias gariepinus. The sequence continues at coordinate 25,734,542 of NC_071112.1, forward strand.
TACTGAAGTGGCTGGTTATCAAAGACGAGATTGCTTTGATGGCTGCCTCCAGCCTGTCTATTGTTGGGTCAGGTGTTTATTTTTCTCTTGACAATACCCCATAGATTTTCTTTTGGGATTCAAGTCGGTCTGGCTGGCCAATCAAGCACTGTAATATCATGGTCAGCAAACCAGTTAGTGGGTCTCTCCTTTTTAAAGATGTACTATAAAATAACCATCACACCAGGCTTTCTTTTTGTTTCTTTTAAAAAGGAATAGACAAAAAACTTGGTTTGTCATTTCAGAGAGAAAACTGGCAGTGCAAACTCCTCTGTCTGCTGAGAGTCAAGAGTCACAGCTGCTCTTTTTGGGGGGTTTTGGGAGATAGGATAGAGCTTTCCTCATAGTAGGTTATACCCTCACATGACAGCATGAGCAAGAGTTCGAATATAAATGGGTCTTATAATAAAGAAACATGCCTGGGGGGTAGAAAATATAAGACAAGGCAGAGATTAAATTTGAGGCACAGCTATGAATATCTGGGAATAAGATCTATCTCCATATTTGAAGTACACTGCAGCACAATCTAATATTTACTAAAAATTCTTTTCAATTTAGCATTGAATAGCATTTATTCACCCCAGTCCCATATTACCCAACTAATGACAGAAATTAAGTCAGGCAAAATACAATTAGATGGTTGTGTTTGTAGTATCTGTGTATCACATGCAGCATATTTCTGCTTTTTTGATGCTGCTGATGGTGTTTAATTATTTTCTACCACTGGTACAGGTTTATCGTCTGCCTCTGAGGGCCTCTGACTTCCAGTGGGGGAGGATGAAGGACCTTAAGGGTTTGCCCCCCACAAGTAAAGACAAGCTAGGCTGCTGGGTATACACAAACAGGTTAGGATTTATCATAATTCTACATAGTGATTAAATGAAATGGCATAATCAATGAACAGCAGCAGCTAATGACCATAAATCATGATTGGGCTGTACATTGATTTTCTGTGGTGTTCAGGTCAGGTGGGTTAATGAATAATAAGCGGGAATTTAATAATAGCAAAGCCTAGAACAAAATTAAGTTGGGAGACTATTGTACCTGTTTGATGCTATATGTTGCTGGCCCAACAAACCAAATAAAAGCTCCTAGATTGGCCCCAAATTCAGGTATTATATAATAAAGTTTTTGAGGAAGCATATGACGGCGTGCAGAGAGATAAGCTGTGGAATTATGGACGTCTGGAATGGCAGAGAAATATATTAGAGTGATGCAGGACATGTATGAGAGCTGTAAGACATTGATGTGGCTCTGAGCCCCTTCTTGTTTGCTCTGGTGATGGACAGGATGACAGATGAGGTTAGACTCCATGGACTATGATGTTTTCAGATGACATTGTGCTTTGTAGCAAAAGCAAGCAACAGGTGGAAGAAAATCTAGAGAGGTGGAGGTACGCTCTGAAAAGGAAAGGAATGAAGGTTGGGAAAAGACAGAATACATGTGTGTGAATGAGAGGGTTCCAAGTGGAACAGTGAAACTACAGAGAGCAGAGGTAAAGAGGGTGCAGAAGTTTAAGTACTTAGGGTCAACAGTCCAGAGCAAGGGAGAATGTGGTGTATAGACAAAGAGATGTGTGTACTGTATAGGCAGGTTGGAACAGGTGGAGAAAAGTGCCAGATGTGTTATGTGACAAAAGAGTATTAGCGAGAGTGGAACCAAAGTTTTCAGGACAGAGGTTTAATTCAATAAAATTTTATTTGTATAGCACTTTTAACATTCGTTATTGTTGCAAAGCAGCTTTACACAATCAAAAGAATTATTTAAGTTTGTGTATATTGTAAATGTGGAAAAACTCCCTGAGATGGCAATAGGAAGAAACCTTGAGGGGAACCCATCCTCATCTGGGTGAAACAGAGAGCAGGAATTGATCTGCAGTCATACTGTGTGTTAGGTGGCAGGCAGTTCAGTATAATAGTTGATGTTAATTGATGAGACCAGCGATGCTCTACGGTTTGGAGACGGGGGCACTGAAGAAAAGACAGGAGGCAGAGATGAAGGTGTTGAGGTTTTCTTTGGAAGTGACAGGGATGGATAGGATGAGTCCATCAGAGGAACAACCCATGTTAGATGTTTTGGAGATCAGTCAGAAAGGCCAGAATTAAGAATTAAGGCAGTTCTGAAGGCAAAAGGGGGTCAAACACCGTATTAGTATGGTGTTCCTAATAATCCTTTAGGTGAGTGTATATAAAGTAGTAATAGCTTGATTCTATTTGATCGGTTCCTTTTAATCACAGGCTGGTATATTTTGGGGGCTATGGATATGAGGCAGAAGCAGACCATCGAGGAACCTTTGAATTAGATGAAAATTCTCTTCTGGTAGGCAATTAACATTTTTTTTAAATGTTACTTAAAAAAGGAGGACTAGTAGCAGCCTTTGAATGTCATGCTTTTGCAGGGTAATCACCAAGCACGTGGCTGGAACAATCATATCCACATTCTTAACCTTGAAACTTCAGCTTGGAGTCAACCCATTACAAAGGTAGTAAGCATTTATTTCTGTATGACCTTAAAATGAGAGTTTTAATTGTTTGAAGGATGAATCCAATAATAAATCTCCTTTTCTTGATGTGTTTCGAAGCAATGTTTATTAATCATAATCATAACTAGACTCTGATTTATTTGTATGCATCACAGGGAAATGCTCCAACGCCACGCGCAGCTCATGCTTGTGCAACTATGGGAAACAGAGGTTATGTTTTTGGAGGCCGATATATGGTGGGTATCTAAAAAGTGAAATTTCTAAAGAATTATTTTTTTAATTAATCTTTGCCTTAGTAAAATCTGTTTCTCAACAGGATCATCGGCTAAATGACTTGTACTATATTAACCTGGACACCTGGGAATGGACAGAAATGTGAGCTGCCATGTAAATCTGGCACATATAGTAAATTAAGGTTGGTCATGTTCATTTGTGAGGCAAATGTAATGTGCACTTATTTTAGGTCGGTACCCCAGCATGGTCCAGTTGGCCGCTCATGGCACTCTTTCATACCCATGTCATCAGATCACATCTTCCTGTTTGGTGGCTTCACTACTAATCGAGAAACGCTAAGTGAGTAATAAAAGACACTGACTCCAGATACCAAGCTGTGGTGTATTTCATAGTGGTTTATTCTAGGGCTCGTCTCATATAGGTGATGCCTGGCTGTACTGCGTGACCACAAATGAGTGGAAGCAGGTTATGCACAACCACAAAAAAAGTCCGAGGTGTGGATCCCTTTAATTTATTTAAGACAATAAATTTTATTTAAAAACATAAAAAAATGCTGGTCATATTACATTCCTTTAACGTGTGTTTGTTTTCATATCTTGGGGAAGACTTTGGCACACAGCATGCCTAGGTCCAGATGGAGAAGTCTTTGTGTTTGGGGGCTGCGCTAATGATCTTCTCTTACATCAGCAAGCAGTAAGTATAGATATGCATGTTTAAGGGTTATTTGTGAAAAACAAGCTGTATTTTGCTTCAGCTAACAGTGTTGGTTACATGCAAGGTTTTTTTTTTCATCAGATTAAAATGGCAGTAGGGTTAAAGATTAAACTGACGATCAGTTCTAAAATAACCATGAAAGGGGAAACAGACATCCATTTTGTGTTGCTAAAAGATTTTGAAATGGCATGCGTCTCTTCAGTATTTTTTTGCAATATTTACATTGGATTTTATCATAATTATGATGTCTATATTAATTAAAAGCTTGGGACATAATAGAAATTATGTGGGATAACGATTGTGTACAAATCATAAACAAACCAATACTTTCATACTACAACATTTACTCTGCCATTCTCGCTTCTATCTAATTGCATCTTCATGAGGAGGCAGAGATGAAAATGTTGAGGTGGCAAGTGACAAGGACAGAAAGTATTATGAATGAGTCAGTCAGAGGGACAACCCATGTTAGATGTTTTGGAGATCAAGTCAGAGAGGCCAGATTGAGGTGGTTTGGAGATTGTGAATATATCAGTAGAAGGATGTTGAGGTTGGAACTGCCAGACTGGAGGTCTAGAGGAAGACCAATTCTTGCTTTTATCTAATTACGGATGCACTTTTGGGTTATTGCTTTAAAGCCAGAAACTGTTTTGAACACCTGATTTGCTTTTTTTCCCCCTCTAGTTCACACATTTATTCTCAGTCGTGGTAAATTTTGTTTTTGTTTCAGTCCCATAGCAATGAGCTACTAATTTTCACAGTCCAGCCAAAGTCTCTGCTCAGGTGAGTGTTTAGCACAAGCTCTTACACAATGCAGTCAAATGGCTAATCAGTCACCAGAGATGTTGTTTCGTGTGTTTTTATGCATAGGTGCTGCAAAGAGGTGGTCGTGCAGCACAGACATCGGCTTGAGAGTATGTTTGAGTGCTTGCCCAAACATCTCCTACACAACCTTCAAGGGAGATTTGGTTCACCTACTGATGGAGGGTTCTAGAACCATGTGTATGCAAATTTCATAAGCTAAGAGCAATAATGGGAATCTGGGGCATAACTCTAGTGCTCCTGTGCTTAAACACAAGGAGGCTTGTTTGCCAAGTCTGCTGTGACCAAGATGCTAATGCTGTGAAGATTAAAGGCCCCTTCTAGTCCAAAATCAAAGCTTGTATGTTAATTGTTTGGTAAAATCTGTACATTGTAAATAAAAATGTATGATTTTTACGTGTTTGAGTGACGTTGGCATATAAAAAGCTGTGATTTCACTCCTGAGCATTAATTTCCTGTCAATTAGTTTTTTACCATCGTCTCTCTATCCACTAAACAAGCAAACAAAAAGGATATTAATTTATTATTATTAATAATAATCAGGCCTTCAACTATTTTTTTAGGTTATCGGTATTATATACAGTACAAATGATATTTAAGGAAAATGTTTTATCTGTATGATGGATAAAGACTCAAGACTGATATAATTATCCATTATTGGCATCCATTAAAAACTTGTACATAAAGCATAAGGCCTACATTTTTTTATTTTTTATTTTACATAACTGTATGTTTGTTTTTTTTTTGTCTGTTGTTTTTCCTGAGGCAAAAATCATTCCTTTCATGTCATTCATCTGGGGCCTTTGATTATATAGGGTGTGTGGGTTTGTCACTTTTTATTTAAGCAGCAAAGCATTGGCATAGTGCATGTCGAGTCTTTCATTTACTTTCATTTTTTTGTTATAGAAATACCGGTCAAGAGATGAACAGAACTTTCTATACACTGTACACAAGAAGTTAAAGTGCATGAGCATAAATTTTGTCTCTGTCTTGTTGTGCATCTACTTGAAAGGATAAGAACATTTTTCACTTGCACAATCTAAAATGCTACTTTTACTTATTCTGGAAAAGGTATTTTCAAAACTTAGAAGCTTTGAACTGTCACTAGCACTATTTTTTTCTTATTTTCTTTTTAGGTCACGAACAGTTGTGTTTGCGTTTCACTGCATGTCATACAGTGTATGGTTGTGACGAATAAATAAATATAATTTTTCTGCATTTGAGAGCCATTATGCACTTCACGGTAATATTTTCAAAAGGAAATTATACAGAATAATACAACACTTAAGAGACATGAGATACTCTTGTGTGAAAAGTTATGTTTGCTATGTCTGAGTATGTCTGCTACCTCCATCTTCTGATCAGGATTTATGAACTTTATGACCTTAAGGGAGCATGGACCTACATGTGGATGGTTGATGCCCAAACAGATGTTACGGTATGTGGTGCATCACTGTAATATAATAAGGTGCTTTCATCAACTACTGAAGTGAAAATTAAACTGGTAGTGAAGAAGGCTGACAATGCATAGTAACTGTAACTTTTCGTATTTAACGTTTTTCATGATCAACAATCTTTGCAATAAAGGTTTTATGAGCACACAAACTTCCCTTTTACCTTTTTTGTCTGAATTTGCTAGTTAGTTACATATATAAAACGCAAATATACTTACTATAAAAACGCAAAGCCTAGAACTCCCATCTTATTAATTGTAACAAAACTGTGATAAAGGGATGTACAATGTTTTTTTAAAATCATACAAAATTCTAAGAATAACCAAAACAATTTTGGCATAAAATTTTCCCACTTATGCTTTTTAACTATTTTTTTGACTCAAAAAGTCCAGAATCATGAATGACAAGGACTAGGGATCACGGAAATACTTGTTGACATTGCATTATATATATATATATACGTAAACTCTTAACTGTGGGACCTTTTTATATAGACATGTGTGTGCCTTTTCAAATCATGTCCAATCAACTAAATTTACCACAGGTGGACTCCAATTAAGCTGCAGAAACCTCTCACGGATAATCAGGGGAAACAGGATGCGCCTGAGCTCAATTTTGCAAAGGCTGTGAATACTTATGTACATGTGCTTTCTCAAAAAAATAAATAATTTATAAATTTGCAAAAATCTCAAGTAAACTTTTTTCATGTTGTCATTATAGGGTGTTGTGTGTAGAATTCAAAAAAATAATAATTGAACACATTTTAGAATAAGGCTGTGACATAAAATGGAAAAAGTGATGCACTGTATATATATGGCATGTTTTTTAAATAGTGAATTTTAGAGCATTTCCAGAAACAATGTTCTTACAGGATTAAGACTAAACAACTGTGTGGCTACCACTGGTAAGTGAAACTAATTGAACAAAAAAAACTCAATTTGCTAAAAGAGCATAAAGATTGGAATTTGGAGCAATGGAAAAGATCATGTGGTCTAATGAGTGTACAGTCAAAAGTTTTGAGAATGACACAAATATTAGTTTTCACATAGTTTGCTGCTAAACTGCTTTTAGATCTTTGTTTCAGTTGTTTCTGTGCTGTACTGAAATATAATTACAAGCACTTCATACGTTTCAAAGGCTTTTATTGACAATTACATGACATGTATGCAAAGAGTCAGTATTTGCAGTGTTGTCCCTCCTTTTTAGGACTTTTACAATTCGACTGGGCATGCTCTCAATCAACTTCCTGAATGATAGCAACCCATTCTTTATAATCACTTCTTGGAGTTTGTTAGAATTAGTGGATTTTTGTTTGTCCACCCGCCTCTTGAGGATTGACCACAAGTTCTCAATGTGATTAAGATCTGGGGAGTTTCCAGGCCATGGACCCAAAATTATAACGTTTTGGTCCCCGAGCCACTTAGGTATCACTTTTTGCCTTATGGCACAGTGCTCCATCATGCTGGAAAATGCATTGTTCTTCACCAAACTGTTGTTGGATTGTTGGAAGAAGTTGCTGTTGAAGGGTGTTTTGGTACCATTCTTTATTCATGGCTGTGTTTTGGGGCAAAATTGTGAGTGAGCCCACTCCCTTGGATGAGAAGGAACCCCACACATGAATGGTCTCAGGATGCTTTACTGTTGGCATGACACAGGACTGATGGTAGCGGTCACCTTTTCTTCTCCGGACAAGCCTTTTTCCAAATGCCCCAAACCATCAGAATGAGGCTTCATCTGAGAATGACTTTGCCCTAGTCCTCAGCAGTCCATTCACCATACTTTCTGCAGAAGATCAATCTGTTCCTGATGTCTTTTTTGGGAGAGAAGTGTCTTCTTTGCTGCCCTTCTTGACACCAGGCCATCTTCCAAAAGTCTTCGCCTCACCTGCCTGCTGCCATTCCTGAGCAAGCTCTGCACTGGTGGCACTCCGATCCCCCAGCTGAATCCTCTTTAGTCAAAGTCAAAGTCAACTTTATTGTGAATTCTGCTACATGTACAGTGCATACATATAGAGAATCGAAATTACGTTTCTCTCATCCTAGATCAAATAACACTGAAGGGGGGAAAAAAACCTTAAATAACACAACCTTAGAAAAACAACAGAGGTGAGGTAATTTATTTACTGTCCTGCAAAAAGGGAAAGTTAACAACACAGAAGGCAGATATGGAGAGAAACGGAACAGTGCAACAGGAATAGTGCAAGTGTGCTTATTTTAGTTGATTAAAGTGACACGTGACATTATAATGAGCAATATAAATATAATATATATAATATAAATACAGTATGAACAAGGTATGTACATTTTTTTTAATGTTATTTCCTGCGTTGAGGTAGTGAAAGTACCAATGGTGCATAAAGCAAAAAGTGACAGGTGCAAGAGTGTGATTGAGTGTATGTGAGTTTGTGTGTTGTGTGTCTGAGTGTGTGTGTGTGTGTGTGTGTGTGTGTGTGTGTGTGTAGGTTACCAGAGTAGGATGGTGGGAGAGGCCGAAGTTGGAAGGGGAGGCAGAGCTGGAAGGGACTTGAGCTTCCTGATCGCCTGATGGATGAAGCTGTCCTTTAGAGTGCTTATCCTGGTTTGGAGACTCCTTAGTCACTGTTGTGCTTTCTTGGCTAGTGCTGCAGTGTTGGTGGACCAGGAGAGATCTTCTGTAATGTGCACACCCAGGAACTTGGTGCTCCTTACCCTCCCCACGAACGCACCATTGATAGACAGCGGAGAGTGTTGGGTGTATGTTTTCCTGTAATCGACCACAATCTCCATTGTCCGCAAACTTGATAAAGAGGTTGGAGTTGTGTGATGGTATGAAATCGTGGGTCAACAGCGTGAAGAGGAGGGGGCTCAGCACACATCCTTGGGGAGTCCCAGTGCTCAGCATGATGGTGCTGGAAGTGTTATTGGCGACCCGTACCGCCTGAGGTCTGCCAGTCAGGAAGTCCAGCAGCCAGTTGCACACTGGGGTGCTGATCCCCAGCTGAATAAGTTTATGAGTGAGCTGTTGTGGGATGATTGTGTTGAACGCTGAGCTGAAGTCGATGAACAGCATTCTAACATAAGAGTCTTTGTTTTCCAAATGTTTTTGAGTGGAGGGCCGTAGCAATGGCATCATCGGTTGAGCGATTGGACCGATAAGCAAACTGGAAGGGGTCCAGAGAGGGGGGGAGGTCAGTCTTGATCTGCTGCATGACCGGCCATTCAAAGCACTTTATAATGATAGGAGTAAGTGCAACTGGGCGGAAGTCATTAAAACAGGAGGAAGATGTTTTCTTAGGTACTGGGATTATGATTGTCAGGACCCGGGGCCTTGCATGCGTTAATCCTACGGAAGGATCTTCTCACGCTGTCTGAGGAAAGCGTCATCACCTGGTCGCCTGGCTGAGGTGGGTGTTTCTGTGTCGTGGTGCTGTTGTGAGTGTCAAAACGGGCAAAGAATGCATTCAGCTCATTCAGCAGAGATAGAGCTGTCACATATCCGCTGTGGGGGCTTGTAATCAGTGAGGGTCTGTATCCCGTGCCACAGACTCTGTGTTCTGTCATCGCTGAAGCGATGGGCAACTCTCTCTTGGAGTACTGTCTCTTTGCCTGTTTGATGCTGCGAGACAGGTTGGCCCTAGCTGTCCCTTCAGTAGTATGTAGACCTCCCCTGTTAGCCATAGTTTCTGGTTTGAAAGAGTTTTGGTTTTAGGAGACGATCCTGGCGCTTGGTGGACTTTCTTGGACGGCCTGAAGCCTTCTTAACAAGATTTGAACCTCTTTTTATTGAAGTTCTTGATGATCCTATAAATTGTTGATTTAGGTGCAATCTTCGTAGCCACAATATCCTTGCCTGTGAAGCCATTTTTATGCAACGCAATGATGGCTGCACACGTCTCTTTGCAGATCACCATGGTTAACAATGGAAGAACAATGATTTCAAGCATGACCCTCCTTTTAACATGTCAAGTCAGCCATTCTAACCCAATCAGCCTGACATAATGATCTCCAGCCTTGTGCTCGTCAACATTCTCACCTGAGTTAACAAGACGATTACTGAAATGATCTCAGCAGGTCCTTTAATGACAGCAATGAAATGCAGTGGAAAGTTTTTTTTGGGGATTAAGTTAATTTTCATGGAAAAGGAGGACTATGCAATTCATCTGATCACGCTTCATAACATTCTGGAGTATATGCAAATATTTATATGTAAAAACTTAAGCAGCAACTTTTCCAATTTCCAATATTTATGTAATTCTCAAAACTTTTGGCCACGACTATAGACTGACCCTATTCTACAGTGATGTTCGGGTAAGAAGAGAAGAGGAGCACATGGAGCGGTGCACTTATCATGCATAGTGCGCACTGTCCAAGCCTCTACAGGCAGTGTTTTGATCTGGTGTTGCTTCTGTCAATTGCTGAAATGAAGTCGGCAAAATGTACTAAATGAACAGGTCATTATATCAGTGGACTTTTTTCCTCCCTTACGGCACAGGCATACTCCAGGACTCCAACTAAAGAGTTGGAGTCCTGGAGTATGCCACAGACCACAACTGCTGTGGGTGTGGGTTGTTTTTGGGGAATCAAGGAAAGTGGGTCATTGTTCTCTAATTTTTATTTGTCTTTCTCCTGGATTTTCTCCCTAATTTAGTCATAACTACTTCCCACTCGTTGAACTAAATTGAACAATACAATGCCTATACAATTCAATACAATCGCTGTCATAAATGTTCTCATTTTATTTTTTTTATATTCACAAATATTTCATAAATGAACTGGATAAATGTGAATCCAAAGTATTTTATGCTAAATAGAAAACATATTTAAGAAAACATTGAGTTTCCCCCCTTTGCACTTTACAAGCTGTAAAGGAGCAAAATTATTGCAATTATCCTCAATTTTTCTTTTACAATTAAATGTTTCTAAAACAAGTTTAGGCTCTAAAAAGGCAGATATTTGCAGGTAGTGAACTGTCCGAGGGTTCTCTTGTAATCATCTGAATATTGTCGCATTCCAAGTATCCCATTAATTTACTTCTTCTTTGCTGCCAGAAGGTTCGGAGCAGATACTTTGACTTTGCCAGGCATGTTTCTTGAGAGGTCAGTGTCCTATGTGAAAGGATGTACAATTTTTTTAATTTGTTGAACATTAACTAAACATTTATTGATTCATAAACTATTAAACTTGTACAAATGATCATCTGATTTAAATAAATGTAGGAAAGAAAAATACCTTCACGCTGCGGAACAGGTCTTTCTCTCTAGCATTGGCTTCTTTAGCATGCATGAAGCTGAACACAGCAGTACGGGCAGCTGACAGAGTTAAAGGGTCATCATTCAGATATGAAAATAATGAATTCACACTTAATGATGCAAAATGTATGCTTATATTTCTTTTTTTTACCTTTTCCTTTCTTTTGCGTCCCAGGAGTTAATTTCACTTTGTACCTGAAAAAAAGTGAGGCTCATTATATAAGGATGTAATGATATAACAAATATTACAAATGTTTTTAATGGCCAGAGCAAATCTTGAATAGGTTCACTGAAGGGTAATCCTGTTTTATGAGTAATAATAAAACGCAGTATTGTATATATATTGACTGAGCAATGAAGTTACTGACTGTATGTCAATGACTGTATGTGATTAGAGATGAACTGATTTGTACTTGTAACTGGAGAGAGCTGTGTAAGGTGCACACACAGGAACTGCGAAGAGCAGCACATCGTCTGGATGTGGCTGACCAGTGAGACAGTCAAGAAAACTTTCAAATTCCTATTTAAAAAAAAGAAATGCATACACCAAGTAAACCAACAGAGTTACTGAATACTACAAACATTTATTATTCTAAGGAGAGTTCGATCTTTGATTATTCTGACATTTTATATACTGTATAATACTAATTCTGTAACTATTTTAAACAAAAATACTGGGAATAGAAAAATAAATATCAATGTAATTAGTACTTTGAAAAATAGAACTGAACAAGAGAGTTTATAAAGTGTCTCTTTAAATATTTTTCTGTGGGTTAGAACTGCAACCAGGGATTCAAATAAGATGCATAATTTGCCTTAATTTCCTTTTAGTTACCCATATTCTGTACATATTTGAGAGTAGCCACATACGACTGGTGGTTATGGAGTGATATCCCGGACAATATTCAAAAGGAATTGCAAATTACATTTGCATTTGCGTTTCCCATATGTGGACGCACAAAGTGTGACATAATTCAAATGCAATTGCAATCTCTGCATTACCGTTTCCTGTTTCGCCTTGGTGAACGCACACTGCCAAATTTCAAATAAAAAAGAAAAGTCCATTTGCATTTGTATTTTCCATGTCTTACAAGTCATAAACCTGCCATATTTAAATAGCAAAATTAATGACCACGTTTGCTTTTTCACTTTCTCTGCGTCGCGCGTCAAGCCGGACAAAATTCAAATGCAATCCAACACGTTACACGGAAACCTGTCAATCAGCATCAGGGGCGGGTCTATACTGTTGGGCAGGATTGTGTGGGGAGTGATGTCACTCGCAGTCGCCGACCAAGAGGGGAAAATTTGAGCAATGGAGGTGAACAGCAGTAAAGTTGTGTTACTGTATGCGCTAAAATGCCCCCAGTCACGGATTGCACCCCTCACAAAATCTCTATCAAATATATTAGGACATCATAATCAAAAATTCATATTATTATTATTATCATCAAATATATTATTACTAATATAATTAACCCTAGGCACGTGACAAATTAATACATGAAAATTAAGACACGTAATACAAATTCTCATATAATTTTTTTTTTTGGAACATTTATTTTGCAGGGGTTTGTCATGTAATACAAAAATGTTTACACTAAATAAATATTGTTTATTATGAAAAATTACATGATGCGATTTTTATTATAAATAAGAAATATAAAAATATACATATATATATGAAAAAAATATATCATTTATATAATTTTTCCCGATACAACATGTCTTTTTTTATATTGCTTATTTTATAATTAAATTTGTTGGGTGCAATTTGTAAATCATAAAACTATTAATTTTTTGTTCTAATATAATATTTGATAGATGTTATGTAGGGGAAGAGGCAATCTGTGAAGGAATTTTAGCGCATAACATTACAAAAATAAAGTTCAATAGCTTTTTCGTTATGTGGTACTATAATCCACTCTATCAGTTTCAGTTTGATTTAATTTTTATTTTATAATTTTTTTTCTTTAAAAAATGAATAAAAAGATTAACTGAATTAATATCAAACTGATCATTGCAAAGGGAAGGGTTGTAGTTATTAGCAAGGATAGAGTGCATTATAGTACAGTTGGTTTTACATTTTCTAAATGCAAAATTTCTATAGCAAAAAAAATATTGAATTTTGTCGATTTAATTGTCATTTTTGCTTTAATTTTTATACATATCACAATTATTTTTATTTTAATAATAAAAAACACCCTAACTCTCATTTAACAAATTATCTGTTTTATTGCCACAAGAATTGTCTGTGTAATCATTTATTTTAAAATGTACATTGAAATATTTATTAATCAATTAAACAAACAAATTAATAAACAAATAATCCATACTGTAGCCTAACAGTGTAATATGTTTAATGTCCTGTGAGGTATTTCTCTGTAATCTTGTGTATTCTTCTGTAAACAAACGGTTGAATCTTGGTTATGCACTTTTTATACGGTCCCTTAGTGACATCGCTATTAAGGTCCGGGAAGCAGTGTTTCTGACAGATTTAGCTCCAGCAGGCTGTAACAGGAGAAGATCTAAAAAAATATATTTATTTGTAATAGCTTCTCTGTCCACTTCAGAGTAAGAAAATATGCGATTTGTCATTTTTGTGTGTTTATTTCTTGATAAACAAATGAGATAATCTCGGTACACCTCCATTGCTCAAATTTCCCCCTCTTGGTCGTCAACTGCCGCCCCTGATGCTGATTGACAGGTTTCTGTGTAACGTGTTGGAAATGCAATTGCAAATGGATTAGCGATTACGTTTGAATTTTGTCCGGCTTGACGCGCGACGCAGAGAAAGTGAAAAAGCAAACGTGGTCATTGATTTTGCTATTTAAATATGGCAGGCTCATGACTTGTAAGACATGGAAAATACAAATGCAAATGGACTTTTCTTTTTTATTTGAAATTTGGCAGTCAGTGTGCGTTCACGGAGGCAAAACAGCAAACGGTAATACAAAGTTTGCAATTGCATTTGAATTATGGCACACTTGTGCGTCCACATATGGGATCCGCAATTGCAAATGTAATTGTACTTTGCATTTCCTTTTGAATATTGTCCGGGATATCGCTCCATAGGTGGTGATGGTTTTGTGGTAAATGCACACTGAGAAAGTCTAGTAACATTATAATTATAATGATAATATTTTATTTAAATTATTCAGTTATTTTAATTAGCTAAGACACACAATGGAGCTGTAGCCAGAAGCAAAATGCTAGAATACACTTTGGATGGGAAACCAGTACACCGTGTGCCATGGAGTGCCATGCAAACACACATTCAGACCCATTATTCATATTGCCAATTTAGCCTAGTCAATTTATCTAATACTTCATCTTTTGGGAGATTTGAAGAAAACCAGAGAAAATGGGAGAAAACCCATTTGGAGAGAGGGAGAACATGCACAACAACTTCACACAGACAACCCAACCCACAGTAACCCAAGCTATGAAGCAGCAAAACTACTAACTATATAATTATTCATCTATTACATATTTATAAATTTAAAAAAGCACACTGAAATTTAAAGCGGAATTCTACTGTGACAATAAAATAGAAATGGGATTAACATATGCAGAAAAATGTTGGGTGACTAATTTATTCTTAAATTACAGTGAACGATAAACATTGTTGAACCAGCTCACATACATATGAGAATATTGGAAACTATCAACACGGACGATCGTGATGTTAAATCTATCCTTAACGCACAGATTTACCTCTGTTTCAGGATTCTCTTGATCCAAATCATCAGCATCCTGTGGCAGAGAAAGAAAAAAAAACAACAACTCACCATTAAGCAGTACTGTATGTACTATATATCAAGCTTTATGTTTCAAATGAACCCCAATAAAAATGTGACTCATAAAGAATCTGTAACTATTATAAAAATAACAATAATAATTTAACTAATAATAATAATAATAATAATAATAGTAATAATAATAAAGGCAGCTTTCCAACCTAATATATGAATATATAAATGCCACGTTCAAATGTTTTGAAGTCATGGTTCGGTGTGTTTTTGGTTCAGTCAAGTGGGAAAAAAAACAGGAATTCTCTTTTTATTCAGTATGAAATGAACTGTCCATTTGTAATAAACTTTTTATAATTTCCTAAACACAAAACGCATATACCTTACTTTCTTAAAAATCAATCCCTATTTCTTGTTCAAGAAAGCAGCACTATCTATTGCAAATAGAGTGAACAATGGTTCTTTTAAATAAAGAGCATGGTAAAGGATAGCTTTAACAAACATGCAACTAATAAGTCAACTCGGGCTGCTGTTCTCAAATCCAAGTTACAGTTAAATGGGTTTTAGCTAAAATCAACATACAAAGGGTTCTTAAATCTAAAAAAATGTCTATAAAGTTTGCTGTTTGAGAAAGGAAATACAAATCACTTATCCATATCTATAAGTTAGCTGAAGAGCACAATGCTAACAAAATTAAATTTTATGTAGAAAACAGTGAATCACAAAAAAATAACTTCAGTTGGGTTTTCATAAACTGGGTCACAATTTTTCAGAAGTTCTGTACCGTAGATCCGTTTTGATTGATCTTAGGAAATATTCTAATGTTTTGAGATACTAGATTTTTTATGAGATGTATAATAATCTGTGAAATTAAAAAATTGTGATTTACATGTGTAGAATACACACAATATGTGATATTTTCACTTTTAAGTTAAATTACAAAAGAAAATGAAATAGTTTTGTTAGCAATGTGCTAGGCAGCTAACTTGAATAAGTGATTTTGTTTCCCTTTCAAACAGCAAACCTTATAGACATTGTTTTAGAAAGTCTCCCAGCAGTAAATAAAGTTAGATGACATTCACTCAGATCACAATACGCACATCCTATTATGATATTGACCTAACTTGAGATCGGCATTTACAAATGTTGTGATGGGAATGTAACCAGAATTAGTAACCAACCCTAGAGCAATTAAATTATTTACTATACAGTACTAAACAGTAAATTAATTCCTTCTACGTACCTTGTCATCCTGTTCTTTGCTGTATTGTCCTGCTTGATTGATGTCTCCCCCAGGCTGATCAGCTTTTTTCGCTGGCACTCTGGGCTTTTGAGCAGGTTTCTGTGGAGCTCGCTTCACAGGCTCCTCTTTTCCCTTTTTTCCTTTCTTTTCTTTCTCTTCTTTATTGGGACCTGCAGACTGTGCAAAGATGGTTTAGTTAAAAAATTAAAGGCATCCTTACCGCATTAACATACTTAAGTTCGCTTTTCACATATCTGTGCTTTACTTGAGTTATACATTCTATAACGAATATCTGTACATTTTACACTACATTTCTGTATGGTGTTGTGCTACATAACCACATAATGTTGTGTAGTAATTGAGTATTTGAAGTGATTATATTAACACCTGCAGACCATATGTAATTGTGTAATTGGTTTTCCCTCCCTGACACTCTGAATAATGAACCCCAATAAAAATGTGACTCATAAAGAATCTGTAACTATTATAAAAATAACAATAATAATAATAATAATAATAATAATATTAATAATAATTTTAAGCAGTTGTTTTTTGGTAAGGTGAAATGGAGAAAGGGAAAGAGACTCTTACTATGATAATGGCTACAGTAGTACATAGTATCAGTTAATACAAGATCAGTAAATTTTGTACTCAAGTACATTTAAAGGTTAGTACTTTTGTAGTTGTTCCAAAGTATAAATGGAAATGGTGGACTTCTTTTTAAGTAATAATTTACCCAGGGTAACAAAGTAACCCTGTACTCAAGTACAGGATTTGCGCACTTTTCCGACCACTGGGTTTAGTTGATATCAAAACCAAACTGACTAATGCACAAAAATACACAAATCAAGCACTACTAACCCCAAGTAATTTCATCATTAACTCTCGGTCTTCCTCATCTTGGTCTTTGTATTTGTCCTTGATTTTTCTCAGCTTGTTCTAAAAGACCACAAACAATACAAGAGCACAATCATGTCATTTGCAGCAATGATATTTAATACCATGACCATAATTTACACAGAGACCAACTTAAACATTTTACGCCTAAACAGACCATTCCTTAGTTATTCTGTCTCAGTTCCATTCAAATTGTTCCTGCATGTCTGACATTCTGTTTTTTTGTTTCTTTCTCTCCTGTGGCTTCTGACTGAAAACCAAAAGGTCTGAATATTTTGAAAGTGTTTTGCTGAGTTCTAGCATTCTATTCTAGCACCCCTGAAAATTACAGCGTTTTCTAATTTAATATCTGGGGAGCCGTGTTTAGCATTTAATATCTCCAGAAATATCATTCGAAATCACAGGAAAAAAGTATAGCCATTTTGTTCCAAATATTTTACAAACTTTGACTTAAGGTTACAAGCCACAAAATACAAATAGCAACAAAATCTAAGACATGCAGTCATACATCTTCAGAATCGTGTGACACGGAATCACCTTCTTGCATTTTTCACCGTCTTAGTATGTTTCTAAAGATAAAGAGATCATCTATGATGCAATGTAACCTTTTGCCCCCTCTTCAGAGGCTGTGCAGCTCCTCCACTCTTAGAAGAACTCTGGTTGGTGGCAGAAGAATTCTGGCTCTCCTTCTTTTTCACCTCAGGTTCTTCTGAATGTTCATCACCCCCCTGTTTGTGCTTCTTCTTCATATCCCTGGATACAAATACATACTAATTTAGCTTTAACTCACACAGATGATGCTATACTAGATAGCATACCATTGTCAACTTCTCCAGTTTTACCTTCTCTGCTTTGCACTAATGTACTTTTTGCCCTGTGACACTGTGTTGTCCTGTTGGAAAAAGACGTCATGTATGAACCTTATGATAATAGGAAACAATGGAAATAGTATATAATACAAACGTAGATGTTTAACTCCAGCTTAATATAAGCTCCAACCAATCTTTGCTTATATTACAGAACCATTAAACCATTAAAGTGCTTTGAAAAATACCGGTGTTGGATCTTCTTGTTTGAAACCAGCAGTGGAGATCCCCCTGCAAAAAATGCAATCTTAATATCATATAGACTTTTCTTTAAAAACAGTTCTTAACATTTAGCAAAACATTTACATAATTTTCGTACTCTTCGAAAAACTTAGTGACCGATTGTCCACTGTTGTTGGGTCCACAAAAAGAGACCCACCATTACTACTATTGTATAATACACACTCTTATCCACTTTATGAGCGGAAAGAAATATGCCGATGATAACTGATCACATTAGATTATCAAATTGCACAGCTCTCTGGAACGTGATATTTGGAAAGCCAATTTTAGATATCCTTACCAAAGGTAGCACTTAGCAAAGCAAGGTTTTTCATATATAAGCCAGACAGACATTGTGACACCAGCCACAATAAAAAAAACTGCTAAATAATGCTAAGCTGAATGAGAGTTTAAAACCTTTACGAGCTTATCAATAAGCTCTCATTACTCTACATGTATTTCGAAAATGCGTCTAAAAATCTAGATGCATTAAGGCAATACAGTCGCACAAAGAAACCTACAGTTAAGTTTTGAGGAAATGCTATGTTTGAGGTTTGAAAAAAGCAGAGGAGTATGATTATGGAAGTTTCTAGTGGTTATCAGGGTCCTTTTTAAATAATGTCTTAGACCGATATGTACTGAAAGTAACAGTGATCGATCATGCTGCATTTTTCTTTTGCCGTCATTGCTAAACAGCAGCAAATCCCAGGCTATATTGTATCTGTATTAATCATGACTCTTTCATGAAACTTTCCCAAATAAATAATGTACAGTACATGTAAGTCAGTTACAGTATATTATTACCTGCTGGACTGAAGGTGCGTGAGCAGGATTGTAGTGTCTGGAAAACTAATGTCAGTACTCTCCTCGTCAACCTTAGTCTCTTCATCAATCCCCCTTTCTCCTTTCTGTTCACACTCATCCTCCTCCTCCTCTTCCTGAAACTGGATTTCACCTGCTTGCTCCTCATTAGCTTCCATCTTCTCCTCTGTTTCAACTTTTTGTGGTACATCATCTTGTGCTTCTTCCATTCTGCCATTCTCCTCGGACACGTCTTCTCCCTCAGCCTCTCCTTCATTTGCACTGTCTTCCCCTGAGAGGAACATGGTACATGTAAAACAATTTACACAAAATGGTAAGCTTTTAGTTCCAATTCAGCCAAAGATTTAAAATAAGCATACTTTAAATGTGCTTTGGTCATTTAAATGTAAATACATTATACCAACATTATTCTGAAGTGTAGCAGTACAGTACAAGAATGAAGATGTCACATAGAATAAGATACCAAATGGTCTGAATACACAAATGGCATGAAATATATTTTAATTAGATTGTTAAAAAACTAACAAAAAACTCTGGTTTGCTCATGTGTGTATGCACAAATACCTAACAGCTCCTCTCCCTCCTCCAAAAGCTCAGCAGTAGTACAGCTTAGGTCTTCTACATCCTCATCCAGCGTTTTAACCTTCCGTTCTCCCCGATGTCTAAACACAGACTGCTCATCCACCTACAGGCACAACAGATAACTGGGAAACATCTAAAACATCTAAAAGTGCATTCAAAACCCAATTCTGCAAATTTCCCTAAAATAAAAAATAAATAAATAAAAAAAGCAGTCCAGAGTGTTTGTCATTGTATAAAATCAACCCCTTAAGTACTGGAAAAGTAAGGACAGTAAGATACAAAAAAATTAAGCTTGGATCAAATATTAAAATATAAAATATAAATTATTTTCATCACATTCACATAATGTTTTTTAACATGGCACCTTTGGTGGCAGCTCCCCAATTTCAATATAAAATTAATGGATTGAATAACTGAAATAAAATATCTCTTTCTTGCATAAAGCATCAAGCTTGGACTTTGGAAAAATAAAAAAAGGTCACATGGCCTTGATGAATCCAAATTAACGGGCATGACAGGGTAACAAGGGGAGAGCATAAAGCAATGCATTCATTATGCATAGTGCCCACTGTACAAGCCACTGGAGTGATAAGACCTTGGGATACTTGAACTGGTCAGACCTAGGCTCAGCATTAAAGTCAGCTGACTCCCTTAAATCGATGACTTCTTTCTTGAAGACATAGGCATGTTTCAGCATGACAATGCAAAGACTTATCTGGTTCAAATTGTAAGAGAATGTTGTTCGGGGAGCATAAGGAATAACTTTCACACAAAAATTGACCTTAACCAAGTTCTTTGGTATTTGCTGGACAAGACTTTACAAAATGCTTCGACTCTCCCGTTATCTTCTGTCACCAAAATCTCAATCAACCCGAAAATTAATGCAACTCTGGTAAAAGGTTGAAACAATGCAACAGTGAATAAAGGCTGTAATTAAAGCTGAAGATAACCCAATGAAATATTAGTGGTGTGATTTTTTTTGTCCCGGCAGTATATAATTTCACATTAAACAAATACTTACTCTGAAGAGAAAACCAAAGCCCATAATAAGATATGAGGGTGGTAAGAAATTCTTCTTCCCTAAGAAAAAATAGGGAGACAAAATAATATTTAATTACCTCTTGGGGCAAACACTTTAACATTTACATTTAGGCATTTGGCAGACGCCCTTATCCAGAGTGACTTACATTTTTATCTCATTATACATCTGAGCAGTTGAGGGACTTGCTCAAGGGCCCAACAGGGACAACTTGGTGGTCGTGAGATTTGAACCTGGGACCTTCCGAACTGCCTTAACCAATGCCCTAACCACTGAGCTACCCCTGACCCTAACATGACTCTAACATAACTAACATTTTTATCTTGGGGCAAACTGATTCAAATTCAAATTTTATTTGTCACATACACAGTCATACACAGTACGATATGCAGTGAAATGCTTAGACAACTGCTCGTGACCTAAAAATAAAAGACTATGAATAGGAATAGGAAATAAATATGAAAATTTTAAAAATTAAATTTAAAATAAAGGGTAGATTGTAGACAACCTTGACATAATTAAATGTGTTGTTTCACATTAGTAGTTCTGATTGTAGTTTTTTGCCATGTTAGTTTTTTTTTTGTGAATAATTCAAACAGCAACAATGAATTAAAAATTATAATTACATACATACATTATAATGATTGTTTGTAATAACTAAAGATAAAATAAAAACAGAAATAAGAGATAAATCAGATTTGCCTTTATATGTGAACGAAGGCTCCACATTCACAAATGTTATTAACACAATCCAACCATGAGTGCACAGTACTGTGAAAAGTATCATCTTCGAGACAGTCACTCCAAAAACTTTTTCGGGGGTGGCACTCCTTAATACTACTTACCTGCATTAGCAGCATAAGAACATCTGTCCTCAAGTGTTTACAGGAGACAGAACACAATGGGTTCATGACTATGCACTTATTATATGATCACATGAGTTTGATATTAGTACTATATCTAAAAGCAGAGCCACATTTACCTCTAATCATGAAGCTTCCTGTGGTTAAGTACTCTCCTGTTGGCGCCGTTTTGGACACCTGCATCAAGCAACAGAAAAAAATATATAAGATCAAATTTAATATCAATTTTTTATATACAATTATTAAAACATTACCATTACAAGTTTGTCCTGGCTCACCTGGTTATGATGCACCCACCAAGCACTGGTGATTACTTTAGCATCCCAAGCAGCACTGTAGCAGACAGCCATTGTTCCAGCCTCGTTAAGTGTGCGTGGGGGAACAGGCTCACCTTAAAATGCAAGGTAGAACTTAATCTTAAAAAATTACATTTCTTACAAATAAGGAGCTAATTACTATAATTAAAGACAGCAAAAACCTGTGTGAAAAACAATCTGAGTGAAATTCTTATGTGGAGTTTACAAATAACGCTGAAGTCAGAAACTATTAAATTTTTGGTAATCTACTTACTTTCAGTTGCTACTAAGGTGTTGCTAATGTGCTAATGTGAGAAAAAAATCTGTGGCTGAACAATTTTTATTTTATTTTATTTTTTACATTTTTTATATTCAGTATGACCATTTTGAAATGCAAGTCTAAGAAAGCAAGCTTCTTTTATGCAAGAAACATCCATTGGTTCCAGTGTTTTTAACCTTGATAAACTTCTTGTTCCAAAGCAGACCATTTCAGATAACTAACTAGGAACAAATTCAGACTGGTTGGTGGTGCTAGAAAGCAGATGTTGGGCACTTCTCCTTGATTTTAACTGGGAAATCAAAATATTGACATGGTAGTTTTTGGAATTGATTTTAACATCACATGGGATGGAAAATTACCAACATGTTCCCTGATAGAGATACGAAGTGAAACCATGCAAACAAGTGCTCCTTTTTCATGCTTCTTTTCATGCAGAAGTTAGGCTGGTTCAATATTCAACCATCATGTTTGAGTGGTATGACATGTTCGAGACCTGCACTTCCTTAGATTGTCTGGGTTACTTCCAAAGTATTTGTCTTACATAAAATTTAGTTTGAACATCCTAGGTGTAACAGTAACCAAAAATAGAAGAAATTAGAAAGGAGGAAAATACTATTTTTGTGTCACTGTGTCACAGCTAATTTACAGGAACTTGTATGGCAGATGCTCCACACAATCTAATCATACTATGAATAAATGAATCTTTAAAAAGATGAATACATAAATGGATCTTTAAAAAGTTATTTAACATATTATTTAACAAAAAAAAAAACAATCATTGACATGGCAAAGCTTTCTATAAGGAAACATTTAAATAGCAGCTGTTGGATTTGTCTTAGGCAAGATTAATGAGGAAACATTGGTTATAGTGGCTATAACATAAATTATAAATAGAATTAATAATATTTATGCCTAATTAAAAAAAACACATCTATATGGCCCAATATATATGTGTGTGTTTTTTTGGCTGGTATTAACCATCCTGTTAGAGATTTCCACAGTGGATCATTCGATACCCATATTTTGCTTTTACGCCAGATGTTCTTCCTGACACAATCCTCCCCATTTTAGGACAATGTAATAGCTATTTATGTAGTAAAATAATTGTAATCTTTCCAAATATTTGGTGCATAAAAGCAATTAAATGACTAAAGACAGCAAAAGTCCTCACTAGAACCAGAAGATATGAGCACATCACCCCTATCTTATTTTCACTACATTGGCTCCCTGTGATATTTCGCATTGATTTTAAAAGACTATTCTTGACATACAGTATAGAGCATTAAATGGTCTCGCGCCGCAGTATCTGAGCGAACTGCTAGTGTCTTACGATCTGCCACGCCTACTTCGATCAAAGGATACAGGCTGCTTGTCAGTACCGCGTATTATGAAAACTACAGCTGGGGGCAGAGCTTTTTCTTACAAAGCCCCAAAATTATGGAATAGTCTTCCAAATAGTGTTCGGAACTCAGATCTGGAACTCAGGTAAAGGAGCAGATCTGGGGGGACTCATGGACGTAGGGTATTATGGTGAACTGGTCTGTATAGATGCTGTCTTTCCCACTCTCATTGATCACTCAGGTTTGTTGACGGTGAGGTGATCGGTTGCTTTACATTCCAGGAAGCCCTCATGTTTATGTTTCCTTCTTGGGTTACCTAACTGTTATCTCTCCTCTTCTGCTCTTTCTCCCCCACTCTCTCTTCCCTCTCTCCCCCTCTCCCCCTTTCTCTCTTGAGCTACACGTGTCATTCCTGAGCTGCCAGTGATCTAGACTCCCTCTGACCCATCCTGGTGCCCCGCTTCTGCTTGGAGATCTCATCACATGGATGCCCCGTGTTTTTCTTTGGGATGTATCTGGGGATGGTTACTCTCTACCTAGAAGACGGTTCTGGCCTCAACTGGTGTTGGCAGCTGTTTCTCTGCGGAATTGACAGTTCGATAGATCAAAACTGGAACTTCCTACAAGTCTACCTGAGTTTTTAATAACCACCTGGACTCCATATTAAAATCAATTAATATCAACTGTTATGCTGAACTGCCTGCCAACTAACACACAGTATGAATGCAGAACAATTCCTGCTCTCTGTTTCACTCAAATGAGGATGGGTTCCCTGTTGAGTCTGGTTCCTCTCAAGGTTTCTTCCTATTGCCATCTCAGGGAGTTTTTCCTTGCCACTGTCATCCTCGGCTTACTCACCAGGGACTATCTGACCATTTTGATTCATACACATTCACATTCCATACAAACCTAAATAATTTTTTTGATTGTGTAAAGCTGCTTTGCGACAAATCTGTTGGTATTTTCCTATAAAAGCAATTCCAGTAATTGTTGTATTAATTTTTTTATTTCTTGTATTTTTCTGCAGCTTACAGCAACAAAATATTTTTACTGTCTACCATGCTAATTACCCACTCCCAATAAAGAATGTAATAAAAATGTCCACTAAACCATAAACCATAATTTTAATGTTAAATAACATCTTACCAGACGGATTCTTGATGATACAGCTTGTGGCTCCATGAAGATCAGCATGGATGTAGATGTCCCCTGAAAAAAGAAATTGTTTTTTACTGACACTTAGAGAGAAAGAGAGGGGGGAGGGTGCTGGGGGGACACCCCACACTGAAACCAACTCCACAAAACCCAATTCATTGTACTGTACCTGGTCGCAGATAGCGTTTAACAATCATCTCGTTCTGCTGCTGGTCCCGTCCCGCAATGACGAGGTAGTTCTCTGAGCTAATGAACCACAGGAACTTTTCAAACCTGGTTATACACAGAAAATGTTTATAGCATATGCAATGCATCTACAATCCTTACAAGACTTTAAATAATTGTCTCACCAGAAGACTTTTCTGGCTTTCTGAATTGTTGTCACTGTATGGACTTCTTTAAGGGTTTGCTTGGTCTTTTTCTCAGCAGACTTAAAGGCCTTAAGCAAGAAATCATCCAATATTAATTCACCCTCATATACAGTAATTTAATATTTAATCTTGAAGTGTTGTGTTGTTCACTTTTAACCTTCTCTGCCGCCTCTACTGTTTTCTGCTCCTTTTTGGCAGCGGTCCGCTTGTGGTCATAATATCTGAAAAGTTATTACATTTAGTTACATTAGTTCATATTTAATAAGCCAGCATATTATTGACTGTCAGCAGGTATTTTATTGTATCACACAACAAGCCTCAGATTTATTACTAAAACTAAACAATTCTTAGAGAAATTGTGAAGTAGGAGCACAATGGCTTACTACTTTTCCTGAACAAAATGCCTGTGATTTCATGAGGGTATATGAGAGCAGTGAGGGTGTGACTTGGGCCATTTGCTCCTCCTCCCCTGCACAGCGGAACTTACAAGCACAGAGAATGTACCCGCATTAACTTAAAAGCTAAAGTAACTTTTTTGCAGTTTTTGGGCATCTCTAAAAACAAATCTGATAGGCACAATCGTTCTGTGGGAACTGTACACAGAACTCAGCTGGGAGTTATTGCCACATCCCCAATACAGTCCCAATCTCACTTCCACATGTTTGAGTCACTGAAGGAGTTCCTGGAAGGCCAGCATTTAAGCATATTCAGAAAAAAATTCTACCTTTATAGTATCCAAGCACTTGTGAAATGCAGAGATAACGCACAGGACTATACAGAAAAATAAATGCAATTTATACTCTTTGGTGTTTTTCTGCACAAGCAACCAAAAGTCCCAGTTTGACTTAAACTCCCATCATATATTTTAGTTGGATGTCAGAATATACAACAATTTTCATGCAAGATCAATATGATTTGAAATGAAAAAAATCAAAATCAAAGACAGCAGAACTTTTATGACTGATTTGGAACAATATTTGGGCAAAAGTGTGCGTCACCATTACGCATAGTCTTTCTGATACATCATGCACGAAAATAAAATTACATTTAGCATCACTTAACGTAATCAGAGCTCACATAACACATGTATAAATGTATCAATAGCAAATAAAAACAAAATCCAAATTTGCTAAATTTAAATGATATGAATATTCCTGGTTTATCTGGATTATTCCTGTTTGTACTATATATACAATTATATAATATTAGGACTCACTAATTCACTCACTTTTTTGAATTGGCATAAGCAGATAAACCAAGGTCCACGTCCACAAACAGGGGTTTATTCTTCTGAATCTTGCCCGTCTGTCCTTTGGCTTTATTCTTATTTTTTTTCCCCTTCGGCTGCTCAGAGCCTTCTTTAGTACTGTGTGAAACAACTACTTCTTCCTCATCTTCGTCTGAACCAATATATGGATTCCTGTAAAATAAGAGTTTTATTTTTCATGCCAGATCAAATTCAATAGCAAGTTTAATAATACTAAAATAAAAAAAGGCAATTTAAAGCCTTAACAAAAAATGTTTGTAAATTCACAAACAGTGGAACAATTCTAAAATTATGTGATCAACATGTAATTCACACTTGCATCAACAGACTAAGCCAAACACAAAAAATATATGTATTATATAATCAAGTTTTCATACATTTTTACATAAGATGATCAGAAAAAAACTTGCCCTCCACCTGTGCACACACTTGAATATCAGAAGGTTCCCTTCAAAAGTCTGTTTTTATAAATCTTGCTTATATTGTGAATTAATAAACATGCAGTTTTTATTTTTTTTTAAAACTAACAAGCATTGAAACTAAATTGCGGCCATAAGGAAATCACTAGTTAGTGAGGTTCAGCTTTCTAAGGAACAAAGATTGGTCTTGTGAAACCAGATACATATGCATTAAACATAGCCACCATACCAGCCTCTTACAGTGTGAGTGCTTCAATTGGTCAGACCTAAGCTCAGCAACGTTATGTGGTGATAAATTAAAATCAGCTGATAACCTGAATGTTCTGAAAGAACAGGTAATCCCATTGGATTTATGGCAAAGCATAGAAAGGTACTTTTACAAGAGGAAAAAAATGGAGGGTTATAACAAGCTTACGAGGTTTATAAAGGGTTTCATTCATGTCTAATATACAGTAATATGCCAAGGAAAAGGGGTTCCAAATATGGCAGAAACAAGAGAACTTACTTTAATAGCATAGTAATGTGGTTGGTTTGTAGTTTCAGCTCCTTAATTGCACACGCTACAGGATCTCCCGCAGCTTGAGCTTCTTTGACAATTTGGTTGATCTCAGTCCAGTCCACCTGATTAGCCAAAGCACTGCGCACCACCTGGATAGCTCGCTCTACAATGGGGAGATTCATTTCCAACAACTCACCCTTCAAACGGTCCACCTCCTACAAAACAATATTGTTTTTTCAATAAAATAAAACATATAGGAATACAGAGTAGTACGACATACAAAAAATTTTCGCAATTAGATTTGAAATTTTGCATTCATATCCGAAACATTTTTAGCATATGAATAAACAAACCGAGCCGAACCGAACCAAAATTTTGTGCAAGATTTTGTGAATACATAGAACCATGGGTCCCAAGAATGTTAGCAAGGACGGTAGCAAGAAGAAAATGGAGCCATACAGAGGAATCAGAAATTAAAGCTACAGTGAGGTCAATAAATATTTTATCACCCTGTGTAAGTTCTCTTACTTAGAAATCATGGAGGGGTCTACAATTTTTAGCATAGGTGCATTTCTACTGTGAGAGACAGAATCTAAAAAATCCGGAAATCACATTGTATGATTTTTTTTAAACAATTTATTTGTGAAATACTGTGTCAAATAAGTATTTGATCACTTGCTTATCAGACAGATTTCTGACCCTCAAAGACCTGTTATTTTGCTTTTAAATAGTCCAGCTACACTCTGCTCATGAATTTAAATTAGTAGCACCTGTTTAAGGTCATTAGCTGTCATAAAGACACCGGTGCACCCCACAATCAGCCAAAGTCTAAGTAGATACAAGGGGTATCAATGATGCTAGGAACGGTAAAGAATCAGCCCAGAACCACACAGGAGGAGCTGGTCAATGCCGGGAAGAGAGCTGGGATCATTGTTTCCAAGGCTACTATCAGTAATACACTAAGACGTCATGGTTTAAAATCTTGCATCGCACGGAAGGTTCCCCTGCTTAAGTAAGCCCATGTCCAGGCCTGTCTGAAGTTTGCCAGGGACCATCTGGGTGATCCATGGGAGAAAGTCCTGTGGTCAGATGAGACCAAAGTAGAACTTTTTGGTCTTAACTCCTTTCGCCATGTTTGGAGGAAGAAGAATGATGAGTATCATCCCAATAATACCATACCTACAGTGGGGCTGGAAGCATCATGCTCAGGGGGTGTTTTTCTGCACAGGGGACAGGACGACTGCACTGTATTAAGGAGAGGATGAATGGGGCCATGTATTGCGACATATTGGGCAAAAACCTCCTTCTCTCAGTCAGAGCATTAAAGATGGGTCGTGGCTGGGTCTTCCAACATGACAATGACCCAAAGCACATTGCCAGAAAAACCAAGGAGTGGCTCCGTGAGAAGCATATGGACTCATTAAAAGCAAAATAACAGGTCTTTAAGGGTCAGAAATCTGGCTGATAAGCAAATGATTAAATACTTATTTGACACAGTAATTCACAAATAAATTGTTTTAAAAAAATCATTATATATATATATATATATATATATATATATACACATACACACACATACACATAATATGTGATTTCCGGATTTTTCTTTTTAGATTCTGTCTCTCACAGTGGAAATGCACCTATGCTAAAAATTTTAGACCCCTCCATGATTTCAAAGTAGGAGAACTTGCAAAATCACAGGGTGATGAAATACTTATTGACCTCACTGTAAGTGGTGCTTCTGGTGATGTATTCTATTCATTTATTTCATATTTTACTTTATATAAACTCAGCAAAAAAAGAAACGTTCCTTTTTCATGACTGTGTATTTCAACAATAAATGTTGTAAAAATCCAAATAACTTTACAGATCTTCATTGTAAAGGGTTTAAACAATGTTTTCCATGCATGTTCAATTAACCATAATCAATTAATTAACATGCACCTGTGGAATGGTCGTTAAGACCTTAACAGCTTACAGAAAGTAGGCATTTAAGGTCACAGTTCTAAAAACGCAAGAAACTAAAGAGACTTGTCTACCAACTGTGAAAAACACCCAAAGAAAGATGCCCAGGGTCCCTGCTCATCTGCGTTAACGTGCATTAGGCATGCTGCAGGGAGGCATGAAGACTGCTGATGTGGCTGGGGCAATAAATTGCCATGTCCGCACTGTGAGACGCCTAAGACAGCGCTACAGGGAGACAGCTGATCATCTTCGCAGTGGAAGTCCATGTGTAACAACACTTGCACAGGATCAGTACATTTGAATATCACACCTGCGTGACAGGTACAGGATGGCCACAACAACTGCCCGAGTCACACCAGGAACACACAATCCCTCCTTCAGTGCTCAGACTGTCCGCAATAGGCTGAGAGAGGCTGGACTGAGGGCTTGTAGGCCTGTTGGAAGGCAGGTCCTTGCCAGACATCACCAGCAACAACGCCGCCTATGGACACAAACCCACCTTCGCTGGACCAGACAGGAGTGGCAAAAAGTGCTCTTTACTGATGAGTCACGGTTTTGTCTCACCAGGGGTGAGACAAAACTGAAGCGGGATAGATTTGGAGGTGGGGGGGTCCGTCATGGTCTGGGGCGGTATATCACATCACCATCAGACTGAGCTTGTTGTCATTGCAGGCAATCTCAATGCCTTGCGATACAGGGAAGACATCCTCCTCCCTGGGGCCCGGGGCTCAATCCCATTGAGCCCGTCTGGGACCTGTTGGATCGCAGGGTGAGGGCTAGGGCCATTCCCCCCATAAATGTCCAGCAGGTGCCTTGGTGGAAGAGTGGGGTAACATCTCACAGAAAGAACTGACAAATCTGGTCCAGTCCATTAGGAGGAGATGTACTGCAGTACTTCAAGCAGCCGGTGGCCACACCAGATACTGACTGGTACTTTTGATTTTGAGCCTCCCTTCATTCAGGGACACATTGTGAAACATTTTTAGTTTATGTCTTAGTGTATACTCTATTTTAGTGTTCATACAAATATTTACATATTAAGTTTACTGGAAGTCAAAACAGTTGAAAATCAGAGGATGTTTCTTTTTCTGCTGAGTTTACATGGCTTTTCCAAATGTTTTGATTGTTTTTATATGCAAAAATATGATTATAGTATTAGAAATTGGTAATATGTTTTGGTGTCTGGAACAGATTATCTGCATTTATACCTATGGGAAAATGTGTTTGTGAAATTTGGCATAAAGAACTCGCTTCAAGATTCAAGATTCAAAGATTCAAATAACTTTATTATTTCCAAAGGGAAATTGCTTCTGGAACGGATTGAATTTGTATACCGAGTTACAGCTGTTTTTATATTGTATTATATTTGAATCTGCTGAAAACTAGTATTCAACAGTTGCTTAGCATTTACAGTGGGGCAAAGAAGTATTTAAATAGTCCAGCTAGTGAATGACCTATCAGCCACCAATTGTGCAAGTTCTCCCACTTTAAAAGATGAGAGAGGCCTGTAGTTTTCATCATTGGTATACTTCAACTATGAGAGACAAAATAAGAAAAAAGAAATCCAGAAAATCACACAGTAGAATTTTTTAAGAATTAATTTCTTTAATTATTGGTGGAAAATAAGTATTTGGTCAATAACAAAATTTAATCACTTTTTTTCAATACTTTGTTGGCAATGACACATGAAACATTTTCTGTAAGTCTTCATGAGGTTTTCACACACTGTTGCTGGTATTTTGGTTATTCCTCCATGCAGATCTCCTCTAGAGCAGTGATGTTTTGGGGCTGTCGCTGGGCAACACGGACTTTCAACTCTCTCCAAAGATTTTCCATGGGGTTGAGATCTGGAGACTGTCCAGGTAACTTCAAGACCTTGAAATGCTTCTTATGAAGCCCCTTCTTCGTTGCCCGGATGGCATGTTTGGAATCATTGTCATGCTGAAAGACCCAGCCACCCATGCCCTTGCTGATGGAAGGAGGTTTTCACCTAAAATCTCACGATACATGGCCCCATTCATTCTTTGCTTTACACGGATCAGTCGTCCTGGTCCCTTTGCAGAAAAACAGCCTCAAAGCATGATGTTTCGTTTTTTCGTTGTTTTGTTACTCTGGTCCCAGCTCTCTGCAGGTCATTCACTAGGTCCCCCCGTGTGGTTCTGGGATTTTTGCTCACAGTTCTTGTGATCTTTTTGACCCCACGGGGTAAGATCTTGCATGGAGCACCAGATCGAGGGAGATCATCAGTGGTCTTGTATGTCTTCCATTTTCTAATAATTGCTCCCACAGTTGATTTCTTCACACCAAGCTGCTTACCTATTGTAGATTCCGTCTTCCCAGCCTGGTGCAGGTCTACAGTTTTGTTTCAGGTGTCGTTTGACAGCTTTTTGTTCTTGGCCATAGTGGAGTTTGGAGTGTGACTAAGCTTGTGGACAGGTGTCTTTTATACTTATAACAGATGCCATTAATACAGGTAACGAGTGGCGGACAGAGGAGCCTTTTAAAGAAGAAGTTACAGGTCTGTGAGAGGCAGAAATCTTGCTTGTTTGTAGGTGACCAAATACTTATATACACCATAATTTGCAAATAAATTCTTTAAAAATCCTACAATGTGATTTCCTGGGGTTTTTTTCTTTTTTTGTCTCTCATAGTTGAGAAATCGCTATAATGAAAATTACAGACCTCTTTCGTCTTTTTAAGTGGGACAACTTGCACAATTGGTGGCTGAATAAATACTTTTTTGCCCCACTGTATATACCATGATCAATCAGTCTAATCCTGCTGCAAAGTTTTTGTTATTGAAGTGCCTTGAGAAAGAGGTATACTGTAAGCAAGGAAAAGCTCTGTGATTAAGTGATTACAGTACTTCACCTGGGCTTGATGTAGAGCCTCCAACCGTTGCTCGTGATCCTTTTTCACATTCTCAAGCTTTTTCAGGGCTTGTTTCTCCTGCTGAAGTGCTTTCATGTCAATCTTTTGACTCTCCATCTTGGAGAAGAACTCATCAATAGCCTGAGAGGGAAAATAATGTATGATAAAAAAAATATATGAGCTCATAGTAGCATAATTAAAATCACAACCATTTACCAAAAAAAAAAAAAAAACCACACAAACCTTATCAAAAGATTCAAACTCAATATAAGAGCTCTTTGCATGTTGGAAAAAGAGAAATGGGTGAAATTCTTCGTACCTATCAACCCGAAAAAAAAAAGTGATGAAGAAATAACAGAAAGCCTTTACTGTAAACCAAAAAGGATAAAAATATGATTTAATGATCTTACGTGAGCAACTCTTCATGTGGTTTGTCTGGAGTCATGCTTGGCTTTTTTTCAGTTTTCTGAATGATGTAACCCTTTTCCAGAGGAAAAAAAAAAAAACATACAAACATACGTGTAAAACGGTAATTTAACAATAAAATTAAAATTCAATATTAATTCCTACCTTTCCATTAAAGTTTGCTGCTTTCTCCATATAGTGCTCTGCCATCTGCAAAGCCTCAAGAAGTTTTGGCCCGGCTGTAGAATAATACATTTTAATGCTGTTGTTAATTCCTTAGAAGTCTTTGAAACAATATCGTATACAGAGTAACTGGCTTTTGCAAATAACTGAATTGTCACAAGAGGAAAACTAACCTTCTGTGATGTTAAACTGGTGGTCCATTTTTAAAAGACCAGGAAAACCAACTTCTATAAGGCAGTGTTCAATAAGAGTGCCTCCATATGCTGTGGGGAAAAGGTTAAATAAACTTTAAAAGGTAACGGCTCATTGTTTGAAGCAACTATGCAGTAAGATTTTGCAGAACAGTAACACTCACAAAAGTGGGGATTCAGAATCCTTTTTATTTGTTCTCCACTCTGAGCTTTTGATAAAATATCTGTAAGCCTGGGAAAAAAAAAAAAAAAAACATTACACAAAAAAATAATTGCAGTTTTCTACCACAAACACACTTTGATCTATCTATGATAAAACTTGAATATTTAGTGAAATTGGACTGCACTGATATTGATACCAAAGATGGGATTCAGTGAGATATTGCGCTAATCAACTCATACTCGGCACCAATACCACCTTACGGCAGAGCCGGATGTTCACTACGCAGGCCCTACATGCAGCCCGTCTTCCCCCTCATGTCTAAGCAGGTGTCCCTGTTGAAAACTTTACTGAAAGCATAAAGTGGATCTATCAGATGGTTGCAGAAAGAAAAGAAGAAAAAACAGAAAAGGGAACTACAGAGACAGCAATCAGGTCAGCTTGGGTTTTCTCCCCCAGAGAAAGGTTTAATGTCAGCAAGTAAGAGTTAGGTTATTTTTATTATCTAGCTATATTATCTCTATCTTGTCTCTGTTTGTCTTGCGTCTACGTAGCTTAGCAGCAGATGCCTTTATCTCGCTTTTGACAAGCTATGTTTTCTGCATCAACAGTGACAAATGTGAAAGTAAAATTTTTTACCTTTTTTTTTTTACTATTTATTACCTTTGACATGCTAACAAGTAACAACGTTATTCCCACTTCAGCTTGGAAAAAATAACCACGTCGCTTCAGTTGGTTTTCTATCAACAACATACTTTGAAATACCTATAACAAAAGTTATTTTGTTTTTGGTTACTTAAATTATTAGTTCAATTTTTTGCATAGTCCATGTTGCGACTTTAGCAATAACATGGTGGCACTGTTGTAGTTTATGTGCGGTTGCCCACAAAATGGGGAAGAAAAAAAATCCTGCCTAATAAAATGTATTTACTGATAATTAGAACGATAAGATATGCAATTGTATGTGGCTTTTTCCATTTCATTTGTATAGAGCTTATTCATTTATCTTACCCTAAAAAAACATCAAGTACTACCAAATATCAGTATCAGTACTAAAACGAAAGTATTCTTGCTCAACCTGCCAAAAATTTCTTCAGTGCACCCCTTAAGACAACAAAAGTATAACTACAACACTGAAAAACCTACAGTGCTGTATATTTAGGATTTTGGAAGAAAAAAA
Source organism: Clarias gariepinus (assembly GCF_024256425.1). Classification (NCBI taxonomy): domain Eukaryota; kingdom Metazoa; phylum Chordata; class Actinopteri; order Siluriformes; family Clariidae; genus Clarias; species Clarias gariepinus. The sequence continues at coordinate 25,768,379 of NC_071112.1, forward strand.
AAAACATGCATGTCATATTTGCATATATTTCTGTAGGTATTCTATAAGTATAATGGTTTTACATTGAGAACTTATTTATTGTTTGGATTCCTGTAGTTACCTGAGAAACATGAGCTTTATAATAATAACTATAATTACAACATATCATCCGATCAATGACATTTGATCTCCCTCATTGTTTTATTATTTATTTGACATTTTAGTTTTATTGATTACATAATTTAGTTACATTTTTTATGTACAAATAATTTTATTTGTTTATTGTTTTATTAACTCACTAACTGATTTGATTTACTTTTACATTGTTAAGTTTCATTTTATTAGCCTTTATTAAATGTTGTTTAATCCTGGTTGATTTATTTATTTGTCATCTCCAACCTTGCTATTTCTCTTTGATTTAAAGTCGTTCTCACCTTTCGAGGCTAATAAGGGGTTCAGGAGGCCTGGCATTCTCTATGGGGTATCTTTCTCTCACTGCAATTTTCACATCCTCTGCCTCAGCGGTACGAAAGCGCAGCAGGTTGAGTATGGTATACTCATGATCTGTCAGGATTATGTTCCCCTGCAAATGCAAACCACATACCGATCATCCATAACATTATAATCATTGACAAGTGAAGTAAATAACATTAGTATTCTCTTTACAACAGCACCTGGGAGTGGGTGGGATATAATAGGTAGCAAGTGAACATTTGGACCCTGAAGTTGATGTGTTATGCAGAAGAGATGGGCAAGCATAAGAATATGAGCGACTTTTACAAAGTTCAACTTGTGATGGCTACACGATTGGATCAGATCTTGTCTAAAACTGCAGCTCTTGTGGGAGGTTCCTGCAGGTCTGCATTGGGCAGGACCTGCCAAAAGTGGTCCAAGGAAGGAAAACTGGTGAACATGGGAATTGGTGGCCAAGGCTCACAGATGCAAGTTGAGAGGAAAAGATGGCCTGCAGGTCAAATTCCTGAAAAAGTTCATGCTGGAACTGAACACACTGTGTTCACATCTTAGTTTGTTGCATATGGGTCTTTGTAGAGGTCAGGGTGCCATACAGATGTGGATGGCCAGATGTCTATATTGGTTACTTGGGGAAGAGATGGCACTAGTATGCATTATGGAAAGAAGGCAAGACAGAGGGATGTGGCAGTGGGATGCATAAAACCTACCTTAAAATTGTTGCTGACCAAGTGGAACACTTCATGGAAACAGTATTCCATGATGGCAGTGGTTTCTTTTAGTAGGTTGAAATATAGTCATTACCACAGAAACAGCTGTGTAAGAGGTTTAAAACTAAACTAGGTGAAAAACTAATTCTGCAACTAATGTGAGGTTGTGGAAGGCAGTTTCAGGTCACAGATCATACACCACAGCAAGACAGCAACAAGATACAAAATAGTTAAACTGCATCAGCAGGGTCTCTCTCAGGCAACAATTTTAAATTAAGTTATACAGTGGAACCTCGGATTACGAGCTTAATTCGTTCCGGAAGTGGGCTCGTATTCCAAAACACTCGTAAACCAAATTTTATTTTCCCATAGAAAATAATGGAAACTTAAATTATTCGTTCTACAGCCCAAAAAAATAAATACATAAATATAATTAATACAAAATATAAAGTAAAAATAAAACAAATTAACCTGTACTTTACCTTAAAAAAATGTAAAATTAAACCCCGACAGATAAGGGTTTTCGTTGTACACACACACACACACACACACACACACACATTAACGGATAGACCGTTTTTAAAACCATTTAAAAATTAGCAAGGGACATTCCTAGTCACACTCGCGTGAGTGCATACTAACAGGATCACTGCTGTAAGTAAAACAACAACAACAAAAAACTAATTAAACAGCTCCTCACCTTTGAAAACTATTGCGACAGAGAGAAGTTTGTGTGTTTATTTGGCAACCTGAGAGGAGGGGGGATGAAGGGGAGCTCGTTCGCGTTTACGGCCCCCTTCTCTCAGGTTGCCAAACAAACACAGAAACTCTCTGCCTTACACAGACACAAACAGGCACACTCAAAAACACTGCAGGCACTAAGACCCAGCAGGGGAGACGATAGGTCTCGGCTTTACAACTCCCCTTCTCTCAGGTTGCCAAATAAACACACAAACTCTTCTCTGTCGCGACTGTTTTCAAAGGTGAGGAGCTGTTTAATTTTTGTTGTTGTTGTTGTTGTTTTACTTTACAGTAGTAATCCCGTTAGTATGCACTCACGCGAGTGTGACTAGCGATGTTCCTTGCTAATTTTTAAACGGTTTTAAAAACGGTCTCTCCGTTAATGTGTGTGTGTGTGTGTGTGTGTGTGTGTGTGTGCGCGCACACGCACATCTCACACACAAACACACACACACAGCGCGTGTGTGTATTCACCCAGCAGGAGAGACGATTACCTACAATTCTGCTGCAAGAGAGAGAAAAACCGTTGGCTCACTTGTGATGACGTAACGCTCGTTGTTAAAACAAGAAGCGCATGCGTCAAACATGATACTATGTGCTCGTTAACTAAGACAATGCTCGTTTTTCAAGTAAAAAATTATTAAAAATTGTTGCTCGTCTTGCAAAACACTCGTAAACCACGTTACTCGTAATCCAAGGCTCCACTGTATTTAAGAAAACGTAGCTTATGCACCATAAGCAAAGAACAGACAAGAACCTGTGGGCCCCAGGTACATCTATCAACTGTCTGGAGAAGTCTGGCCAGAAGTCCTCTTCATGGAAGAATTGTGGCCCAAAAGCAATGAAAACTAGGCTTAAATATGCACAAACACATAGGATCTTAGGTGTAGAAAACTGGCAGCAGGTCCTGGACTCATGAGTACTTTGCCCAAACACTGGAGAGCGGTACAATAGTAAGTGTCTGCAGGCAACAGTGAAGCATGGTGGAAGTTACTTGCAAGTTTAGGGCTACATTTCTGCAAATGGAGTTGGAGGTTTGGTGGTGTGGTCAATGCTGAGAAATACAAGCAGATACTTACCCATCATGCAATCAGAAAAATTTGCGGGCATGCAGATACATCTGATTGCCCGGAAATTTATTCGGCAGCAGGACAAAGACCCCAAACATACAGCCAATGTCATTAAAGACTATTTTCATCGGAAAAAGAAATAAAGAGTCCTGGTCCCCACAGAGACACGAGCTTATCATTATCAAGTCTGTCTGGATACTGGATACTGAAACTGTGTGCAACTGTACCTAGAAGAATTGATGCTGTTTTCTATGCCAAGGGTGGTCACACCAAATATTGATTTGATTTGGATTTCTCTTCTGTTTATTTACTTATTTACTGCATATTTACTGATTAAACTAAACTATTAATACTTCTATTTTTAAAAGGACCCTAGTTTTACAGCACCTTGTTACACCTGAAAGTAATACTAGATGTATGTGTGTGTTAGGTTTTAAAAAGGGCGCACCTACATAGAATTGCTGGCCGGGCCCCTAATTGACAGAAAGACAAACATACACATGCACACATGTGTTTAAAGATCTTTGTTTATTTTCAGCTAATTTCACACCCAAACATTTAGGTGTTTCAATTCAATCAGGTCCCTTATCCCCAGTGAAAGGCAATCTTAATGCTTTCATACCAAGACATTTTGGACAATGCTATGCTTCCAACTTTGTGCAACAGTTTGGGGAAGGACTTTTCTCTTCAAACATGACTGTGCCTTAGTTCACAAAGCAATGACTCTAAAGACATGGTTTGATGAGTTTGGTAAAAGAACTTGACCGGCCCACACAGAGCACTGACCTTAACCCTATCAAGCACCTGAATGAATGAATGGGCACGAATTTCCACAGAAACACTCCAAAATGCAAAAGGCGTGTCACAGGTATTTCTCACCGAATGTAACAGAATGCAGCATCATCAGTTTTTTGAGGGATTAAAATGCCACAACAAAACAGCTGATGTACAGTATGCAGGTGGAGCAGGGGGTAAACCTCTAATTTGTTGCTGTTGTTGTTGGGTCTTCCCGGCAAGGGGTCGCCATTGCGAACCATCTGGTCCACACATACAAGCTTGGCACAGGTTTTACGACAGATGCCATTCCTGAAGGAACCCTCCGATTTTATCCGGGTTTGGGACTGGCAGAGGGGTTTGGGCACTGGCTGCGAATTGAACCCAGGCCCTCAGCATGGCAGGCAAAACACAGTGTTCAATGTAAACCTCTAATATAGTGTAGGCATATAGCATTATATTTATAATATAAATGATTTCTGTATGAGACCATTTAACTATTATTGTAAGGTGTCTTTTTGTATGGCATGTTTTAAATATTGCACTTTTCGACATTTTCTAAGGGTAGTGGGTCAATAAAAAAAAAAAAAAAAATAAAAACTTTAGCTCCCAAAGAATAAAACTAACTAGATACCAATATCAACGAAAACTCAGTTTCAGCATTGATGTCAGTAAAAGTAAAAAGTGGTACAGTACACTTCTCAAAATCATATCCATATTCTCTTACCCTGTCATATAACTCCACTATGAGGTGGTATGCAGCCTCTTCAGAGCCAAACTGAAGGTCCACAATCCTGTCCACACCAAGTTGTTTTATATGTACAAGTCTCCTGGACTTCAGATGTTTCCTGCACTTAAGCAACAATGTAAAGAAAACATTTAGCCAACACAACACTTTAAATTCCTATTACACATAAGTGAAACAGATAGTGCAAACCAAGATGCAACATACTTTCATAGCAAATCCAGAGGGCATAATATTTTTGGGCCACTCAAAGTCAGTGGAGTGAATCCGTATACCAGATTCGATCAACAGGACAGCTTTGCTGTCTGGCCTGGGGAAAAAAATAAAATTAAAATCGTCTCAAGGAACAAAATATCACAATAATTGTTGCAGGCGCCTGAGTCATCTTCATTTGAAGGGGTATCAAAAAGTTTTAAGACTAATCTTGTAACACTTGAAACTGGGCAAATCTACCACAGAGATCTGGAAGAGCTTCCACAAGCTCAACCTCTGAAAATGTCAAAACCATTCTGCAACTCGTGCATGATGATCATCGGAGAACAATTCACAAAATTGCTGCCATCATCGGTGTTTCATACGGAACGTCCAGGCAATCCTCACATGGGATTTGAACATGCCATGTGTCTGTCAAGTTTGTCCCCAGTCTGCTGACCTAGGAGCAAAAGAAACATTGCACTGATGTCTGCCAAGAACTCAGCATGCTGTGGATGACCCCTCCTTCATGTCAAAGATCATTGCAGGTGATAAAACTTGGGTGCATTGACACAACCCTGAGATGAAGCAACAGTCTTTATGGTGGAAGAGCCCATCATCTCTACAACCGAAAAAGGCAAGGCAAGTCCACTGCTCGACCGACTGCATGATCGTCTAATTAGACATTCGCAGCACTATGCAGAAAGAATTTGTTCCCAGGGGCCAGACCACCAATATTGAATTCTACTGCCAGATTTTAAAACGTAAGAAGGAGGACAGACAGCAAGGAAAACTGTGAAAAGAACTTGTTAACAGATCTACTGTAATCTCAAAACTAGATACCCCCTCATATCCCTTAGATGCCAAAAACACTGTTCTATTTACACGGTTATGAATAATTTAATGAGTCGGGTTATGGAACAATATAGTCAGGATAAGTGGTGTCCTTACTTCTGTAGGCGAATGAGATAGGTCTTGCTGTCAATGTCGTAGACGTTGTACACTCGCATTCCCACATAGCTGCAATGACATGAAGGAAACAAGTTAAACACTATGGCTATAAAACAACTCAGGGGTTGTTAGGCCTGTACTGCCCTAGAAATGGTGTAGAAAACTATAGGACATACACACATAATCGTGGTTTATTTACATTTATTAAAATAAGATCCTATAAATCTTTTAAGAAGACAAAGTCAGCTATTCCAACACAGTACTGCTCTGCAGAGACAACATCTGAGTCTCGATGTCCTGACAACTGGGCAAGCTGGCACTACTTTCCCCTGCAGCTAGCTCATTTCGTGTGTATTTGGTGTATTTTGTTCCTTACTTGGCATTGAGCTCGGCAATCACTGCCCTAATGTCGACTGTATTGAATCTCCCCTTCATATTGTCATCGAGATGCACTTAACACACTTCCCACTACGATGAACACCACGGTGTCCGGAGCGATCTGATCACTGCGCATGCGCATCTTCCTACGGAAGCCTGGATGTTTTGCCAGCGCGCGTGTGAAAAAAGAGCCGAAGATGGTTATTCATAAACCCTGTAGGACAGAGAGAAAGAGAGACCTACCAAAATCCATAATTAATATCCTGTTTGGGAAAGGGTCATAACTCATGTTTCAACTATTTAATTAGAATGTTAACCTACTTAGAGATCGAAGATAGAAGTGAAAAGCACGACATATTAATGATTTGTTAATGACCTTTTTGTCAATAGCATTGCGTTGTGTTTATCAGAGAAATTGAATAGAATTTAATAGGTGACATTTCCAGTCGCCTTATATTTCAAGAAATTTGGAATGAAGATTGCTTGTTTTTTTGAGGGGAGGAAGAAAAATTTATGACTATGTTTGCAATGCATCAAACGGACAACGAAGCTAATCTTGTGCTTACAGGTTATCTTTCCACACAAGGTAAGTTTGCTTCTTTCCTACTGTACATCACACACACACACACACACACCTGTCCCCTGACGGTGAAAAAATAAAATAATAGTTCCTCGAAAAAAATATATAATGTATACGTTGCCGCTTTACCTGATATAGAAGAAAATACGTTTGTATCGAGCATCACACAATATCAGAACTACGCGTGTATTAAAGCGATTTTAATGTAATGTTTATTACAAAGTTTCTCTTCTGGTGCACGGGTCAGAGTTCAGGCACGAGCGGTTACCAAGGTTACTGTAGCCCGCTAACGAACATGGCGGCGCTGCCATGGAAGCAAATCAAACAGCCGCTCGAGGGTTTCTTTCTAATCGCGCTTAGACTGGGTCAGTAGCAGCGATGCGAACAATCAAAGGCATTTCCTGCTCTGACAGTCCGGCCTGGGCTCGTACTACAGCATGGACAGTAAGTTAGCTATCTGTGGAAATGTTTAATAATAAAAAGTAACGCGCTTAGGCGTTTAGTTAGCTTCCTCTTTAGGTTAGCTGTGTGTAAATAATTCCCTAATGCTAAAGTATGGGGCTGGGTGTTATAGACAAAGGCATGATCATCATCATAGAACATTACACGCATACTGTAAATATGGGCCAAATTTGTGACATGTACGGAATTAGTAACAGCATTTTATTCATGTGCACAATAGATTACAAAATAATAAAGAAAATCGGAGAAGGCACGTTTTCCGAAGTAACGAGGGTGCAAAACCTCAAGGATGGCAAACACTATGCGTGTAAAACAATGAAGCAGACCATTAACAGGTACGCGTTGCTCCTTCAGTTCCTTCCATTTTTTTAACACTTGTCATTAAAACAAAGTAAGTGGCACTTCCCAATCCCCCTTCAGGCATTTCGGATTTTCCCGGTGATGACCTGGTGTGAGGTCACTGTCTCCACACTACAAATTAGGGAGAACTCAACCCATACTTGGTGGCACGGTGTCGAAGTGGTTAGCACTGTCGCCTTGCACCTCCAGGATCCGGGTTCGATTCCTGTTTCAGGGTCTAAATGCATGGAGTTTGCATGTTTTTCCTGTGCTTGCTGGGTTTTCCGGGGAGAACATGCAAACTCCATGCACACAATCACGAATTAAACTTGAGCCCACGACCCTGGAGGTGCAGGGCCACTGTGCTCTCCACTACACCAATGTGCACCTCTAAGTTCAAAAAGTACATCAAAAAACAATGGCTGTTCACATTAACAGTTAAGAAAATAGCATGTTACTTTTAAAGTTATGTTGTATATACAGTACAAGTGTTTGTGTCATAGCAATCAATATATAAACGTAGCTTGTTAAATCTATAATATTAACTATATAACTACACTAAATTAAAAGATTTAATTTAATCGCCCCTCACACTTGGCTGTCTAGCATGTTGCAATTTTTTTTTAAATAAACATAGAGTAATAAGACCTATTTAAGTTAAATTGAATGCAGCACTAAAGTCTAGGGAAGTCTGTGACTAGTTCCAGTCCAATGCCCTTATCTAGGTTTGTGTTCCCTGATTCCTTCAGGGCTTTTATTCTCATGGTTTTTATTGCATTAGGACAAATCTGTCCATTTGACCAGATCTCATACAATTGTTCTTTTGTCTTTTTATAAGAAATGAGCAGTTGGTGCTAGCTGAGCAGTTTAAATACTTGATGCAAAAATTGTGGTTTGCTACTGTATTTGTAAGTATCTGCCTCAACTAATCTCTTTACCCAGCCTGGAACAGGCACACAACCTTCGTGAGGTCCAAGCAATGAAAAGACTGCGTTTACATCCTAATATACTACAACTTTATGAAGTAATATTGTAAGTACACAAACATTTCAAAATAAAGTGGATTAACATCTGTATTCATCTTCAGATGATTTTCCTGTTGTTGACTACAAGGACCTGATCCCAGCTATTTACATTATTTTCAGTGACCAAGACACAAGAACTGTGTCTTTGATATGTGAACTTATGGACATGAATATCTACGAGCTGATTAGAGGTATTTTAAACAATTTTAATTTTTAATGAGAAGAAGCATGTATACAGGAGGTGGTAATTTGTATAATTTAAGCTTTCCTCAATTACCTAGGCTCAAAAAGATCATTAAACTTGGTGCTAAAGCTGCTTTTCAACTTAATTTTTACTTTTACACTTTAAAACAGTGTTGGTATTAACGCCGATACAGTAGTACTTAAAATTTATATCAGAAGCTACACTTTATGGACAAAAGAATATAAACAGATGGCTTATCATGAATCTCCTCCTTTAGTCACAAGTGAATAAATCAGGATAAGCAATGATGTTGGATAAGAAACTTGTGTTCAAATTTTTGCAAAAGGTGTGTAATGGGATTGAGCTTAGGGCTCTGTGCAAGTCAATTAAATTCTTCTACTTTAATCTTGGAAAACTGTGTCTTAATTGAGCTTGGTTGGTGATCAGATACTTTGTCGTGATAGAAAAGGTTTGTGCTAGCTCTAGTAAGTCCAGTGATGGAAAATCATATTGCTTCAGTACAATTATGTTCGTCCAATTTTGTGGCAAAAGTTTAAGGAAGGACCTCATACGGGAGTCCTGGTCTGGGATGCACATACTGTTGACCTTGAGAGCATATATGGATGAATGTAGTCTCTGCTTTTATATATACTTATTGATAAGCACATAGTGATTGTGTTTTAATTTTGTGCAACTGTAGGAAGGCAGCACCCTTTATCTGAAAGCAAGGTCAAAAACTATATGTATCAGCTTTGTAAAGCTCTGGATCATATGCATAGGTAGGTGCTATCATTGCTTTTAATTTTTCCTTCAAATTTGTTTTAAATTTGTTTTCTACACAGTCAGTTTAATATATTAAAATTTTGAATTTTAAAAACACAAGAATTTATTTTAGATTTTCCTATTTTTTAAGCAGTGGGATTTTCCACAGAGATGTGAAACCAGAGAATATTTTAATCAAAGTATGTACTGTAGAACCCCAAATAATTTATTTTTACAGTAACTGAAGCCAATTTTTTTTTTACTACTAACACTTTTCTGGTTGTAATCCTACCTAAAACTAATTTTCTTCACAGCATGACATCCTGAAACTCGCAGACTTTGGCTCCTCTAGGAGTGTGTATTGCAAGCCTCCTCACACAGAATACATCTCCACACGGTGGTACAGAGCTCCAGAGTGTCTGCTTACAGATGGCTACTACTCACTCAAAATGGATATGTGGAGTTCAGGCTGTGTGTTTTTTGAAATTCTCAGGTTACTTTGCTATGTTATTTACACATTCAATTTATCCAGTATTCTGAAAATATTCCCATTCTTTTTTTTTCTTTTTTTCTAATAGATTACTTTATCTCATTGTCTTTTAGTTTGAGTCCTCTGTTTCCAGGGACTAATGAAGTGGATCAGTTGTCCAAGATTCATGATGTTTTGGGTACACCAGACAGCACAGTTCTTCAAAAGTTCAAACAGTGAGTTTGCACTGGCACTCTGATAAGCTTCCCAGTGAAACATTCTAATGATCACCCTTCCAAGAACTAGATGGTTAACAAAACCATTCAGTAAATAGGCATTTCTAAGCCTAGACACAGCTAGATGAATGGTGGTATTGGGTGTTTTTACTCTCCTAAAAAGGATCAAAAGTGAGTCAAATAGTGGAGACCTTATACTTAAACTTAAACATTGTTTCATTTGATTTTATACACATGCTTCAACTTTCATAATATTAAAAATAGTCTTTGTATCTTAATAACAATATATTAATTTTATTTAAAACTGGCTGTCATAGCCAGTCATTCAGGATTGAAAAACACCCCCTGCACCCACCTTGTCTGACATGTCTCCTTATACTTAAGGTCTCGGGTGATGCCTTTTGATTTCTTGCATCGGAAAGGCTGCGGGCTGTCTCAACTGATTCCTCACTGCTCAGCTCCTAGCCTCTCTTTGCTCTATCAGATGCTGGCATATGATCCAGATGAACGCATAAGTCCACGTGCAGCACTGCAGCACATCTGTTTCAGAGAGCTACGGTAAGAATCACCTGGCATATGCACACTGACACACAACTAGAGTTAGAAGAAAATATTGTATCAGAACAGCCATGAGAAAACTCTTTAAACTTTTATATTTCAGTAAAACTAATGCAATTAAAGATCCTCTTTCTTTAGAGCTCCCCCAAAGTATTAATGCTCTTGCTGAAATACTTCTCAGATCATTCCTTTATACCTTAAACTCCCTCTGCTTTACTTTTCCTCAAAATGTGCTATTTTAGTGTCTATGTAAATGACCTACTCAACATATCATAGCCTCACCAGAGAACAGTTAAGCGGAGTTGGATGGAGCTTCATCCAAGGGGTAGAATCTCCTGGCCGATACAAAATTGTAAAAAATAGGGATTTATGTTTTCTGTTTTTAAGGCGACTTATGTTTTTTCATTTACTTTTTATTAGAATTTTGGGATCAAACATACATTTCCACATTTTCCCAACAAACAGAGTTGCCATCATAGTGGGAATTCTGGGAATGTGTAATGTTAATGAAATGTCTAATAGAATTTTCTTAACTATATTCCTGGTATATTTCCATTAATATCTCCATATTGTTGTCCATTCCTCTTTAAATATAATTATCCCAGAAAAAATAGGCAAACATACAGATTGAGTAAATTTGACATGGCCAAATAGTGATGACTATTACCCCTACAATTTATTAGGGGTAATATACTATATACCCACATACTGTAATTTATGTAGAGTTTGTTATTAATTTAAATATTGTTTAGTTTTTTTTAATACTTTTGAGGTGAAAAATAAATATTGGCAAAAATCCTCTTAAAGAGGATATATCTTATTTATATTGATAGATAATCAAATCACTTAAGCCTATTGGAGCATAAACAGTGCATACATACAGTGAGGTCAATAAGTATTTGATCACCCTGTGATTTTGCAAGTTCTCTTATTTAGAAATCATGGAGAGGTCTACAATTTTCAGCATAGATGCATTTCCACTGTGAGAGACAGAATCTAAAAAAAAAAATCCGGAAATCACATTGTATGATTTTTTTAGAAATTTATTTGTGAATTACTGTGTCAAATAAGTATTTGATCACTTGCTTATTAGACAGATTTCTGACCCTCAAAGACCTGTTATTTTGCTTTTAAATAGTCCAGCTACACTCTGCTCATGATTCTAAATTAGTAACACCTGTTTGAGGTCGTAAGCTGTCATGAAGACATCTGTGCACCCCACAATCAGCCAAAGTCTAAGTAGATACAAGGGGTATCAATGATGCTAAGAACGGTGACAAAAATATATCAACAAAAATATAAACGCAACACCTTTGTTTCTGCTCCGATTTTTCATGAGATGGACTTAAAGATCTAAAATTCATTCCAGATACACAATATTACCATTTCTCTGAAACCTGAAGTCTAAATGTGTGATAGTGAGCAATTCTGCTTTGCTGAGATAATCCATCCCACCTCACAGGTGTGCCACATCAAGATGCTGATCTGACATCATGAGTAGTGCACAGGTGTACCTTATACTGCCCACAATAAAGGGCCACCCTGGAGTGTGCAGTTTTTTGCTTTATTGGGGGTCTGGGGACTCAGAACCGGTCAGTATCTGGTGTGACCACCATTTGCCTCATGCAGTGCAACACATCTTCTTCGCATAGAGTTTATCAGATTCTCAATTGTGGCCTGTGGAATGTTAGTCCACTCCTCTTCAATGGCTGTGCGAAGTTGTTGGATATTAGTGGGAACTGGTACACGCTGTCGTATATGCCGGTCAAGCACATCCCAAACATGCTCAACGGGTGACATGTCCGGTGAGTATGCTGGCCATGCAAGAACTGGGACATTTTCAGCTTCCAAGAACTGTGTACAGATCCTTGCAACATGAGGCCGTGCATTATCTTGCTGAAACATGAGGTGATGTTCATGGATGTATGGCACAACAATGGGCCTCAGGATCTCATCACGGTATCTCTGTGCATCAATAAAATGTACCTGTGCATCTTCGTCCATAACAGATGCCTGCCCATATCATAACCCCACCACCACCATGGGCCACTCCATCCACAACATTGACATCAGCAAAGCGCTCACCCACACGACGCCACACACGCTGTCTGCCATCTGCCCTGAACAATGTAAACCGAGATTCATCCGTGAAGAGAACACTTCTCCAACGTGCCAGACGCCATTGAACGTGAGCATTTGCCCACTCAAGTCTGTTACGGTGACGAGCTGGAGTCAGGTCAAGACCCCGATGAGGACGACGAGCATGCAGTTGAGCTTCCCTGAGACGGTTTCTGACAGTTTGTGCAGAAATTGTTTGGTTATGCAAACCAATTGTTTCAGCAGCTGTCTGAGTGGCCGGTCTCAGACGATCTTGGAGGTGAACCTGCTGAATGTGGAGGTCCTGGGCTGGTGTGGTTACACGTGGTCTGCGGTTGTGAGGCCGGTTGGATGTACTGCCATATTCTCTGAAACGCCTTTGGAGACGGCTTATGGTGGAGAAATGAACATTCAATGCACGAGCAACAGATCTGGTTGACATTTCTGCTGTCAGCATGCCAATTGCAATCAATGCTTGGGGCATCTGTGGCATTTTGCTGTGAGACAAAACTGCACATTCCAGGGTGGCCTTTTATTGTGGGCAGTATAAGGTACAGCTGTGCACTACTCATGATGGAGATCAGCATCTTGATGTGGCACACCTGTGAGGTGGGATGGATTATCTCAGCAAAGCAGAAGTGCTCACTATCACACATTTAGACTGATTTGTAAACAATGTTTGAGAGAAATGGTAATATTGTGTATCTGGGATGAATTTTAGATCTTTAAGTCCATCTCATGAAAAATCGGAGCAGAAACAAAGGTGTTGCATTTATATTTTTGTTGAGTATATATATTTATATATAAAAAATTAACATTAACATTTATTTTTAAATATTTATGGTATCCATTACGATATCTTGCTACTCAATAATTCTGTACAGTATATGCAGTTCTCTACAAATGTTTTAGGCAGGTATGAAGAAATGCTGTAAACTAATTAATATGGCAATAGGTAGAAACCTTTTGAGGAACCAGACTCAACAGGGAATCCATCCTCATTTGGGTGAAATGGATAGGAGGGATTAAGTCATAGGTTCAGGTAGACTTTAATTCCAGTCCTGAACTATTGAGGGACTGCAGACACAAGTCGTCAGAGAACAGCTGTCTGCATCAGCCAAGGACAGGACCATCACACATCCCAGACAGACCATCACACATCTCAGACAGACCGCATAGGGAATCCATGTGATGAGATCTTCCAGTGGGACACCAGGAGGGGGTCAGACAGGTCCAGAGGGCAGAGGGGGTCTGGATCACTGGCAGCTCAGGAGCAACATGTTTAGCTCGACAGAGAGAGACAGGGAGAGAGATGAGAAGAGAGAGAAGAGGAGAGACCAGGACATCTCTTTTGATAAGAAGAGATAGCAGTTGGGTATGTATAAGGTCAGTGTATATAGTGCAAGCAGGGACTCCAGCAGGACTAACTATGACAGCATAACTAAAAGGGCAAAGCCAGAAGGAGGGCTCCTTGAGATGTAAAGCAACCAATCACTTCACCGTCAACAAACCTGAGTGATCGATGAGAAGGCAATGGAAAGACACCATCCAAACATACGGGTTACCATAATATCCCAGATCCCAGATCTGCTTAAGGCAAATCTATTTACAAAAATGCTTTGCTAAATAAAGAGGTGATTAGCCTAGACTTAAACACTGAGACTGTGTCTGAGTCCCGAACTTTAATTGGAAGGCTATTCCATAACTTTGGGGTAAGAAAAAGCTCTGCCCCCAGGTGTAGATTTTATAATAAGCTATTTTTGGAGAAGCACAAAGAAAAGAGCAATGCTGAGATGCATTAGTCAGCCAAGTAACCTCAAATGCAGGATGTCCAGCAGAGCCATTAGCAAAGAACTGAATTTACACACATCTACTGTCTGAAGAAGTCAGTCAAGAATAAGGTCATGGAAGATTTGCGACCCAAAAGCCATACAGTACCTCCAGTGTAAAAACAAGGCTAAGCGACTTACCAGGGCATGAAAACATAGGAACTGAAGGGCAAGAAAATGGCAGGGGGTGCAAAGACTGAAGAGCACTTCGGAGGACTGCTATCCAATGGCGCTGTGATCTTACATGACAGTACACGTCTGCACAGTTCTGCCCACACAGTCGACCCTCTGCAAAAAACTTTGTTTTGAGGTATTAAAGCAGCCGCCTCATAGTCTCCTCTCGCTTCATCGGATCTTACACCTGTTTGGCCACCTAAAAGCAGCCCTTCGAGGACAAAGATTCACTTTTGAAGTGAAAACAGCGGTGCATTTGGGGCTTGCTGCTCAGCCTAAAACATTTTTAATGAGGGGAATATGAAAGCTTGTTGACAGATGGGCAAAGTGTTTTAAAAAGCAAGTAAATTATGTAAAAAATGATGTATTTGTCTTTTCTAAAGTTTCATTAAATTAATTCTACAGCCAGAGAAGTCGAAATATTGTAAAGCATTTGTTAGCTTCTGTTTGGAAAATTGCTATGTAAATAGTTTCATTTAATTTGAGTAGACTAGGTGATTATAAAACCAAGATGCGTGAAAGTTTGCTACTTAGTACTACGGTTATGAAGCAGAGTGGTTTCTGGTCTCTGTTTTGGCATAATACCGGTTCCATATTTGCATAGTGAACACGCACCTGTTTGTCCATGTTTGCCATCAGCACCACCGCTATTTATTTATCATTCTGTCTCCATTGAATAGCTTGACTCTCCTTTTTTTCCTCATTTAGAGCTTTAAAAAATCCTGTAACATTTAGAATATAAAAATAAAAAATAAAAAAATAATTCAGTTTCACAAAGCTCTTTCTCTTTTATGAAATTACTTGTCTAGCATTTTGACCTTTGGCAAAGTTTTGACATGTCTACATTCTGATAGGCTGTTGTGTCATGATGGATCTCATGTTGGTCACTTGTAAGTTGGATCAATCAGCAGCCACAATCATGAATATCAATACAGAAAAATAAAATAAAATGCACAGATGCTTAATGCACAATTTTTCCTTTGCCTTAGTCATTACTAACAGTAACATATTACTACTAATTCATGAAAATTGAAAATTCTATGCCTTTTGTGTAAAAACATAATAAAAATGATCTGATTGTAGTGGGTCTTAGTATTAGGCAAAAACAACATTGTATAACTTTTTTCATCGTGCCATGATATGTTTTACAAAAAATAAAGCCAAAAAAAGAAAAAGAAAAAAATCTGGGCAAAAAAGCATCTGGGCAATTCTACGTAACTTGTAGAATCCCCGTAACTTGTAGATCCACCTTTAGCAGCAATAACTTGAAGTAATTATTTCCTGTATGGGTTTATTAGTTTCTCACATTGTTGTGAAGGAATTTTGGCCCATTTGTCTTTACAACATTGCTTTAGCTTATTGTGCTTATAAGGCATTCACTTATGCACAGCTCTCTTAAGGTCTCACCACAGCACTTCAGTTGTGTTGAGGTCTGGACTTTGACTAGGCCATTCCAGAGTCTTGATTCTTTTATTTTTGTGCCATTCTGATGTAGATTTACAGGTGTGCTTCGCATCATTGTCCTGTTACATGACCAAGCATTTTAACCAAGCTTTAGCTGTTAGACAGCTATCCTCGTGTTTGCCTCTAGAATACTCTGACAAACAGTCAGCACATTGACTGCAAGGTATCCAGATCCCGTGGCTGCAAAACAAGCCCAAATCATCACCACCCTTCACCTTTTCCACTGCCATGCTTGAGGTGTTTCTGGTTAAATGCTGTCAAACATCTTCAAAAGGCCAAACAGCTCTACTTTGGTGTCATACAACATTGTTCCAGAAGCCTTGTCCCAGTGACAGACTGGCCATCTGGAGCACCAGGAGTTTTCCCAGTGGCCTGCTGGCCAGTGTGAGCTGGCCCAGTCAGTATGCAAATATATTATAAGAAATGATGGAAACCATTTTAACTGCACCTTTTTCTATGCAGATGGATGAACGCATTGATCGCACAGCACGCCAACAAAGAGCGTGTGGTTGTATGCATGCCAATGTATTGCCCTCCCTTCTTCCTAATTATTTTGGTTTATTTCATACGTGTTCTAAAACACACTCCCTTTCACTTCTAATTTAAAGAGGGAGAGATATGGATCCTTCCTCGATACAGCAAATTTTTCTGAGCAAATAATTTAAAAAAAGGTACGTGAAAATAAGAAAAAAGTTTTAAAGATAGATGCTGTAAAATGCTTCAAATTAACAGATTATGCCTTTGGCATAAAGGGAAATTGCAGTTCCATAGGCTGACAGCTCTCACATTACGGTCAAAGATAGCGAGGCTGGATCCAACAACAGGGTCAGTGAGGATGAACCAGTGTCTGCTGATGATAGCCAACAACTCTCCCCTTCTCTACCCGAGCTGTTATTTTATTTACCTTTATTTAACCAGGCAAGACAGATTAAGAACAGGTTTCTTATTTACAACTGTGGCCTGAGCTGAGTACAATCAGTAGCAGCATTAGCTAGGGCTAGTAAACTAGTTATTCATTTTAATTGTTATGGTAGTCAATATTAATTTAAAATAATAATAATGCTCAGAAACATAATTTTTAATTACTATCGACTACCATAATAATTACTAGCATGAACTAATGCTGCTACTTATTTTATTCCAGCTTACCTGTTGAGTTTGACTGGCATCCTTTTTAATCGGGTAGAAAAGGGGTAGAGATATTGAAATATAAGAGGTGATTAGCCTAGACTTAAACACTGAGACTGTGTCTGAGTCCCGAACTTTAATTGGAAGGTTATTCCATAACTTTGGGGCTTTGTAAGAAAAAGCTCTGCCCCCAGGTGTAGATTTTATAATAAGCTATTTTTGGAGAAGCACAAAGAAAAGAGCAATGCTGAGATGCATTAGTCAGCCAAGGAAACTCAAATGCAGGATGTCCAGCAGAGCCATTAGCAAAGAACTGAATTTACACACATCTACTGTCTGAAGAAGTCAGTCAAGAATAAGGTCATGGAAGATTTGCGACCCAAAAGCCATACAGTACCTCCAGTGTAAAAACAAGGCCAAGCGACTTACCAGGGCATGAAAACATAGGAACTGAAGGGCAAGAAAATGGCAGGGGGTGCAAAGACTGAAGAGCACTTCGGAGGACTGCTATCCAATGGCGCTGTGATCTTACATGACAGTACACGTCTGCACAGTTCTGTCCACACAGTCGACCCTCTGCAAAAACTTTGTTCTGAGGTATTAAAGCAGCCGCCTCATAGTCTCCTCTCGCTTCATCGGATCTTACACCTGTTTGGCCACCTAAAAGCAGCCCTTCGAGGACAAAGATTCACTTCTGAAGTGAAAACAGCGGTGCATTTGGGGCTTGCTGCTCAGCCTAAAACATTTTTAATGAGGGGAATATGAAAGCTTGTTGACAGATGGGCAAAGTGTTTTAAAAAGCAAGTAAATTATGTAAAAAATGATGTATTTGTCTTTTCTAAAGTTTCATTAAATTAATTCTACAGCCAGAGAAGTCGAAATATTATAAAGCATTTGTTAGCTTCTGTTTGGAAAATTGCTATGTAAATAGTTTCATTTAATTTGAGTAGACTAGGTGATTATAAAACCAAGATGCGTGAAAGTTTGCTACTTAGTACTACGGTTATGAAGCAGAGTGGTTTCTGGTCTCTGTTTTGGCATAATACCGGTTCCATATTTGCATAGTGAACACGCATCTGTTTGTCCATGTTTGCCATCAGCACCACCGCTATTTATTTATCATTCTGTCTCCATTGAATAGCTTGACCCTCCTTTTTTTCCTCATTTAGAGCTTTAAAAAATCCTGTAACATTTAGAATATAAAAATAAAAAATAAAAAAATAATTCAGTTTCACAAAGCTCTTTCTCTTTTATGAAATTACTTGTCTAGCATTTTGACCTTTGGCAAAGTTTTGACATGTCTACATTCTGATAGGCTGTTGTGTCATGATGGATCTCATGTTGGTCACTTGTAAGTTGGATCAATCAGCAGCCACAATCATGAATATCAATACAGAAAAATAAAATAAAATGCACAGATGCTTAATGCACAATTTTTCCTTTGCCTTAGTCATTACTAACAAGTAACATATTACTACTAATTCATGAAAATTGAAAATTCTATGCCTTTTTTGTAAAAACATAATAAAAATGATCTGATTGTAGTGGGTCTTAGTATTAGGCAAAAACAACATTGTATAACTTTTTTCATCGTGCCATGATATGTTTTACAAAAAAAAAAGAAGAAGAAAAAAATCTGGGCAAAAAAGCATCTGGGCAATTCTACGTAAGTACCCCCATGATTCCCCGTAACTTGTAGATCCACCTTTAGCAGCAATAACTTGAAGTAATTATTTCCTGTATGGGTTTATTAGTTTCTTACATTGTTGTAAAGGAATTTTGGCCCATTCGTCTTTACAACATTGCTTCAGCTTATTGTGCTTATAAGGCATTCACTTATGCACAGCTCTCTTAAGGTCCCACCACAGCACTTCAGTTGTGTTGAGGTCTGGACTTTGACTAGGCCATTCCAGAGTCTTGATTCTTTTATTTTTGTGCCATTCTGATGTAGATTTACAGGTGTGCTTTGCATCATTGTCCTGTTACATGACCAAGCATTTTGACCAAGCTTTAGCTGTTAGACAGCTATCCTCGTGCTTGCCTCTAGAATACTCTGACATACAGTCAGCACATTGACTGCAAGGTATCCAGATCCCGTGGCTGCAAAACAAGCCCAAATCATCACCACCCTTCACCTTTTCCACTGCCATGCTTGAGGTGTTTCTAGTTAAATGCTGTCAAACATCTTCAAAAGGCCAAACAGCTCTACTTTGGTGTCATACAACATTGTTCCAGAAGCCTTGTCCCAGTGACAGACTGGCCATCTGGAGCACCAGGAGTTTTCCCAGTGGCCTGCTGGCCAGTGTGAGCTGGCCCAGTCAGTATGCAAATATATTATAAGAAATGATGGAAGCCATTTTAACTGTGTCTTTTTCTACGCAGATGGATGAATGCATTGATCGCACAGCACGCCAACAAAGAGCATGTGGTTGTATGCATGCCAATGTATTGCCCTCCCTTCTTCCAAATTAGTTTGGTTTATTTCATACGTGTTCTAAAACACACTCCCTTTCACTTCTAATTTAAAGAGGGAGAGATATGGATCCTTCCTCGATACAGCAAATTTTTCTGGGCAAATAATAAAAAAAAGGTATGTGAAAATAAAAAAAAAGTTTTAAAGATAGATGCTGTAAAATGCTTCAAATTAACAGATTATGCCTTTGGCATAAAGGGAAATTGCAGTTCCATAGGCTGACAGCTCTCACATTACGGTCAAAGATAGCGAGGCTGGATCCAACAACAGGGTCAGTGAGGATGAACCAGTGCCTGCTGATGATAGCCAACAACTCTCCCCTTCTCTACCCGAGCTGTTATTTTATTTACCTTTATTTAACCAGGCAAGACAGATTAAGAACAGGTTTCTTATTTACAACTGTGGCCTGAGCTGAGTACAATCAGTAGCAGCATTAGCTAGGGCTAGTAAACTAGTTATTCATTTTAATTGTTATGGTAGTCAATATTAATTTAAAATAATAATAATGCTCAGAAACATAATTTTTAATTACTATCGACTACCATAATAATTACTAGCATGAACCAATGCTGCTACTTATTTTATTCCAGCTTACCTGTTGAGTTTGACTGGCATCCTTTTTACTCGGGTAGAGAAGGGGTAGAGATATTGGTCATCATCACTGACCCTGCTTCACTTGCAGCTTACACTGATGAGTGGTATATCTAACACTGCATTAAGATGATACCCCCTGACTAGCTAAAATATTGTCTTTATAGTTTTATATGTTGTTTGTCTTAATGTTATTTTCTTTGCTTTTTTTCCAAACACGACCAAATATATGTTGAGAGATACTTCAAATATGTTTCTTTTTTTGTATTTATGTATTTATTTATGCATTTGTTTCTGTATTGCGTTATATTTTTATACTAGTAAGGTGTTAAAGATTCATCTCCACAATAATGAGCCCATGTATTATGATGTAGGATGTGGTGGGCTGCTGGGAGCCAGAAAGTCCAGGGCAACTTTTTGGTTTCAGTCTGCAAGTTTTGGGACCCTCAGTTATGCTTCCATGTTCTTTTTAAACAGAAGAGGCTTTTTCCTGGCAACCCTTTCAAACAAACCACAATTCTTCAGTCTTCTTCTAATTGTACTGTCATGGACCTTTAACATTTAACATGTTCAGTGAGGCCTTTTTCTTTTTTGTATTTCTCTAAGCATTGAACGTTGAACTCCAGATTGTTTGAAAATGGTTTTATTTTGTTTATTTAGTTGGCAGCACCTGGCTGCAACTTTATTCATGTGGAAGCAGTGAGGGGGTATTTATAAATAAATAAAATTCAAATTTTATTTGTCACGTACACAGTCATACACAGTACGATAGGCAGTGAAATGCTTTTTTGACTACCAGTGACCTTAAAATAAAAGCTTAAACATAAGAAATAAATATGAATAAAGGAAATATGGTAGAAAATAAGGTTAACTGGTAAAATATACTGTACAAGTAAAAATAAAGATATATTGCAGTAAAAGAAATATTGTAGAAAAATGCAATTAACTAGTAAAATATACTGTGCTAAGTAAAATAAAATAAAAATATACTGTACAAATAAGAACAAAATAGATATAATATAGAAATATAAAAGAAGAAAATAGAAATTTGTCCAAATGAGAAATGTAAAAATGGCTGAGGTGTGCAAATATGCATGAAGTGACTTCTTAAAGTGTCTTATTATTAAAGTGATTTGTGCAGTGGTCCATAATGGAAGTATAAGTATATAGTGCAAAAAGTGTGCATGAATGTGTCCATAGTGGCCATGAATGCCCAGTCCGTGTTGGATGTAAAAGAAATGATATTAGTCCTGTATTGTGTTGTGGTTGAGAGACCTTATGGCCTGCGGGAAGAAGCTCCTCAATCTCTTTGTATTGGTCTTTAGGGAGCGAAATCGCTTCCCAGACCACAACAAAGAGAACAGTCCATTGTTGGGATGGCTGAGGTCCTTCACCATCTTCCTGGCCTTAGTCCAGTACCGTTTGCTATAGATCGAGTGCAGGTCAGGGAGCTCGGTGCGGATGATACGTTCAGCTGATCGCACCACCCTCTGTAGAGCTGTCTGTCCTGCATGGTGCTGTTCCCGAACCAGGTTCTGATGTTTCCCGTCAGGATGCTCTCTATGGTGCAGGAGTAGAAATTCCGCTGCCGGGCCTTTTTCACCACGGTGTTGATGTGACAGGACCATGACAGGTCCTGCGTGATGTGAACACAGAGGTATCGAAAGCTGTCCACTTTCTCCACTGGGCTGCTGTTGATGACTGGAGGTCTGGTAGTTCCTCTCCTGCTTTGTACAAAAGTCCACAATCAGCTCCTTTGTCTTGCTGACGTTCAGGAGGAGATTGTTTCTCTGGCACTATTTCTCCAGATTTCCAATCTCCTCTAGGTAGGCCGACTCATCGTTGTTCGTGATCAGGCCCACCACAACAGTGTCTTCAGCAAACTTGACGGCGGTGGAGTTGGTATTGGCCACGCAGTCAAATGTGTACAAAGAGTACAGCAGGGGGCTCAGAACACAATCCTGGGGGGCTCCAGTGCTGAGAGTGAGGGAGGCTGAGACATGACCTCCCATCCTTACTGCCTGTGGTCTGCCAGTTAGGAAGTTGGAGATCCACTGACATAGATGAGCTGAGTCCCAGGTGCTCCAGCTTGGTGGGGAGTGTGGAGGGAATTATGGTATTAAATGCAGAGCTGTAGTCGATGAAGAGCATTTTAATATAATTCCCTTTCCAGGTGAGTGAGTGATGTGTGGAGGAGATGAAAGATGGCATCATCAATTTGGGCGGTATGCAAACTGTAGTGAGTCGAGTTTGTCCGGTAGTGAAGAAATGATGAAGTCTCTGACCCGGCGTTCAAAGCACTTCATCACTACTGAGGTAAGGGCTACAGGGCGATAGTCATTAAGAGAAGCAGGTTGAGGTTTCTTTGGGACAGGAACAATGATGGACTCTTTGAAGCATGTGGGGATCACCGACTGAGATAAAGAGAGGTTGAATATCTCAGTGAACACAGGTGCTAGCTGGTCTGCGCAGGCTCTGAGGATACGGCCGGAAATGCCGTCTGGTCTTGCTGCTTTCTTGGTGTTCACTCTCTTGAAGGCTCTTCTCACATCGTGCTCGGTGATGATAAACGTGTTTCCGGTGCTGGCAGCCTCTTTCACCGCCTTCCGGGCGCTGTATGACGCAGGCTTGTATGGTTCCATGTCTCCGGACGCGAGTCCTGTGTTGTAGGCAGCGGTGCGAGATTTTAGAGCGTCGCGGAGGGTTTTATCCACCCATGGGAAACGTTCTAATAGTCTTTCTCTCCCGTCGCGGCTAGGCAACGAGCAAGTCTCAGAGGATTTGCGCCGATGTCGAGGCACGGGTAGATTCAACTCGGGACGTGTAGGACATCGCGCTGGGATCTATGTGAACTGTGTCCTGGACGGCGTGTTACTACGGGCGCTCGTGGACACCGGCTCCACTGTTTCGCTGATGCACTGTGGATTACTGGGGCAAAGCAAGCGTGTTTGCAGACTGCCTGATCCCGCTTTCAAAATTCGCACTGTTACTGGAAACTACGTGAAGGTACGGGCGTGTCGCACAGTCCGAGTTAAAATAGGTCAGCGGATGCACTCTCATGAATTCTTTGTGGGAGACATCGAGGAAGACTGCATTTTGGGGTTAGACATTTTAGAGAGATGGGGTGCGGTGCTGAATCTAACTGACGGAACACACCCAGGGGACGGAACACACCCAGGGGACAGAACTTCCGGTAGTCGCGCCAGGTAAACACCTGGTAGCAGACCGATCGGGAAACCTTCACGCTAACGCCGACACTTTATCCCGACGGCCTGGCAGCAAAGCGTGTGGTCAGTACTGCGAGAGAGTTGAGCGCCGTGGCGACGTAGAACCCTCGAACATTCTCCCTGTGCAGTCCTCCAGGCTCTCCGACGGGGATCAGCCGTCCGAGCCGGCGTGCAGCCGAGTTACTGTGTCACCTAGAGCATCACCCGTAGTCGCTTCGCCTGTGCCACAGCTGGACCATGATCAGCTCATTGCCGAGTAGGAGAAGGATCCGGTTCTGCATAGGGTCCTAGATTGGGTTAAAGCGGGCGTGAGACCGGATTACACCGCAGTTGCTCATCACGGGCGGAAGATAAAAGCTTTTCGCTCCCAGTTCACTCACCTATGGCCGCGCGGCGTGGGCTAGTGCTTCCAGCTGCTGGTACCAAGGGCTCTGCGGGCATGTGTACTGGGTTTGGTGCATGGACATTCTGGTTCGGGACACTTCGGGGTGAGTAAAACTCTGTGGCGTTTGCACTCTCGTTTCTACTGGCTGGGCTGTCATACTGACAGTAAACTCTTTGTCCACTGATGCGACCTCTGCACGGCAAATAAGGGCCCTACCCAGCGCTCGCGGGCGCCGCAGGACTTTGGGGTGGGGGCAGCTATGGAGCGTATGGGCATGGACACACGCCGGCCAAATGTCGAACTCTGTGGAGGCCGGACCACCTCAGGACAATGTTTGCGCTCCGCCCTCCTCCACAAAAGGACCCCGGCGTTCACAGAGCCAGCGCCGACCGTCTTCACGCCTCCACGACTGAGAGCCATGGTGACCGGGGACGGTCACAGCTCGGGTGGGGGCAGTGTGGGGTAGGCAGGGCGGCGGCTGTCGACCGTCTTGTCTTGCGGGAAGAATGTTTGGGCTGGGGGCTTCGGTCATGTTTTTGTGTGTGGAGTGTGTGTGACCTGTTGAATGTGCTCCGGTTTATGCTAAGGCTAAATTGGATGTGGTTCTCGTGTAAATGTGCTGCTCATGCTATACATGCTGTGTATTAAATAAAGTACTCCCAGCCTTTGCATTGGGCAGCAATTAAGCTCACTCGTCTCGCCAAGTTTCTTCCTAGCGGTGAAAAATGCAACAATATCTTTTTTTCTTCTATATTTCTATATTTTGTAATATTTTTATTATGGCCTTATTTGTACAGTGTATTTTACTAGTTAAATTTATTTTCTTCCGTATTTCTTTTTATTCATATTTATTTCTTACGTATAAGTTTTTATTTATTTATTTTTTTTAAGGTCACTGGCGGTCATATGAGCATTTCACTGCATATCGTACTGTGTATGACTGTGTATGTGACAAATAGAATTTGAAATCTTCAGTTTAACTGTATTCTCATTCTAATTTAATTTAAATTCTATCTAGTTTAATTGTATTCTCTAGTGCAATATTTTCAATGTAGTGACATTTTTCCATTTTAGGTCATAGACAGTCGTATAAGCATTTTTTCTGCATGTCATACTGTGTGTGGTTGTGTATATGAAAATTTTAATTTGATTTAATTGAGTATTACATACTGGTAAAATGGTATGTTTTGATGCTGTCTCTCCCCACTATCATGCATTCACTCAGGCTATGTTCACATGACCAGGCTATGTTCACATGACCAGCCTGCTGTGTCAATGGGTCACTTCATTGGCGTCAGCCGGCCCCAGCTATGGGTATTTTATAATAGTGCTAGCAATAGCTAATAAAACAGCTAAATTGAGACACCTGGCTTCCTTTTTCTGGACGACAAAAAATACAGCCTACTAACTGCTTGCCATCCTCCAGAGCAAAATCCCAAGCATATTTTCCATAAAGCACATCCATTGTTTGATAAGAATTAGTGGTTTCCTAAACTCATGATGTCTTATAGCCCAGATGGCGCTAGCAAAAACGTATCTATGTGCGCATTTGAGCCGTTTCAGAGGACAGACGTGTCCACAGTAGAGTTAGTATATTTGCAATTATGAATGTGAATTGTCACGACATGCAAACTTGATCTGACGAAAAAATCTGATTTGATTAACGTGGTTTGTAACGTGTGCATGGCCTCAGGTCCCTGCTCACACTGCACAAAATTTACTTTTGTGCAAGCTTTTAGTGAGGACATAGCACCATGGGTCCCAAGAATGTTAGCAAAGCAGTAGCAAGAAGTAACAGGAGCCACACATTCAGTTTTGTTTTAAAAGCAGCCAGTGTCAAGAGGAATCATAAATTAAGGTTAAGTGAGATTTAATGTTTATTTATTTAATATTTTACTTTATTTACTTGTCTTTTTTTAATGTTTTAATTGCCTTTATATGCAAAAATATAATAGTGCTGGACATTGGTCATATCTGTAATGTTTTTGGGTGGCTAGAATGGATTATCTACATTTCTAATATTTCAGACAAACTGTCTATACTGCTTATGATAAGCAGTATAGACAGTAATAGAATGCTGAAATTCTATAGAAACTTTTGAACAGTGGTATGGAGAAATGTTTTAGAAGACCAACTGAAATGACCGCTATGTCTTTTATCACTTTGTATATCTGTGTGTGTATGTGTGTTATAATACACATGTAATATATTACAATGTAATATAACCAGAAAAACTTAAGAGTGCTCAGTATGATTTTACCCAAAACTGCATTATCGAGATGTCTGTTATCTGAAACTTGCAACTGTGCATGCGCATATACTGTACACTCCAGACGCTACCTGACACGCACACACACAACTCAACATTTAATTTATTTATAACTCCCTTTCCAAATGCAAAATCAGACACTTAATGTGCAAAAAAGATTCAATAATAAAACAAGCATTCATTATAACCTGATAATTTAATTTACATTCGTATCAAGACAACACTTTGGCTACGAGGCTCTGAGCAATTGCAATAAAATGAGTACTACAATAAATTTACATATCCAGCTAATTTTGTAATGTTTGCTAACGGTGATGTAGAAGGGTGTCTGGCTTCACAGTTTGTTGTTAAGTTAATTCTGTTAATTAATTAAATAATTGATTAATCAAAGTAAATTAATCAAATAATCAAATCACAGTTTGACTCGGCTATAAATATAGCCTTGAGCCTCTGATCGGTTAATCTTTTGATTAGCCCAATTAAATTATTATTTTGTTTTTTAAGAAAGGGAAGTCAGACAACACGGACATAACAGTACAAAAGATGTACCGTCTTTCACCACACACTCACCATAAACATTGGGGGTTCTCAGAGAAGCCATTAACAGGCTATCAAAAACGAAAGGGGTTATACAAAGTTAACTTTTTTTTTTTTTAAATGACAAGGGTGGCACGGTGGCGTAGTGGTTGGTACTATCATCTTGCAACTCCAGGGTCTGGGTTCAATCCCCATCTCTGTGTGGATGGAGTGTGTTTGGTGGGTTTCCTCTGGGTAATCCAGTTTCCTCCCACAGTCCAAAGACATGCAGATTAGGCTAATCAGTGTTCCCAAATTGTCCATAGTGTGTGAATGAGCATGTGAGTCTGTATGTGTCTGTGCCCTGTGATGTATTGGCACCCTGTCCAGGGTGTACCCTGCCTCGTGCCCTAAGACTCCTAGGATAGGCTCCAGGCCCCCGTGACACAGTATAAAACATATACAGGATAAAATGGTTTAGATGATGAGTGAGTGAGAGAATGAAATGACAAGTGCAATCTGGAAAAATTGGGAAACATGGGTTCGCTTGGCTTCGAAAAGAAAACAGCTCTGCTTTCGAAATGGTGTGCTCAATTGATAGCTAGATAAAAGTGGTCTTTCTCTAGAACACTGGAATCCCAGGTACATATAAACACAGTTTAAATTGTAAATAATATTTTATTTTACAATGAAATAAGAAATACACACATCTTAGGATTACATGGAGATTCATTCCAAAATAACACTAATGGAGACATCCTGGACAAAGTGCACCATCATTTTTTTGCATCAAAAAAACAAAAAAAACAACACACGTTCATGTGTTTTGTTTTGTTTTTTGCCCAAAAAAGACCAGATAAAAAACATTAAAAGCGTGATATTAGCATGACTTTCATATTCATAATGAGTGTATGTAAACCTCTGACTGAAACTACAGGTCCTCTGTAAACAAATCAACTGTGAGCAGATTATCAGTGTACTGCATTAGATAAGCATCAATTTTTTTCACAGAGAAATGTGCCTGGGGTCCCAAGACCATGCTGTTAGTGATACTGGACTCTTCAATTACTTGCATTTAAAGCCTTGAGTTTATCCTTAAACACTTTTTTGTTTATAGAACCAGTAGTAGAAGCATGCCTCGAGGATTCTATGCAGTCCATGAAGTGAAAATGTCAGAAAAATCCCTTTGGCAAACAGAGACAGTCAGAGGTGTTTCCATGGGGAATTGGTGTAACTTGGTCCTCATCTTTTAGATTCACCTTTAGTCCTAGTTTATCCCTTAGGGAACCACCATCCCCATATGCTTCATATATGTAACACACCAAATAGTGAGCTGGACCTTTTATGAAAGAGGAATTAAGAGGCCTACAGGTCCTGAGGTCATTTCCGTGTAGCAGCCATGTGCTAAAAGAATCTTTAAATTCAGATTTAAAATGTATACACTGCTGTATCAATACAATGGTTTTACATAATAAGACCAATTGTGTATAATTTTGTCCCTGTAGACTAGCAGAAAGGAAAGCTCTAGGCCTTCACAGGACTATTGGGGTTGTGGAGGATAGCAGCAGCATGACTCCCGGATCAGTAGACCAACTGTGGCACAATTCTCGACAGGGAAGACGGCAGGTATATTGGCTTATCCATTTTCACTGCAGGGGTAACCATGAGCCTGTCCAGGAAAAACCTAAACCTAGCTGTACTCAGTGGTTTATTATACTTGAAACTAGTATTACCTAGTATTAGTTTTTTTGGAAAACAATTTGCAATTTTTCACAAATGTTTGCTGATAGGGACATAAGGACAATTGGGTAAAACAGAGAGTCTTTATTACAAACAACAGAATGAAATCTATTTTTCTTTGAATTTCGTAAAGGTTTTAATCTTCCATGATTTTTCAGCAGCAGGTGAAGCATGTAGCCAAACCACACAGCAGACAAGTTTTGCCTCGTTATCCTATGGAGCTCCCAAAGCTAAATGTGGCAGTGCCTACTCCTAAAGTGCCCTACCCTGTGTCCAGTCTGCCTGCTTTATCCATACCACACCAGAGGTTGCTGCCTGCCATCACATCGAAAAAGTACCATTTTCGCTCAATAAAGGTAAATGCTGAGTATAGTAAATCTACACATATGGATTTTCTTGGGTTCTGCGTAATTGTTCCTTCTTACTCCTTATCATTGTGTTATCTTTGTTTCTTGATATTTTTGCAGCCCGGGGAAGAGCCACACCGCTCAACTTTAAGGAGCTACTACATGCCTCCGCTGGAAAGAAAAGGTGGAGGCTACTGAAGTCCAGCCCATAAATAAAGGAGTCACCCTGCCCAGAATGTGCAGCAGTGCGAAAAAAATTCAAAAAGTATATGATTCTTAAATTTTGGAAAGTAAAGAATGTTATTCTCTGAAGAAACACATTCTATTAGGTGATATCATATGGTGATATCATATGGCCAAGTTGAAGCACGTATGTATCACTATGTAAGTGGAGAGAGACAAAATGCAGTCCAGAGTCACCCTGCCCAGATAGGGCCTGTGCTTTTGTGTGTTTCACCACAAAGCATGCTTGGGTCGATTTTCTAGTGTTTACCAAATAGTCAGTGGGTAACTTTTATTTATTTCATAGTTCAGTCTACATAAACACAGATTCTAAATAGTAGTGCATTTCCTACCAACACAATGTATTTGGCCCATTAATTACTTCTCCTAATGGATATCAGGGCTGCCAGCCTCATATATAAATGTGAACAAAATTTGTTGTTCATCAGTTGCTAAATCCATTGTTGGTGGTGTATTAATACACCAACATCAATTTTCATAATTTGGTTGCTATATAGGCAACACAGTGGCTTAGCAGTTAGCACTATCACCTTGCACCTCCAGGTTCCGGGATGCCTGTCTCGGGTCTCTGCTCATGAAGTTTTTATGTTCTCCCCATGCTTTATGGGTTTCATCTGGGTACTCCAGTTTGCTCACACAGTCCAAAGACATGCAGATTAGGCTAACTGGCATTTCCAAGTTGTTTTCTAGCATGTGAATAAACATAAGTGTGTGTGCCCTGCGATGGACTGACACCCTCTGTACCCTGCCTCATGCCCCAGTGCGCAGTGCTCATGTTCCTGCGATAGGCTCCAGGCCCCCCCGCAACCCTGAGTAAGTGATTGAGGTTGCTATATAAACCCCTAATAATCATGAGCCAGGGCCATTAATTATAAATGAGTTAGCTGAAATTAGCCTTTTTTTGGTTATTAAATTAGTATCATGCAAAATTAGAGGACACAAACATTCATAAAACAAGCCTTTATGTTTAGGCCTTATTTTATACAGAGTTAATCTTTTACATGCCATGCCAGGTAATTTCATGATAGTGCATCAAATAAATCTATCACTGTGATCTTAATCAGTTTTGGGGGAACGAATAAAAGGCTTATGAACTTTGATTATATGCAATTTTACACGAGTTTTTAATTAGCTGAATAATTGAAATAGGTGTGTATTTGCGTATTTGTATATAGGATTAAGGAAAGGTGTTGTGTGCACTGGTAACAAACAGTACCTATGTAAAGTTGCACCTGGTCAAAAATATTTTAAAACCATGTAAATGTGTGCTTTGTTTGTACACATAAAATAAACATACATTTGTGCTCACTTAGTTTTTGCTCTTTTATTTCTCAAGACTTTTTTTTCTCACCACTTCCCAGTTGTTCAAATGGCTTCAAATTAGGTTTGTCTGTGCATCATTTGTTGGTGGGGGAAAAACACTTCTGATTTATTTCTCAAGATGAATAGATTGTTTTTCTTTGCCTCCTCCCACATTGTCTAAATTTTTTAACATTTGACAATTAATTGCATAGATTAATTATTTAATTCAACAAGTTTGTTAAAAGAAACTTAAAATGAGGATGCGCATGTATGAGTTAAGGTGGCCAGAAACATGGTTCATGCAATTACTGTACGCCAACGCAGACACTACAAGCTACACAAGGCCAGGTGTGTGCATTGCTGCATTAATGAGCAGGTCATTCGTCTCATCAAAACGCTCTGGGTTAACTAGACAGGTAAATTCCCCGCCCTTTGTCCATAAGCTATACAATGGTCACATCATCTTTGTTTTTGCTTTGTCTTCTATATTACAGTTTTTCTCGATTGCTAAAATACTAAACCCTATTGTCTGAACCAATTTCTCAGTTGCCTGAACATTAAATCAGTCACTCTTTTGGCAAAACCATAAGCACTTTTCACCTGTTTAGACACATCTTGTCAACACATTGTCATTGTGATGCACCTGTGTTGCATAATAGTGAGCACAGGTGGCAAAAGTCAAACACAATTAAAGCTCAGGTGTCACCGGTTGAACACAACAACTTAAAATTTATAACACTTGTGGCTAATGATGTGAGGGTACGTATAAGCCAGAGCACTGGTTTGTGAGGCACCACAATGAATAGAAATCTAAGAAGAGGAGTTCGTGTGAGAGGAGGTCGAGCAGGTCGAGGTGGTCGAGGTGGTCAGCAAGGACAAAGAACAGTAATATCAGATGAAACGAGAGCTACTGTGATTGACCATGTTTTTGTCCATGGTGTGACAATGAAGGAGGCCAGACTAAGGGTACAACCAAACATCGGTAGATTCACTGTGTCCACCACAATCCGAAGATTTAGAGAAGAGAACAGGTAGTTACCTTTTTTGACATTATAGTATATAAATGTTGACAACAATTACATGTGTGCAATGACTGTACTATATACTGTACCACAGTAAACATGTTTCAGTACATCACTGTGCCAGTGTACTGTAGTATTGTAATAAATGGTTAGTCTGATTGATTGTGGGCCTATTCCATCTATGTATTTTTGTAAGTTCATGTTCTCTTTTTGTAGAATTGAAAGACTGCCACATGGGGGTGGCAGGACATCTATGTTCTCCCACACCAAGAGACCCTAATTGTTGACATGGTCTGTGAGAACAACACCATTAAACTGTGTGAAATTCAGCAGAGGATCATTGAGGACCATGTGCATTTTGAGGGTATCGACAGTGTCAGTCTCTCTACTGTTGACCGTGTCCTCAAGCGCAACAGACTGCGCATGAAACAGCTGTACAGAGTGCCCTTTGAACGCAACTCTGACAGAGTCAAAGAGCAAAGATTCCAGTATGTACAGGTTGGTATATGTCCAGACACATAAATGTTGGTTACTGTAAGTAATGATTTATTGTAGTTGGCCTACATCACTTACAAAAATATATATCTATTTCTACATAGTTTTTGAACTGGATGCAATGGAAAAACTCTATGAATACATCTACATGCATGAAGCTGGGTTTAATCTCACCAAATGGAGAATGAGTGGCCGTAGTGTGATTGGACAACGGGCCATTGTTGGTGTCCCTGGGCAGCGTGGTGGCAATGTCACATTGTGTGCTGCCATCAGCAATCATGGTGTTGTCCACCATCAGGCCAACCTAGGGCCCTACAACACTCAACAGCTCCTCATTTTCCTCAATCACATGCGAGATGCTCTGTTAGGGCAGCAGGATGAGCAGCCCATTTATGTTGTTGTTTGGGACAATGTGAGTTTTCACAGAGGCCTTCAGGTTAGAGAGTGGTTCAATATGAGCCACGGTTTTATCAATTTTTGCCTTCCACCGTACTCCCCTTTTCTGAACCCCATTGAAGAATTCTTCTCCTCATGGCGGTGGAAGGTATATGAACGGCAACCTTACACCAGGGTAAATCTCCTGCAAGCCATGGAACTGGCCTGTGGTGCCTGGCCAGAGAAAATGTGGCCTGTGATGTAGATGAAGTCCTGTGGCCTGACCCATCACGGAGAAATGATGCTGTGGCGGAGTAGTGCACTTCTTTTTATTGTACCTCATTTGTATATTTTTGTCCTTTAACTCTCTGTACAAGTGCTACATGTAAATGCACAGGTTTTTGTTTTTTTTGCTGATTCTTTTTTCTATGTACTGTACAGGTGTTAAAATGCCCAGGTATTTTTTTTTTTGCAACATGCATTTAGTCTAAATAAACATTTATTTCTACCGCTTCATGTCCTGAGCATTGTGTTTTCCTTTTTTAATATAGTGTTTAGTGACTAGATTATTTAATTTATATTGACTTGAGGCATGATTTGACAGCAAAGTTCAGTTTTGAGCACAGATTGAACTGTTTTGGGGTGAAAGTTTGGTTTTGCCAGAAGTGTCAGAGGTTTTGTGAATGTAGCTTGAAAATTGGGTTTTGTGTTCACAATTTAGGGAAAAGGAGAACAGCTTCCCAGGATTGTGTCTTAGCAATTGAGAAAAACTGTAATAATAGAGATGTTAGAATTATGTTATATATAAAAGGAGTTATTTCTACTCTGTTGCTCTTCTCTAATTTGTCTCTCCCCCTAACTCGAGTCAACATTTTGTGATCCATCTTTGGACGGATACCTCTCTTTTGATTCTTCAGGATCTCACTAGGACATTTACAATGGTTCATTTTCTTTGTAGTAACATATGTCGATGGCTCAGGCGTTTGGTCAAAAATATAAAAACTCCATCTTTTGCTGTTAATAAACAGAGACCTTTCTGACAGAAAAAGTGTGTGTGTGTGTTTGACTGAGTCTCTTCTGGTGCCAGACCGAGCAACTCGCTTCTTCTACTACGCAACTTTAAAAACTTTACAAGAGATAAGTTTATATAACCTGTCTGGAGTGGCCTTCATTTTAACAGAACAGATGATTTTTTTTTTATACACCACGGTCTAGAATCACAATCAAAGCACAAGGCCAAATGTCAATAAACTTTTTTTTAATGAAGAACAAAATGTGAATTGTAAAAATATGTTAACATAAAATGTGATGACTGTAGCATCCTTGCCTTCCCAGCTAGTGTTAAATTAACTGTATGGTTCATTAACAATGACTGGTAGTCACAAAAAAAAAAAATTAAAACATTAGCTGTGGTAACATGGTGAGATTCTACCAATCAATTTTAAAACTACTGTAGTCATTCTTAGTAGGGATAACTTAGTATCATTAAGCAGAATAACGTTGCTGCTCAGCAAAAATAAGAACTCAAATCTTATCCCTTTTTGACTGCCGGACTTCCTGAGCTTCACACATTAGAATTTGAGTTCAGGTGTTTGCAGATAACACTGCATTTTTGTGAATTTCTAACATCAAACACAATTGCCTAAAAGCCTTTTGACACATAAATCTTCTATATCAAAATACATCTGGATGAAGTTTGTACAAGAAGAAAGGGAAAAAAAAGAAAATAGCAGAAACCTGCATATTCAAGATTTTTTTTAATATCATTGTGTATTTTTCCACCTTAGAAATATCACTATTTCCTTTAATGATGACAAAAACGTCCACTAGAGTAGTACTGATCATCTGTTTTTGCCCCATTAATCACTGAATTACAATATTATACATATAATACAAAGCAGATTTTAATCTGAAACAATATTAAAATAAATGCTCAATAGATACAAATTTTTTAATCATTTCATTTTCCATGTTATACCAGTTTGAGTCCTTGCACACATTATGTAAAGCCATTCTCTTCTAATAAACTATTAAGTGCAAACAATTTTCTTAAAAAACAAAAAACAAACAAACAAAAAAAAAACAAAAAACACTTTGATTGCAGCATCCAGCTATTCAGTTTCAAATTTCAAGCCAGAGGATATAAAGCCAAGTGCAACAAGGCCATCCCCAGATTTTTTTTGTGTCTTTTATCCTTTAGAGTACTTACAAAAAAGAGAAGTCAAAATAAAATCAGTGCAAAGTTCTTAGGGTCGGGGAGTGAGTCCATATGAAAGAAAGAAAAAAAAAATAGATGAAAGCACTTCCTTGTTTTCGCTTCAGCCCAGGGTTTCCAACTCGCATCAGGGAAAAAGTGAAATGTTTGTATAAAAAAAAAAAACCCCAAAAATAAATACTTTTCTTTTTAAAGAGAAAAGGGTTAAGGGCATAACACCACCATGGTCACAGTCTATCACTGCACCACAGTTGCACTATTTATGCACAGTATAAGCATGTCCACAGTGCAGGTAGACCATGTGAGGCAACTGCTGAGAAAGGAACTGGAAAAAAACACAGAAAAGGAAAAAGAGAGAACTAATAGACAAAAAATGCTCTAAATGTAAAGAGCAGCACAGGGCTCTCTATGTTGACAGCTTGATGTAGGGTTCTTAGCAGCAGATATATTGTGGCTATACTACTGTTCCACTGGGTGAGTTGGCTTGATTTTGGGATGACAATAAACCCTGAAAAGAAAGACAAAATATCTATGTAAGAGCATCTTCAGTCTTGTAATGTATAAATTCTAAGAAGAAAAACAACCCTCATATTTCCTAGGGTCGGTGTGGACTGGACTAGACTCAAATAAAAACTGGCAAGTTGGATCGGCTTGTAAGGTTAAGGGCTCATAATACTATGTCACAACTTTTGATACAAAAAGTGCCAATTGAGAAAGTTAGTGTAAAAAAGATTTTTCCGAGTATTTTTTCAAGGACAGTTGTATAAGCATTTTAACTACATTTCATATGGTGTATGGTTGGTTGTGCATGTGACAAAAGAATTTGATATTTTCTTTTTTTTCAAATTTTCAGACACAAGATGGCTTTAAAACTAAAAAAAAGAAGACTAAAAAGAACCAGACCCATAAGCACTCATATTTTCATTGGTGTCACCTAAAGTTAGCAATCTATAGGAATTGTCTTAATCATTGTTACACTAAAGGAGAAAGTGATCTCTGCAACATTATTAGTCCTGATATATATATAAAAAATGTTCAGTGTGCTTCTATTTAGCATATATACAAATGTAGCAAAGTCAGAGGCCATCAATTTGAGCATCTGCTAAAATTTGTATTTTCAATACGTTTGGCTATGTATCCAGACTTTTTGGGCCACCTTTGGAGAATGAAGCTCTATCTAAGGCATCGACACTGGCAGTTGACCACATCTGCTGTAAAGACTGATGGAGCACAAGTACCAGTCAAGTGTTTGGACAAACCTTCTAATTCCATAGTCTTTTATTTCTTTCTACAATGTAAAACAATACTAAAGGCATCCAAAATATGCAAGAATCTCCTCTGAACAGTTGATATTAAGATGTGTCTGCTAATTTTGCTCTTCATAATGGCTCTAATCTGAGTTGCCATTCATTTAGTGTTACCAGTCTGAAAAATCACTAATTAACAACTTCTGAGAGTTACGTATTGGTCTTGCTTTCCTGGAATGGTCTTCATGAGAAGCTGAAGCTACAAATATGAAGTCTTCTATGTCGATCTCACTAATTATCAATTACAGACCCCCAGGGCTGTACTCTGAACTTCTGTGAGAATTTGCAGATTTCCTCTCAAACCTGGTTGTTTCTCACCTCCCCTTTATCTCTAAGATTCTGGAAAAGGTAGTAGCGCAGCATCTATGTGCATAACTACATAGAAATAGCATAAACAAACTGTATCAGTCAGGGTTAAGGCCTCATCACAGCACAGAGACTGCACTTGTTAAAATAGTAAATGACCTCCTATTGTCATTTACAGATCCTATCTGATCAGGGTTGTGTCACCATAATTCTGTTACTCGACCTCATTGCAGCTTTTAAAACCATTGATCATGGTATTCTCCTTTACAGATTAGAAAAAGTAGTAGGAATTAAGGGAACGGCCCTCTCCTGGATCCTATTTGAATGTTAACAGTTTGTAGATTTAAATGGTGACTATTCTGCATGTTCTCAAGTGGAGTTTGATGTTCTAAAGGGTTCAGTTTGAGGTCCACTGTTTTTTTCTCTTTACATGCTTCCTCTGGGCAACATTATTTATAAGCATGGTATTAGTTTTTATTGGTATGCTGATGACACATAGTTATACGTCTCAGCCAAAACAGGTAAGAAAACCAACTTACTAAAGTTGATTAATGTGTGAAGGACATCGGAGACTAAGTGGTAATTACAATGGAACCTCGGATTGCGAGTAACCTGGTTTGCGAGTGTTCCGCAACACGAACAAAAATTCTTAATAAATAATGACTTGAAAAACGAGCAACTCTTGGTTTACGAATACCGAGTATCATGTAGCACGTATGGACTTCTTGTTTTGACTTCTTGCCGAGCGTCATGTGATCACAACTGAGCCAATGGTTTCTCTCTCACGCACACCGTGCCAAATTGTGGGTAATCGTCTCCCCTGCTCACTCTCAGTGCGCGTTTTTCACTGGTATGATCAACATTCATGCACTGCTTACTATAACACTGTGACCACGTGTGCGTGCAAAACATCTTTTATTTTGTGTTTGTGTGCATGGGTGTACGGCCTGTGTGTACTGTTTATTATAATACACGTGTGTGCGCGCGTAAAGCAAAAGCAAGTCTTATTAGAAAGGTTTAAGATTCATTTTCTCCCCCAGCCTGCAATTTGTCTAAGTGTGCGGGCGCGTCATTGGACAGTGTACTGTCCAATGACCCTTCACACACACAGACCCCTCTCCTCTCGCTGTCTCTCTCACTCTCTCCCTTACACACACACTAACGGAAACACTGCTCTGTTGTGATTTTTTTTCAAAGGTAAAATTCATTAAAGACGTTTCTTGTTAATTTTCCCGCTAAGGCAGTGTTTCCATTAGTATGTGTGTGCGTGAGAGAAACTCAAAAAAGAGAGGAGGAAGGGTTACTGTGCTAGACAAGAAGAGGAAACAGGGAGGGTCTTATTCCTTCTCTCCTCTTACTTTAGCTTCACACACACACACACACACACACACGCACACAGAGCGCACAAACCATTAACGCAAACACTTATCTGTCTGGATTTATTTTTAATTCTTTCAAAGGTAAAGTGCAGGTTAATTTGTTTTATTTTTACTTTATATATTGTATTAATTAATTTTTATGTATTTATTTCTTTGGCTGTGAAATGAATAATTTTAGTTTCCATTATTTCTTATAGGGAAATTCATTTGATTTATGAGTGTTTCAATATACGAGCTCGCTTCTGGAACGAATCATGCTAGCAATCCTAGGTTCCACTGTAACTTCCTTCTGCTTAATCCTGACAAGACTGAAACCTAGTCATAGTACCACATGCAGCTAGACGCAAGCTTTTTGATCCATCTTTGATCCATCAAGTGCAACAGTAAAAGACCTCAGTGTGATTATAGGTTCCAGCCTTTCATTTGACGCACATGTAGATATTACCAGGATAGCATTCTTTCACCTCAGAAATATTGCCAAGATAAGGAATATATTGTCACTAAATGATTCAGGAAAACTAGTTTATGCTTTTATCACCTCTGGGTTGGACTATTGCAACACCTTACTGTCTGGTTGTTCAACTAGGTAAATAAACAAGCTTCATTTAGTCCAGAACCGAGCAGCGAAAGTCCTTACTAGAACCAGAAGATACGAGCACGTCACCCCTATCTTATCAACACTGCACTGTCTCCCTGTGAAATTTCTAATCGATTTTAAAATACTACTTTTGACACTTTTGACATATAAAGCATTAAATATTTTCTTGTCTTACGAACTGCCACGTCTACTTCGATCAAAGGATGCAGACTGCTTGTCAGTACAATGTATTATAAAAACTACAGCAGGGGGCAGAGCTTTTTCTTACAAAGCCCAAAGTTATGGAATAATCTTACAACTAATTTTTAGGACTCTAGGCTGAAAACTTATTTATTTAGCTATTTATTTTTGTAAATAGATTTGCCTTAGGTAAAGGAGCAGATCTGGGGGACTCTGAGTATTGTGGTAATTGTTTAGATGGCGTCTTCCACACTCTCGTTAATCATTGATTTGTTGATGGTGAACCGATTGGTCGCTTTACTTCTCAGAGAGCCCACATGTTCGTTTCCTTCTGTCTCTCCCTTTTAGTTATGCTGTCATAGTTAGTCCTGCCGGACTCCCTGCTTGCACTCTGCACTAAATATACAGTTACATTATACATTGTGTGACTGTGACCATACCCAACTGTTATCTCTCCTTCTCTTCTGCTTTCTCCTCTTTTCTCTCTTCTCCTCTCTCCCTCTCCCTGTCTCTCTGTTGAAGTATACATGTTGCTCCTGAGCTGCCAGTGATACAGACCCCCTCTGCCCCCTGGACCTGTCTGACTCGTCCTAGTGTCCCGCTTCTGGTTGGAGATCTTGTTGCATGGATGCCCCATGTGGTCTGCTTGGGATGCGTCTGGTGACTGGGGACAGTTCCACTTTTCCACGAAGACCTCGGCTGATGCAGACATGTGTTCAGTGAGGGTGTGTGACTGCAGTGATTTAATAGTTTAGGACTGGAGTTTCCTACAGTCTACCTGAGCCTCCAATAACAAACTGG
Source organism: Clarias gariepinus (assembly GCF_024256425.1). Lineage (NCBI taxonomy): Eukaryota > Metazoa > Chordata > Actinopteri > Siluriformes > Clariidae > Clarias > Clarias gariepinus. The sequence goes on from NC_071112.1 coordinate 25,807,468, forward strand.
ACTCCATATGAACTGAAGCACATCTGTTATACTGAAAATCCAGCCTTCTAACACACAGTATGATGGAAATCAATCCCTGGTATCCATTTCACCCAAATGAGAATGGGTTCCCTGTTGAGTCTGGTTCCTCTCAAGGTTTCTTTATACTGCCATCTCAGGGAGTTTTCCTGGCCACTGTCACCGTCGTCTACAGCTTGCTCATCAGGGACAATCCTATCATTTTGATTCTTACACCTTTGCTTTTCATACAAACTTAAATAACTATTTTGATTGTGTAAAGCTGCTTTGCGTCAATGTCAATTGGTAAAAGGGCTATACAAATAAAACTGAATTAAATGAGAGCCAGTTTCATCATGGTACTTAATGTTTTTTGACAATACTATTTTTAGAATAATAGTCATTTTTAACTTAATTATATAGTTCCATGTGTGTTATTTAATAGTTTTGAAATCTGATATTGTTCTAAGAAAGTAAAAAACACTGACGAAAAACAGTTTAATCCAAGGTGTGTGCAGACTTTAGAAATTTAAAATAGAGTGGTGGCAAGGTTAATTTTTTTATGTTATTTCTTATGGACCATGTTAAGCATTGTTGCTCTTAACCAGCATACACTGATCTTGTATTTTAATTTATAACTACCATATTTTTCATATGAATTAGGAAACAACGTTGCCCAGTTTAAGCTTAGCTATTTACAACAAAAACCAACCAGATGCTGTATGTTTACTTAATATCTACATACCTTAGCATTTGTGGCACTAGTGCATAATGTCTAATAATGAATTTTATTTTGGGAAAACTGTTGTTCAGATCCCTTGTTAAAGTAATTCCTGGTGGGCTTTGGGGAACTCATCGACTATTCAGATCATGAATCACACAATGGCTCTTTTTTTTTTTTTTTTTACTTTTTAGCTTTACTTTGTTTTAGGCATGTATCTAACAATAAAGACAATGAAGATGAATACATCATTCAAAAATATGTCTTTTAATAAACTTTCCTGCTAATACAAAAGATAAATAAGACTATTTTTTTTAAATCAAGTCACAATCTAAAACCAAAGATAATCAAAAGAGCAGCAATAAAATATAACAAGCACTTAACATTTAAAGATAACACAAAGCTGTTAAATTAAAATAAGAAGAAAACTGGGATTAAGTTTGTGGTGGAAAGGATTGGCCTACTCTTTGATGGGTGCGAGTCTCATAAGTGGGAAAGTATGTACACCTGAGGAGGAAGTGGCCAATTAATGTCTGTTTTTTTTACCTTTGTAACCTGGGAAACGTACATACAGTGCATCCGGAAAGTTTTCACAGCACATCACTTTTTTCACATTTTGTTGCGTCACAGCGTTCCTAAACATAGATTAAATTCTTTTTTTCCCCTCAGAATTCTACACACAACATCCTATAATGACAACATGAAAAAAAAATTACTTAACATTTTTGCAATTTTATTTTAAATCGAGAGAAAAAAAAATTGAGAAAGCGCATGTACATAAGCATTTACAGCCTCAAAATTGAGCTCAGGCGCATCCTGTTTTCCCTGATTATCCGTGAGAGGTTTCTGCAGCTTAATTGGAGTCCACCTGTGGTAAATTTAGTTTATTGGAGATGATTTGAAAAGGCACACACATGTCTTTATAAAAAGGTCCCACAGTTGAGAGTTCATGTCAGAGCACAAACCAAGCATAAAGTCAAAGGAATTGTCTGTAGACCTCCATTTGAAGGAAACCAGGCATCGCTCATCACCAGGCCTGGCATGAAGCATGGTGGTGGCAGCATCATGCTGTGGGGATGTTTTTCAGCAGCAGGAATTGAGAGACTAGTCAGAATAAAGGGAAAGATAACTGCAGCAATGTAGCAATGTAATGAGACAACGGGTCATCTTTCAGCAGGACAATGACCGTGAGCACACAGCCAAGATATCAAAGGAGTGGCTTCAGGACAACTCTGTAAATGTCCTTGAGTGGCCCAGCCAGAGCCCAGACTTAAATCCTATTGATCATCTCTGGAGAGATCTTAAGATGGCTGTGCACTGACCCTTCCCATCCAACCGGATGGAGCTTGAGAGGTGTTGCAAAGAAGAATGAGCGAAATAGGCCAAGGATAGGTGTGCCAAGCTTGTGGCATTATATTCAAAAAGACTTAAGGCTCTAATTACTGCCAAAGGTGCATCGACAAAGTATTGAGCAAAGGCTGTGAAAACTTATGTACATGTGATTTCTCAGTTTTTTGTTTTTATAAATTTGCAAAAACCTCAAATAAACCTTTTTCGCGTTGTCATTATGGGGTGTTGTGTGTAGAATTCTGAGGAAAAAATTTAATTTAATCCATTTTGGAATAAGACTAACATAAAATGTGATGCGCTGTAAATACTTTTCGGATGCACTGTATATGTACACGTATGCTTCCTAATAAAGGTGCTCTAAAGGTTTGGTTAAATTCCCATAAATGCTTTTGGCAGACGACACGAGACAACAAATAGTGAACCCTACGTGTTACCTATCTATCCTTAAAAGACAAGCAAAACACAAAAAAGATTTATGAATTAACCCTAAGAAGTGGAAATACACAGCCACTAATAAACCACATTCTCCTTTGGTGTCTGCCCACCATCACAACGGGTTTTATTTCTGATTTTAGTGATTGTTTTTAGTACTGTGCACCGTCTTTGGTTCTGATAGTCTTTCTATGATGCCATTTGTTACATCTCTTCAATAAGCAGAAATATGTACACTTCTACATGTTAGGGGGAAAAAACCTTGCAGAGATAAACGATAATTGAATTTAGTGCCAACTAATTTGGTCAGACATTTTATTCGACCATGTCTATTATTCACTGCACCTTTAATACTGACTCACCTTTGTGAAGTCCCAATTTCAGTTTTACAAGTATTCCTGAAGTAAATGCTAAGGCAATGAAGTAGAAGCTACACTAAGCTTATAACAATAAACTGTAGTGGCAAAAATTTACCATTCCCTTCCCTCCCACCCATTAGTAATTATGGGGTTTGAGTTGCAAAGGTCCAAAATTTTTGTTATTTTTAAATATTTAAAGAGATCTTCTTAGCTTAGCAGACGCATACTATGTCTAAAGTCTGAATGCGATTCGGATTTACATGGAACTTACCACTTTTCCAGGCCTGGCCCACGTGCAAATAAATCCCTCCTGACATGCAGTGACTATGCAGTCCTCAAGAAAGATTAGTACAGTGAGCCTCTCATGTGATATTTTCTTGCAAACAAGTGGCTCAAGTAGGGGCACATCCTCCATTCTTGGACAGAGTGGTGTGCCTAGCGTCTTGGCAGCATCTGCTCTGCTCGTCTTCGCAAGCAGATGCAGTTTGTCACTGCTCTTGCTGCTGATGTGGCCCATGCTGTGGTTGCGCTTGTGCTCCTTTTCATGGTGTCGCTCCTTGCGCTCATGCAGTGCCAGTGTAGCAAACTTGCTTACACTTGAGGGAACTACATTGGTGTTGTCCATCGTGCCACCTTTGCTGTTGCCACTGCCACTGGAGGCAGCTGAGTGTGGAAGGCTGTTGGAGCGTGGCAGCGGTGCAGGCACAGAGTTGCCTGGGGTATTGGAACCACTGTTACTGCTGCTGCTGTTTCCTCCATTGGCACTTGGGTTGTTGATGTTTGTGATTATTGTTCCACCTCCTCCTCCACTTCCTGTGACCGGGAGACTTGTGGCATTCATGACATTGGTATGGGTTCTGGTTCGAGATAATGGTAGATGTGGGAACAAAATGTCCTCAGTCAAGTCCCATAGGCACAACTGAGTGTCCTGTCCCACAGATCCAAAACGATAGGTAACGCTGAGTGGACGTCCATCTGTAGAGTTTCGTTTTGAGAGCCGTGAGTGTGTGCTGTTGGCACGCTCACGACCTGCGAGTGCTTGCTCCTGTAGGTCATCATCACTGCCACTGAACTCATTTGGTTCAGTCTCCTCTACGCTGGTGGTGTAGTGGTCGAAGGCCACCACACTTACCCAGGACTTGTGACCATGACCTCGAGCAACCACACGCCGCTCACTAAATGACCAAACAGTCACCAGATCATCCTCGCCACCTGCTACTACGTAGCGACCGTCTGGACTCCAGCACACACAAAGCAGACCACCAAAATAGCTGCGCATGGTTCCATGTAGCTCAGCACCATCAAAATGGAACACACGCAGGAAGCCATCCTGGCTTGCACATGCCACAAACTTGCCATCAGGTGAGAAAGCAAACTCATTCAATGCCCCCTCGCCTACTGTCCACTTCAACAAGGGGTTGCGTGTTGACTTGCTCTTGCATGTGTGCACAGTGTAACTTTCGCCTTGCTTGAGCAGCTGGTAGTGGGGTGCAGCAGTACCACATGCATGCTCCACATTGTACAGATACATGCTCCCACTGGAATGGGCTACAAGGAAGAGGCTCTCAGAACCAGGAACCCATTTTACACATGTCACTCTAGATTTGTCTATTAGTCTCTAAGAGTGGTTATTAGCCGGAGTTATTGGGGAGTAAAGGAGGGTCATGAGAAGAAGAAAAAAAAAGGAAAAAAAAAGAGAGAGATTTGTTAGGAGGTCAACAATCTGCATCAACAATCTTTTAGGTACACAAGTACATAATCAGTTACATAAGTATATAATTAATTTCTGATGAATTGTCTCACAAGTGCAATGTAACAGCCAAATACAGTGGAACCTTGGATTGTGATTAACTTGGTCTGCCAACATTTTTCAAGACGAGGAAAATTTTAAAATAAATTTTAACTTGATAATCAAGTGAGGTCTTGATATATAAGACTAAGCATGCGCTTAGTCTGCTGAGCGTCACGTGATCACAACTGAGCCAATGGTTTTCTCACAAGCTGTAGGGTTGTGGGTAATCGTCTCCCATGCTCATTTAAAAAAAAAAATTAAAGTCCGTAAGAGTGCGGGAGATCAATTTGTTTAACGACAATGTCACATTTTCACGAAATCCTCAAAAAGAGGCAACAGCAAGTGTTATTAGAGAGTTTCCTTGTTAAAGAAGCTAAAGTCATCCTACAAAGTTAAAGTCATCCTACACAGTAGCCTTCTCCCTCCTCCTTCCACAATTCGTTTTAAAGGTAAAGCGCAGGTTAAATTGTTTTATTTTTACTTTACATTTTTTGGGTTGTGAAACAAATCATCAAAGTTTATATTGTTTCTTATGGGGCAATTCGCTTTAATATACGAGTGTTTTTTATATACAAGCACACTTCCAGAACAATTTATGCTCGCATTCCAAGGTTAAACTGTAATTAAAAATAGTCTAAGCATTTTAATAAACCCGAAAAATGCGAGCAATGAAAATATATAATTACCTCAAACAAATAATGATTTTTTTTTTTAAGTAGAACAAATGTTAATTTTTCTCAAAAATAAATTCCGAGATTAATACTGGACTAAGATCAGCATGCAAACATGAACCTATTTTATTAATTTCACCAAAACAATTATAAAAAAGCATTATACACTTTCATTTGTATCAGAAATGCTGCAGTTTACATCATGGCATTAAATAATGTTTGCAACAGACTCAATTGTTTTGTTCTTTTTTTTTGGGAAATACAAACAGCTGCATAAAAAAGAAGATTCAACTCCTTGAATAAATTCACAAACTTACTTCTTCATTGAAGAGCTTACTCGTCTCTTTCTTGATAGGGTCAATAAGCTGAACCTGTCCAGCTGAAAAGCCCACAAGTAGTGACACACTTTCAGCCGTGGCAGTGAGATGGTTAAAGTCATGACAAGTGGGCTGTGTTCCCTTGTATATCCTCTTGTCTATTGGCTTACTTAAGTCAGCAGCCTGTAGACAAGGAAACATGCAAAAAGACAAGAGATTATTTTGAGCAGAATATATGACAATGTAATATTTTTTTTTTTTAAGTTTTTCACTCCAGTGGCCTTTTTTTCTGTTGTCACACAATTGTGTTTAAACACCATTTATGCTATTTACAGAGACTTTAAAAACACTGACAGGTAAAGTGAACATTCATTGTCTCATTACAAAGACAGCTTTTAAAGGGATGGGATATATTACACAGCAAGTGGACAAGCAGTTCTTAAGAATGACATGCTGGAAGCAGGAAAAACTCCTCCCTTTTAAAACAGCAGGTCCTGTGAGGTGTTCCTGGTATGCAGTGGCTAGTACCTTTCAAAAGTCGTCCAGTGAAGAAAAACTCATGAACCAGCCACAGGATCATAAGTATTAAAGCTCACTGATGCAGGTGGGAAGCAACGGCTAACTACGAATCTGATCACTAACGACTGATCAGCCTCAAATATAAACAATTCTGTAGAGAGCGCAGAAATTTCCAAGCGTCACATCAAAAATCTTGCATGTTAAAAATCCTCCGATCTGCCTTTTTCTTCAAACACTGTATAAGCGAGTGTAATAAATGGGTTTGAGACTAATTCGCTCACAGAGTTTAAAACACCTTGAACGCTCATTATCGCGTGTGTTAAAAGCCCCACGTGCCCGCATGCTCACAGCCACTTAACCCGCACACTCACTCTCAAGCTGAGATTTGAGAATTTTGGAGGTAAAACGTTTTAAAATCCTACTGGTAGTACAGTCTGAACCGTTTACACATTTTCATCCTGGGTGGTAGGAGTTGTTTGCCGAATGTGTTTAGAAGTTATATTTAGGGCAGATTACATATCAATGATACGAGCAGCTCAGTAAAAGTTTTATTTTTTTGGCTTGATTTAAAGTTACATTTTAAACTCTTGTATTTAAAGTTATTTTGTATTGCCTAAAGCCCTTAGATTTTAAGCAAGAAAACTAATTACTCAGATTTTTTTTAAATGTCTAAAATCTATACAAAATCAGGAAAAAATATGTAATATATAATCTGGATATTTATAAAAATCATGATACTTATAGAATCACAATTTATTTTTACATCACTTTTTGGTTACATTTTCAAATAGTCAATCTTTTCTTTTGTAATAAATAGTAGAAATATGACTTCAAAATAACAAAGCCAGCATAAATGTACATTTCAAATAACCTGACGCATGTTTAAAGAAAACATTTAAATAGTCATGATTTGCTCATCTAATCAACTATCATTTCTCACCTGTAAACCAAAAAACTGTTACGTAGGCTTTGTGTCAAGCCAGGGTCTTGACTTGACACAGAAACATACATCTTTAGGGGCATCTGTTCCAATACTTTTACTCACCTTGGGGCAGTGGTAGCTCAGTGGCTTATGGCTCTGTTTTACTGACCTGCAGTGAAGGTCTGCATTTTAAGCCCCAGATCCACCAAACTGCCACTGTTGGGCCCTTGAGGAAGGCCATTAACTCAGTCTGCTCCAGGGGATTTTTATCATGACTGACCCTGTGCTCTGACCCCTGCTTCCTAATATGCCAAAGAAACAGTGCAGTATGCACCGTGTAGACTATAAAGCCTTCTCTCTCTAATAATTGGGTGGTCTAACACCTGTGCCATCATCATCATATCACACAAGGCTGGAATTTAAATCTTTTATCTCACATAAATCCTGAGGGTCAGAATTTGCCAGGGGTATGAATAAATTTATGTATGTCTGTGTGTGTATATGTGTGTATATTTTATATATATACAGTGGAACCTCGGATTACGAGCTTAATTCGTTCCGGAAGCAGGCTCGTATTCCTAAACACTCGTAAACCAAACTTAATTTACCCATAGGAAATAAGGGAAACTTAAATTATTCGTTCTACAGCCCAAAAAAAATAAATGCATAAATATAATTAATACAAAATATAAAGTAAAAATAAAACAAATTAACCTGTACTTTACCTTAAATTTTTTTTTTAATAAATCCCAACAGATAGGGTTTTCATTTGTGCACGCAGGGTGTATGTGTGTAAAATGTGCCTGCACACACACACACATTAACGGATAGACCGTTTTTAAAACCGTTTAAAAATTAGCAAGGAACATTCCTAGTCACACTCACATGAGCGCATACTAACAGGATCACTGCTGTAAGTAAAACAACAACAACAAAACAAATTAAACAGCTCCTCACCTTTGAAAACAATCGCGACAGAAAGGAGTTTGTGTGTTTATTTGGCAACCTGAGAGGAGGGGGGCTAAAGGGGGGCTCGCTCGCGTTTACAGCCCCCTTCTCTCAGGTTGCCAAACAAACACACAAACTCTCTGCCTTACACAGACACAGACACACTCAAAAACACTGCAAGCACTAAGACCCAGCAGGGGAGACGATAGGTCTCAGCTTTACAGCTCCCCTCCTAGCAGGTTGCCAAATAAACACAAATGTTCCGTGCATTATCATGTTCCGTGCATTATCTCTCACAATCACATGCACTTTAGACTTGTCTATGTTCCAAGTTTCAAACATGTTAGCCAAAGCATCGGATATTGCTGCTGCAGTGTGTGAGCCGACAAACTCCTGTGCATGAAGCAGAATGTTTTGCAATTTAAACTCCGCGTTTATCCACTGCGCTGTCAAACTGAGCATGCTAGTTGGACTAACGTCAGAGCTCCATATGTCTGTGGTAAAACTTAGAGCAGAGATATCTGTGGTCATGAGCTCATGAACATGTTTTGCAACACGGTCATACATTTCAGGTAGAGAGGTCTCTGCAAAATACCGTCTGCTTGGCAGTGTGTAACGCGGCTCAATGTGGTGTATTAGCCTACGAAATCTGATGTCTTCCACGACTGAAAACGGCTGGTCATCTAAAGCAATGAATTCCATTACTTTCTCTGTTATGTCACGTGCTTTAGCACTGTCATTTGCAAATTTCTTAATTTTTTCGAAAACTGTGGCAACCGAGGGTGTTGAAGTGCTAGTTGGCTTAGTTTTAACCAATGTTGTTTGACGGTATTCCTCAAATTCAATTGCGTGTCTTGACTTAAGGTGGTGTATTAAACCTGTAGTCGAAAATGTCTTTGCTGTTGAACCCCCTGTTGAAACTTTTGCACAGCAAATGTTGCATATTGCAACTTTGCTGTTCTCATCTGAAACTTTGAAGTGCTTCCAAACCGCCGACATACTCCGTGTTTGATGCGTAATGACAGCGCGAACGAGACGGGAGGATGGGAGAGGCGTGGCGACAATTTCGGCTTTTATTTTCGGCGCTTTCTTACGTTTCGGCCGAAATTTTCGGTGCATCCCTAATATATATATTAGGGCTGCAACAACTAATCGATAAAATCGATAATTATCGATAATGAAATTCGTTGTCAACGAATGCCGTTATCGATTAGTTGGGCTGCTTACGTCACTGAGGCGCGCGACCACAAGATGCACAAATACACACAGATACACAGCCGCTCGCGCAATGGAGGTTACAGAAGCGCCGGCAGGAAAAAGCGCGCGCCCCGAGTCCTCCAAGGTTTTATAGCAATTTACATTAAACTCCTCTAAGAAGACGGTAACCTGCACGCTATTCAAGACCGAGATTTCATTGCATGTCATGCACGAACACTTAAAAAGAAAACATGTTGGTGTTACGGATGGCGAAACGTCAGCAGGGTCGGTAAAACTGTATCTCCATCGTGTAAAAGTTGTGTAAGTTGTATAGTTTAAGTGCTTTTATTTAAACTGTTTGCTAACTTCGGGACAGTCGCGTCGCGCTAGATCTGTTCACGTGTATCTCGCTAGCATCGCATTGCGCAATCACCTCATGAGCAATAGTGATTAGTTAAATGGCGCTACTTTAGATTAGCTTAAATTACACGGTGTGAATAACAGTAGAATATTACGTTTAGTAATTGTTGTGGTTTTCAGCGAATGCAAATAACAGTATATTTGTGACTATTAACTTTTTGCATTTCTACAGTTTTTTTTATAGTCCAATAGATCAGTGTATTTTTTAAACTATATATATATATATATATATATATATATATATACTACATTTCATTTAAGGTTTAAAATGTCAAAATTAAAGATTATTAAACTCTATATGTGGCTTTTGCATTTTTAAAAGTTTTTTATACATAAATAATACCCTGATTTATGTTTTTTTTTTGTTTTGTTTTTTTTAATAGTTATAAGCAAAATATAAAATTAAAGAAGCGGTTAAGTTTTATCCGATTAATCGATTAATCGAAAACATAATCGCCCAACTAATCGATTATCAAAATAATCGTTAGTTGCAGCCCTAATATATATATATATATATATATATATATATATATATATATATATACACACACACACACACACACATTTATTTATACCCCTGGCAAATTCTGACTTAAAGTTACGTTTATTCAACCAGCAAGTTTTTTCTTGATTAGAAATGACACAGACATCTCAGATAAGACGATCTATGTACAAAAGGCATCTTTGTGGGAAAAAGCTTTTATTTACATTTGAACAAATGTCCAAAATTATTCATACTCATCCTAATTACCCTGATTAATTGGGAAAAGCTGTTTTAATTAAATCAAGAGGTGAAAAACAGAAGCTCTCTGCTGTTGGTTTGTGGACAGTCATGGCTAAGACATGGACCTGCGGCTACGCATTGAGGCTGCTCACAAGTCAGGAAAGGGCTACAAGACCATATCAAAATGTTTTAAAGTTCCAGTGGCTACAATCCAAAGTATTATTTTTTAAAAATCCAAGCCGCTCCGCACTAGGGCTGTAGCTATCGAATATTTTAGTATTCGAGTATTCTACAAAAAAATTAATCGAGTAATCGGATAAAATGTACTTTTGCTTAATTAAACCGCAATGTAAAATATATAAGAAAAACAAAGATTAACTGGTTTTCTTTTTAGAAAAATCTACTTTTATTTTTTTAAATGCATACAGCATTTTATAAAAAATTGTCAGTCATTATTCACAATACAAGGAATAGCTTAAAGTTGTTTGAGATAAATTAAGTGCATTACAGTGCCATACATTCTTATTTTAAAGCCTTTTCTCAGATGCAAAACCTAAAAAAGGTATCTAAATGACTTTAAGTATCAAAAAAACTAAGGCACACATTAAAATAAATATTTATACGAAAAAACACTAAGTTGTACAACTTAACTTTCAAAACTAAATGCTTCAAAATCTCAGCTCAGGCATAATATAAGCCTTTACTGACGATGTCTGTAGTTTTCTCATGCTGGTTTCTTCATCTCTTGGCTCATAATTTCATCGCCCATTTCCATTTTGTAGCCTGCAACAGAACGCTCCCTTAAATCAATACACAGCTGTTTGCGTCTCCTTCCGCTTTTTTGGGTGACATAAGCTCTTCTTCTTCATCTGTGTTTACTGTCGGCTTGCATCCGGAAGCATGCTGTGTCACGCCAAACAAATAATTGCGCAAAAACATAACATAGCTTTTAAAATTAATTAAAAGAAGCTTTAAGGCAGAAGATTTTGCCTCGATCATTTTCTGTAATCGAATTACTCGAGGAATCGTTTCAGCTCTACTCCGCACTGTGTAAAATCTCAGAGGACATGGTCGGAAGCTAAAAAGGAACACCTGTGCTGACCAGGAGGATAGTGAGAGAGGTAAAAAACAATCCAAGGATCACCACCAAGGCCATCCTGATAAATCTGGGCTCTGCTGGTAGCAACATTTAAAGGCAGACAGTCCAACAGACACTGCGCACTTCTGGGTTCCACGTATACAGACCAAAAAGGACACCACTTCTCCAGATAAGGCACACAAAAGCCTGCTCGGCCTTTGCAAATGCTTATCTGGACAAAAAAAGAAGACTCTCTGTCTTCTGTTTTATGGTCAGATAAAAAAAAAATTTAACTGTTTGGCCACAATGATGTAACCTTCATTTGGTGTAAAAAAGAAGAGGCCTTCAACCCTAAGAACACCATTCCCACTGTCAAACATGGTGGTGGGAACCTAATGTTTTGGGGGTGTTTTTAAGCCGTGGACCAGGGAACCTAATCACAGTAAACGGCACAATAAAAAAAAGAAACAATACATAAAAATTTAACATCATCATCAGGCAGAGAAACTTGGCCTTGGGTATTAGTGGTTATTTCAGCATGACAACGACCCAAAACATACAGCAAAAGTGGTGAGGAAATGGTTAGCAGACGTTACATTAACTTTTGCAGTGGCCCAGCCAGAGTCCTGACTTAAATCCAATTAAGAATTTGTGGAGAAAGCTAAAGTTCAGGGTGATGGCAAGGAGACCCTCCAACCTAAAAGAGTTGGAGCTTATCGCTAAAAATGAATGGGGAAAATACCAGTGGAATAGCCAATAAAGGCTTTTCTATTGATTATTGATAAAGGTATGAATAATTTTGGACATGCTACTTTTTGTTCAAGTGTAAATAAAAGATGACTAATAATTTTTTCCACTATAATACCTCTTGTACATTATCTTATTATCTTCAGGGAGACGCTGGTGTCATTTCTAATCAAGAAAAAAACTTGCTGGTTGAAAAAAATTAATTTTAAGTAAGAATTTGCCAGGGGTATGAATCATTTCAGGCTTGACTGTATCTGCGTATGAGAGCACAAAAGTGAATTCCATGCCCAGGAGGATTAAGGCCATGGTAGATAACAATGGTGCTCACAGAACATACTGACACTTTGGAGACATGCTCACTTAGGATGTACTCATTTTTGTTGCCAGTTATTTAGACAATAAAGTCTGCATGTTAAGTTATTGCTAGAGGACGGTAAATCTGTAAGGTATATCTAATTTTCATTTTAGTGGAACCACATTACCGGAAAGACTTTTTTGTCGAAAAAATTAGCGAGGAACATCGCTAATGACACTTGTGTGAGCGCATACTAACGGAATCACTGCTGTAAAGTAAAACAAAAACAAATGAACCTGCACTTTACCTTTAAAAAGAATCGCGACAGAGCAGTGTTTCTACAGTGTGCGTGTGTGTTTGTGTGAGAAGCAGAGAGGGGGGTTGCTTCTCTCACACACACATACACACACAAAAGCAGAGAGTGTGTGTTACCCGGCAGTGTCAAATTATTTGCGCGCACACAACAGAGAGGGAGAAATTGGATTTTTTTTAACCTTCTAATAAGACTTTCTTTTGCTTTACACGTGCACACGAAATATATGAAACAGCACACACACAAGGTCACATTGTTATAGTAAACAGTACACGTGTGCACAGATGTTGATTATACCAGTAAGAGACGCGCACCAAGACCCAGCAGGGAGACGATTACCCCAATTCCTCAGCGCAAAAGAGAGAAAAACCGTTGGCTCAGTTGTGACAAATAAAATTTTAATTTTAATTTTGATCATGTGACGCTCGGCATCAAAACAAGAAGTGCATGTGTGATACATGATACTTGGTACTCGTAAACCAAGACTTGCTAGTTTTTTAAGTCAAAATTGATTTAAAATCTTGGCTCATCTTGCGGAACACTTACAAACCGCGTTAATCGTAATTCGTAAAATCCGAGGTTTCACTGTTTTGTCAATTGAAACAATATAATAAAAGTGGTTGCTGAAATGTGAGGGGTGCATTTACTTTTGTGAGATACTGTATATTTTACACAGACATACCACCGCAAGTTTATTTCAGACCTGTGGGAAACACTGGGCTATTTTTTTAAACTGCAAAAGAAAAAAGGTTTAATTAAATGGATGGAAAGGTACTCGCCTTAAATAAATATGGATCTTTCCTTGAGTCACATAGCATAAAAAAATAATTTAAAATCAACAGGTATACTGCCCTACCATCAATTTAAATCAGTAATATATGGGAATTGGACAAATTTGTTGATTGTATTTAAATTAGGGCTGTGTGATTAATTGAAATCGATTTGAAATCGCGATGTCAATATGCGCACTTCCAATTTTCCCTGCAGTATGCTATTTGAACCAATCACAACGCAGCGCGACAGCAACAGAGTGCAAGAACAGGAGACTAAGCTTAACAAAAAATAGACCGCAGAAACAGGGACGCACGCACGCACGCACGCACGCACGCACACTAGGGTATCTCGAGTAATTTGATTACAAAAAATGATCGAGGCAAAATCTTCTGCCTCGAAGCTTCTTTTAATTAATTTTAAAAGCTTGCGTTATGTTTTTGCGCATATATTTGTTTGCCGTGACACAGCACGCTTCCGGATGCAAGCCACCAGTAAACACAGACGAAGAAGAAGCGCTTACATCACTCACATAGCGGAAGGAGACGAAAACAGTTAGCTGTGTATTGATTTGATGGAGCGTTCTGTTTCTGGCTGCAAAATGAAAGGGAGCGATAAAAATACCAGCGAGTCAAGAGATGAAGAAACCAGCAAGAGAAACCGACAGAAATTGTCAGTAAAGGCTTATGTTATGCCTGAGCTGCGGATTTTGAAAATTTCAGTTCTGGAAGTTAAGTTGCACAACGTAGTGTTTTTGTATATATCTTTTAACTTTTTTGTTATGCACTAAAATGCCCCCTGCCACTGACCCCTTTCTTCTTTGTCTTTCGGCTGTTCCCTTTCAGGGGTCGCCACAGCGAATCATCTGCCTCCATCTAACCCTATCCTCTGCATCCTCTTCTTTCACACCAACTACCTTCATGTCTTCTCTCACTGCATCCATAAATCTCCTCTTTGGTCTTTCTCTAGACCTCCTGCCTGGCAGTTCCAACCTCAGCATCCTTCTACTGATATATTTACAATTTCTCCTCTGAACATGTCCAAACCACCTCAATCTGGCCTCTCTGACTTTATCTCCAAAACATCTAACATGAGTTGTTCCTCTGATGAACTCATTCTTGATCCTATCCATCCTTGTCACTCCCAAAGAGAACTTCAGCTCTGCTACCTCCAGCTCTGCCTCCTGTCTTTTCTTCAGTGCCACTGTCTCTAAGCCATAGAGCATTGCTGGTCTCACCACTGTCCCGTACACCTTTCCTTTCATTCTCACTGATACTCTTTCATCGCACAACACACCTGACACTCCTGGTTTTCTCCACCCATTCCAACCTGCCTGTACCCACCTCCTTTAAACACACTCCGTTGCTCTGGACCGTTGACCCTTAGTACTTCTCCTGCACCTATTTTACCTCTGCTCCCTGTAGCCTCAACGTTCCTCTTGGGTTCCTCTCATTCACACACATGTATTCCGTCTTGCTGCGGCTAATCTTCATTCCTCTGCTCTCCAGAGCATACCTCCACCTCTCCAAATTTTCCTCCACCTGTTCCCTGCTTTCACTACAAAGCACAATGTCATCTGCAAACATCAAAGTCCATGGAGACTCCTGTCTAACCTCATTGGTCATCCTGTCCATCACCAGAGCAAACAAAAAGGGGCTTAGAGCCGATCTATGATGCAGACCCACCTCCATCTGAACTCTTCTGTCACACCTACAGCACATCTCACCACTGTCTTAGCGCTCTCATACATGTCCTGCACCACTCTAACATACTTCTCTGCCACTCCAGACCTTCTCATACAATACCACAGCTCCTCTCATGGCACCCTGTTGTACGCTTTCTCTAAATCTACAAAGACACAATGCAACTCTATTACCTTCTCTGTACTTCTCCACCAGCATCCTCAAAGCAAACACTGCTTCTGATGTACTCTTTCTAGGCATGAAACCATATTGCTGCTCACAAATGCTCACCTCTGCCCTTAACCTAGCTTCCACTACTCTTTCCCACAGCTTCATTGTATGGCTCATTAGCTTTATACCTCTGTAATTGCCACAGCTTTGCACATCTCCCTTGTTCTTAAAAATCGGCACCAATACACTTTTCCTCCATTCCTCTGGAATCCTCTCACTCTCCAAGATCTTGTTAAACAAACTAGTCAGAAGCTCTACTGCCACCTCTCCTAAGCACTTCCATACCTCCACAGATATGTCATCTGGGCCAACAGCCTTTCCACTCTTCATCCTCTTCAACGCCCTTCTCAACTCACTTTTACTAATATTTGCTACTCCCTGTTCCACAACAGTCACCTTTTCTCTCTTTCGTTTTCCTCATTTATCAACTCCTCAAAGTACTCCTTCCATCTTCCCATCACCCTCCTGGCATCTGTCAGTACATTTCCATCTCTATCTTTAATCACTCTAACCTGCTGCACATCCTTCCCATCTCTATCTCTCTGCCTCGCCAACCTGTACAGATCCCCCTCTCCCTCCTTACTGTCCAGCCTAGCATACAAGTCCTCATATGCTCTTTGTTTTGCCTTTGCCACCTCTACCTTCACCTTACGCTGCATCTCCCTGTACTCCTGTCTACTCTCTTCAGTCCTCTCAGTGTACCACTTCTTCTTAGCTAGCCTCTTTCCCTGTACACACTCCTGGACTTCCTCATTCCACCACCAAGTCTCCACTTTTCCCTTACCTGATGATACACCAATTACCCACCTACCTGTCTCCCAGATCACATTAGCTGTAGTTTTCCAGGCAACTGAAAGCACCTCCTGACCACCCATAGCCTGTCTCAACTCCTCCCTAAAGACTATACAACATTCTTCCTTTCTCAGCTTCCACCAATTTGTCCTCTGCTCTGCCTTTGTCCTCTGCTCTGCCTTTGTCCTCTGCTCTGCCTTTGTCCTCTGCTCTGCCTTTGTCCTCTTCACCTTCCTCAACCTCAGGGTTATTTTACACACCATGATTCTGTGTTGTCTGGCTACACTCTCCCCTACTGACACTTTGCAGTCACTGATCTCTTTCAGATTACAATGTCGACACAAGATGTAGTCCATCTGAGTGCTTCTGCCTCCACTCCTATATGTCACCCTATGTTCCTGCCTCTTCTGGAAGTATTTACTACTGCCATTTCCATCCTTTTTGCAAAGTCCACCACCATTCTTCTTTCTACATTCCTTTCCTGAAGACCAAACCTGCCCATCACATTTTCATCACCTCTGTTCCTTTCCCCAACATGTCCATTGAAGTCTGCACCAATCACCACTCTCTCACCTTTGGGGATGCTCTGCATCACTTCATCTAACTCACTCTAGAATTTCTCCTTCACTCCCTCCTACCTGTGGAGCATAACCACTAACAACATTGAACATCACACTATCACTTTCCAGCTTCAGACTCATCACCCTATCTGATACTCTCTTCACATTCCTTACAAACTCCTCTTTCAGAATAACTCCTACTCCATTTGTTTTCCTATCCGCACCATGGTAAAACAATTTGAACCCTGATCCTAGGCTTCTGGCCTTGCTACCTTTCCACCTGGTCTCCTGGACACACAGTATATCCACCTTTCTTCTCTGCATCATATCAACCAACTCTCTTCTGTCATGGTCCCAACATTCAAAGTCCCTACTATCACTCCTGAACTCTTGCCTTTCCTCTTCTCTCTCTGCTTTCGAACATGCCTTCCTTCTCTCCTTCTTCGACCAACAGTAGCCCAATTTCCACCGGCACCCTGTAAGTCAACAGCACCAGTGGCGATCGTTGTTAACCCAGGCCGCGACCGATCCGGCATGGGAATTATATTTGTTATTCGCATCACTGATTTGGCAGATGTTTTACATTGGAAAACAACCCTCTGCATTTATCCAGACTTGGGACTGGCACAAGAAGACACTGGGTTGCGCCGCGCCTTTAAGCTATTCCTTGTATTGTAAATAACAACAATGTTTATTTTTGATAAAATGCTGTATCATTAAAAAAAAATAAAAGTAGATTTTTCTAAAAAAAAAATTATTATAATAATCATTGTTTCTTTTATATATTTTACATTGCTGTTTAATTAAGCAAAATTACATTTTATCCGATTACTCGATTAAATTTTTGGTAGAATACTCAATTACTAAAATATTCGATAGCTACAGCCCTAACACACACATTTACTAGGTCTGTTCTTGAGACATTTTGTTACACCTTTACTGGATGATTTTTTTTTGTTTGCCTTATGTCCGTTTTAGTTACAGGTCTTTAATAAAGATATTTGTTTTCCCTTGGAAAAATGTTTCATATTCACACTGTAAAAAATGTGTGTGTCAAAATCGTGATTAAAATCTAAATCGCAATATTGTTGAAAAAAATCGTAAAAGGTTTCTTTTGTTCATATCGCACAGCCCTAATTTAAATGCTGTAAAACTCTGCACTTCCCAGTGCAGCTGGATAATGACCCAAATCTTACTGCAAAAGCAACACAAGAACACTTGTGGAGGGTTCTTGGACCGCTTTTTTAGGCAAAACATTTTCATTAAATTAAGACGGGTTTGGGTTTTTCTTGTAATCTGCCCTTTTCCATTGAAATCAAAGATTGTCATTTAAGTTTGGGTCTGAAGACAGAGGTTCATTTTACAACGTGATGGTGTATGCTGCATGGTGCAATCATTTATTTGCAGATTTTAACTTTTGTAATCGTCTTGTTAGACAACACCAAAATAGCCCATATCATTCTTCTGCCAAAGACATCTAAAGTGTCTATTAAAATGTTATGGTATTGCACAATACTGCCCTAAAATATCAATGTGCCACCACCCTATTTATCCCATGGGTATAAGGGGACAAGGTCAAAAAGCCTAATATTTTTGTCTCAGCTGACCAAAACACATGATTTAAGGTATAACTCTTAACTCTTGTTGCTTGACAAAGTTCAAGCACTTGAATTTGCGTCTCGGTGTCAGGAAAGGCTTTTTACATGAAGCTCGTTCAAAAAGCTTCTGTTCTCTTAACATTCTCCTCACTGTGCATAAATGTGTTTTTGGAAGAAAACTATAAAAAGCAAGTGTATCTGTTTCAAGATGTGGTTGGTTCAAGGTGTTTTTTTTTGTCAAAAATCAAAAGAAGCTAGCAACACAAAATTAATCAAAAAAAGCAAACCACCAGAAGACTTGATCACCTTTACTAAGGAAGGAATATGAAGCAGAGAAGGAAGTGCTTTAGAGCCAAAGGTTACCACCTTATCTTATATGCAAGCATGGCTGCCAATGGTACCGTTTTCTTTAGTAATAATACGACTACTAACAAAAGCAGCAGGATGAATTATGATAGTCATAGTTATGTTATCTGCTTAGATACAACCAAATGTTCCAAAACCAATTGGAGAGCACTTCACAGTGCAGGTACACAATGACCCAAATGCATACTTTAACAACAGCCCAAGACATTTTCAAGATACTGTATCTGATTATACTTTTCACTTACTGAGAACACCCCATGAACAAGCAGGAACAGTTGTAGTAAAGGCCAAGGAGACCTACTGTAGTATTATGAGGGAAGAAATTCAGCATATTGCATATGCTAGACAGAATGCTAGGAATTATCATTTGATTTATGCCTTTTAGTTTGTTTGATTACTTCTGGTCTCTTAAAAGTACATTGTTTACCTGATTTGAGTGCAAATATACTCAAATTATGAAGTGCATGCACTTCAACTTCATTATTTAATTTAAACACTAATGTACTGGGATAGACTGAGTTGGCAATAACTGAATCAACGTTCAAATATTTCTGGACTGTATGTTCACCATAAAATGCCTAATGTAAAGGCACAATACAAATAAATTATTAATAAACACTGCCAATACATGCAGTTATTAAACCTACTTAACGAGTTTCACATTGATGTTTTCCTTAAAAGGAGACAGAAGTCAAGAAACTGCACAAACAATAATAATTACAGTGACCAATTTTACATTAAAACTCATCCTTGCCAAATAGTTCCACCACTCAGCACTTGACATGAAAGATAAACTTTAATCGTCTTACACAACCAACACTGATGCAGAACTTGTGTAATATTTTTGTAGTGGTCTCCAACTGTTCCTAAAAGATGCAGCAACAGATGAGGACATGAAGATTTAACAGCACTAATACATTCCTATTTGCAACGTAAGGCTCAGGCACCCACACACACCGCTAGTAAAAACAGTTAATGCAAGGTTTTCTGGATGGCCGGCTTTCGACCAGACCGCTGAATCATTACGTTTAGCCGGACACTTCTATTTACTCTAGCTGAACAAGAACAAGTTAGCTAGCTACTAAGGTAACACAACAGTTAGCACCAAAGGTCATTCAGGCATAAACACGCCCTCATCTCATCATAAATGCACAGGGACTCCATTAGATGTGTTGGTTCTATAGTGTCCATGACAGGTGGATTTAGGCCTAAAGATGATAGTTTGCTAGTCGGCTTCAAGCTCCAAATATCCAGCTAGCAAACTGCCTAGCTAGTTACGTGCCATTTTCTCCACCCATATTTAGACATGTCCCGCCTCATACACTAAAATTACTACTCAGAAGCAGGAACCTGATTGGATGTTTACTAATCAGTATCAACTAAAAATCCAATAGGTGGTCTAGGAGGAGTTTCTTCTGAATATAGGTGTGAAAAAACGCGGATTAGCAACTTAGCTGCTCTGCATACCATAACAGTGTAGCGGCTGGTCAGGCTAACTGCATAGCCAATAGGGTATATTGTTGAAAAAGAACAAAAACAACGATGAAATCACACAAGCTTGCCAAGGCCACCGATGAATGTCTATATGTGTTAAAGGTTGACTTAGTGTGTTTTTTACGTAACAGGGACTAAGAAGAAAAGTGCAGATGCGAGTGCGTCGTGTTTACCTTCCTGACGCCTTTGTAGATGTAGAAGTAGAGCTCCCGGCCCACATTGAAGCAGATTCTGTCGCCGTTTCCAGACTGGTCATTGACGTTCACAAAAGAGACTTTGACGGGATTTGAGCCTTGTGAATTGAAAGGCACCCTGTTGGGGCGGCTATATTCGGAGTGTGTAAGGAGTTTGTACGCGCCTTCTCGGGTGGTGAACTGAGTTTTAATTTCGTTCATCTCCTTCCCTCCTCCCTCCGCCGCCATCTTTGAAATTTGCATTCATCCTTCCCCAGGCCCGGATCTTACGCGTTGGGCATGCGCAATACCTACACAATAGATACGCTCGTCATTCGGTAATTAGCTGGTGTGAGTGTAGCGATGTCTTGTCTCAGACTGTCGCACTCAGGCTTTTGAATAAACAAACATTCTTTAAAGCAATTTTACAGATAGAGAAAAATACAATACATGGCAATGCATGCCCTCCTTTTCCTACAAAGCAATTGCAGAATAGTGCAACAAGTATACAACCTACATCTTGACTGAAATGATTTATTTTGGGTAGAGTTTTGTATTTTTGAGCAAGAGTAACATTGGTAACAGATTATCTTTTTTTACCATGCCAAACAACATCTTAACATATATATTATTTTAATTCTACAGTTTATGTATATGAGCTGTTTGTACTTGCAACATACAGTGGTGTGAAAAACTATTTGCCCCCTTCCTGATTTCTTATTCTTTTGCATGTTTGTCACACTTAAGTGTTTCTGCTCATCAAAAACCGTTAACTATTAGTCAAAGATAACATAATTGAACAAAAAATGCAGTTTTTAAATGATGGTTTTTATTATTTAGGGAGAAGAAAAAATCCAACCCTACATGGCCCTTTGTGAAAAAGTGATTGCCCCCCTTGTTAAAAAATAACTTAACTGTGGTTTATCACACCTGAGTTTAATTTCTGTAGTCACCCCCAGGCCTGATTACTGCCACACCTGTTTCAATCAAGAAATCACTTGAATAGGAGCTACCTGACACAGAGAAGTAGACCAAAAGCACCTCAAAAGCTAGACATCATGCCAAGTCCCAAAGAAATTCAGGAACAAATGAGAACAAAAGTAATTGAGATCTATCAGTCTGGTAAAGGTTATAAAGCCATTTCTAAAGCTTTGGGACTCCAGCGAACCACAGTAAGAGCCATTATCCACAAATGGTAAAAACATGAAACAGTGGTGAACCTTCCCAGGAGTGGCCCACGAGCCCTCCCAAGAGCGCAGAGACAACTCATCCGAAAGGCCACAAAAGACCCCAGGACAGCATCTAAAGAACTGCAGGCCTCACTTGCCTCAATTAAGGTCAGTGTTCACGACTCCACCATAAGAAAGAGACTGGGCAAAAACGGCCTGCATGGCAGATTTCCAAGGCGCAAATCACTTTTAAGCAAAAAGAACATTAAGGCTTGTCTCAATTTTGCTAAAAAACATCTCAATGATTGCCAAGACTTTTGGGAAAATACCTTGTGGACCGACGAGACAAAAGTTGAACTTTTTGGAAGGTGCGTGTCCCGTTACATCTGGCGTAAAAGTAACACAGCATTTCAGAAAAAGATCATCATACCAACAGTAAAATATGGTGGTGGTAGTGTGATGGTCTGGGGTTGTTTTGCTGCTTCAGGACCTGGAAGGCTTGCTGTGATAGATGGAACCATGAATTCTACTGTCTACCAAAAAATCCTGAAGGAGAATGTCCGGCCATCTGATCGATCTTGGGTGCTGCAGCAGGACAATGACCCAAAACACACCAGCAAATCCACCTCTGAATGGCTGAAGAAAAACAAAATGAAGACTTTGGAGTGGCCTAGTCAAAGTCCTGACCTGAATCCTATTGAGATGTTGTGGCATGACCTTAAAAAGGCGGTTCATGCTATAAAACCCTTAAATAAAGCTGAATTACAACAATTCTGCAAAGATGAGTGGGCCAAAATTCCTCCAGAGCGCTGTAAAAGACTCGTTGCAAGTTATCGCAAACGCTTGATTGCAGTTATTGCTGCTAAGGGTGGCCCAGCCAGTTATTAGGTTCAGGGGGCAATTACTTTTTCACATGGGCCATGTAGGTTAGGATTTTTTTCTCCCTAAATAATAAAAACATTATTTAAAAACTGCATTTTGTGTTTACTTGTGTTATCTTTGACTAATAGTTAAATGTGTTTGATGATCAGAAACATTTTGTGTGACAAACATGCAAAAGAATAAGAAAGCAGGAAGGGGGCAAATAGTTTTTCACACCACTGTATTTGTAAACTTAGTATGTACAGTATGTGTGTATTTTTATTATTACCATTATTATAATTATTATTAGCTACTCTGTTGGTTTTACATTAAGTTTTGTAGTAAAAACACTCAGTGTGTCTATCAATTATAGATTTAAGTTCTCTTAAAAGAGAGAAAAGGAAAGGCAAGAGTTTAGGAGTGATAGTAGGGACTTTGAATGTTGGGACCATGCCAGGGAAGGCAAGAGAGATGGTTGATATGATGCAGAGAAGGAAGGTGGATATACTGTGTGTCCTGGAGACCAGGTGAAAAGGTAGCAAGGCTAGAAGCTTAGGACAGTGGTTCTTAAAGTGTGGAGCACGCCCCACTAGTGGGGAATACAGATATGACAGGTGGGGCGCAATGAACGGGAGGGAATTAGTGCAAAATAAAAGGAAAGAACCTATTCTAATTCATGCTTTTGTTTATTGACAATAAAGATCGGACACTCGAAACTAAACAATCATACGCAATGAAATGGATCATTAATACAAAAAACAAGATAATATCAGAGACAAAGTGGAACTATAGTGCAACAATAACGGTTTAACGTTGGCAGGTTAATTGCAGAGGAACAATATATAAGTAAACATTCGGTATTATATATGTCATTTCATTTATTCCTATGTGTATGCTGATGTTTCTGTATTTTTGTTAAACATTACTATTTTATCAGGCAGTACTAGTCTGGCATTTCTAGTTTCCAGTGTGGTAACAAAGTTGCTTTTTGATCCTTCAGGCGTTGAACAGAGGGGAAGATCAATATCGTTCTACGCTTTTTGTTGGTGTGCAGCATTTTTCGATGATCCCTAAATCACTCGTTGCGCCGTAGAGAATTATGGTGTTTATGCTTTTAAACATGGACAGGATGACAGATGAGGTAAGACAGGAGTCCCCATGGACTATGATGTTTGCAGATGACATTGTGCTCTGTAGCGAGAGCAGGGAACAGGTGGAGGAAAATTTGGAGAGGTGGAGGTATGCTCTGGAAAGCAGAGGAATGAAGGTTAGCCGCAGCAAGACGGAATACATGTGTGTAAATGAGAGGGACCCAGGAGGATCGGTGAGGCTACAGGGAGCAGAGGTAAAGAAGGTGCAGGATTTTAAGTACTTAGGGTCAACGGTCCAGAGCAACGGAGAGTGTGGAAAGGAGGTGAAGAGGCGGGTACAGGCAGGTTGGAATGGGTGGAGAAAAGTGTCAGGTGTGTTGTGCGATAAAAGAGTATCAGCGAGAATGAAAGGAAAGGTGTACAGGACAGTGGTGAGACCAGCGATGCTCTACGGCTTAGAGACAGTGGCGCTGAAGAAAAGACAGGAGGCAGAGTTGGAGGTAGCAGAGCTGAAGATGTTGAGGTTCTCCTTGGGAGTGACAAGGATGGATAGAATTAAGAATGAGTTTATCAGAGGGACAACCCACATTAGATGTTTTGGAGATAAAGTTAGAGAGGCCAGATTGAGGTGGTTTGGACATGTTCAGAGAAGAGATTGTGAATATATCGGTATAAGGATGCTGAGGTTGGAACTGCCAGGCAGGAGTTCTAGAGGTAGACCAAAGAGAAGATTTATGGATGCAGTGAGAGAGGACATGAAGTTAGTTGGTGTAAGAAAAGAGGATGCAGAGGATAGGGTTAGATGGAGGCAAATGATTCGCTGTGGCGACCCCTGAAAGGGAACAGGCAAAAGACAAAGAAGAAGCGCTTTAAGTTCTCTTTTTCTTCTTCTTCTTCTTCTTATTTAATTTTACTTGTATAGCACTTTTAACAATATACATTGTCATAAAACATCTTCACAAAAATCCTACTCTCAACAGAGGTGGAGGTCTTTGACACACCTGTCCCCTATTTTTCATCGATCTCTCATTTATCCCAAAGAAGGTCAAAACCTCTTTACATGTCCACGAAGAAAGCCACACTTAATTACTCCCCTTTCTCTTTCTGTTTGTTACACATTAACAACTATCTCTAATCTCTTTCTATTGTCTTCCTAACAGCTCTCTCTCCATTACTCTTTAACAACGCTTCCTCCAATTCTCACCTTCTCTATTGTTCATGTAACAAACTGTTTCAGATGGGGAGGACCCTTTAACCTTGGAGGACAGAAATACGAGGAACTTTCCAACTTACCTTGGGCTGAAGAAGCTATTTGATTGAATAGTGAAATGTTTCTACTGAACTAAGAAATCCAGATGACCAGATATCCAGATAACCTCACCTGGATATATGAGAATCTTCTCAGACTCACAAAATTTTATTTCTTTGTATTAATAAGTTATACAGAGAGTCCTACCGTGAAGAAAGACGGAGAGACATGAATGTCGGCTTCAACCTAAAAAAAATCATTTATTATATTAAAGTTAATCAGCTTAATTTTAGTTTTAACCTTTTAACTATTTCTAAAAACTCTTTACCTCTTAATGACAGGTACTAACTCTAGTTCAAAACTATTGTCACCCTGTTAATTACGCTAACTGTTTGTCACCAGCTCCACCAGTCGCAGTTACATTTGTACTTCCTCCAAGTGTAGAAAAATATCTGTTGGAGGAGCTACAAAACTGGTTAAATAAAGAAACAAAACATAATATTTTTATAATAAAAAGTGTTAGTGGAACTGTTGCATTAAACCAATATCACATTTGAGGTTGTGCTGTTGTTCTTGATATCAGCATTCGACATTCAGGCTGCACCCACATGTCTATGACTGCATCACAGTCGTGCTGTTAACTAGAGCAACAGCACTTCCCTAGTGTTATGTTGCTTAAATATTATTAAGTCTTATGCAAAAGTTTAGGCACCCCTCAATAAATAACAGATTTTGGTGATTTAAATAGTTACTACTTATGCCATAAACTGAACAAAAATAAAAAATAATAATAATCCTTTTATTTTTTATCTTTGTCGCAAATTTTTAACATTGATGCATAGGTACTTCTTATGCCATAAATTGAACAAAAGTAAAAAATAAAAACTAATAATAATGTTTTTATTTTTTTACTTTGTTCAACTTATGACCAAAAGTAACTATGCATCAATGTTTGCTGAAAATATTGTGCATTTTTTTCATTTCCAAGAAAGACTGTGTTAACATCTTTTCAATTAAAAAATCACCAAAATCTGTTATTTAAGGGGTGTCTAAACTTTCGCATAAGACTGTATTGTATCATAATAATTTTACAATAATAGATTTTTATTTACTAATAATATAGCTTATTTGGATTATATGTAGGGTGTTTTGCTTTTTTCCCCCTTTGTTCTGGGTTACCTAGCTTCATAGTTAATTTGAAATAGTTGCTATCACATCTTCTAAAACCAGAAACTCAGAGTTTCCTAGGTCAGAGTAAGTTAACCCAGAGGTTGAGATTCATAACAGAGTTTGTTAAATATGCCTCCTGGAATTTCCCCCATTATCTCCATTACCCACCCCCCAATTAGGAGTCAATACAAAGACGAAACCATTTCACCTTAGAGGTGCTATATTACATAATAGTATATTAATAATTAGTATGTATTACATATTATATATGATCATATATTATATATTGTGGAGTTAATGTGGAAATTAGAGAAGGCGATGTCCGATAAAGGAGTATGTACTAGACCTATCTCAATGCAACATGGCAACATAGCTTGCAAGAGGTTCTGGTCGCTGAATCGCAGAATATACAGATCATGATCTAAAAACAGCATGGGCTTTATAGATATAAATTGACTTTTGAATGTCTCTTCTAGCTAAACAAACAAAACCCAAATGTCTCTGCTAGCTGTTTCATATTGGGACTTTCTGTTCCCTGAGTTAAGAAAAAAAATGATAAAGAATCAGAAAGTCTTAGTTTTAGTAATCAATCAATATCAAATTGGACCACAATGAATGCACAGCTAGTACCTCTGTTCTGAAACTAGGACATAATATTAATAATATATATTATTATTTATTAATAATATATATTAATATATATATATATATATTAATATATTAGTAATATACTCTTGTGACGACCCATGTATATGTGTGTCGTTTTTGGATTGAATTGCTCCGCCTCCTAATTAATTGGTTGTGGATGGGTTTGGTCAAGGACACCTTTTGCTTGGTTCGTGGTTGGCCTTTAAAAAAGGCAGCATCACAACTGGCCAGCAGGAGCTGCATGTGGGATTTTATTTTTTTTGGTTTCCGTTTACTTTCGTTTTATTTTGATGCATCCAACACTCCTACAGCCCATTTCATTTTTATGCATTTACTTAATTCTACACTACTGATTCTTGACTGTCTCATGCCACATTGTTTTGTTTCTGTAGAGTTCTATAATGTTAATTCGCTGTGGCGACCCCTGAAAGGGAACAGACGAAAGACAAAGAAGAAGAAGAGTTCTATAATGTTAATAAATTTTGTGTATTATTTGCACTTTCTCGTGTGTCCCCGTTTTTGTTGCGTCCTTTTCGAGCCATGGGGCGTAACAAATGGGGGCTCGTCCTCTGCGTTTTTCCCGGTTAGGGTCAGTGACTTGTTTCTTTTAAGACATGTCATTTTTGTTGTTTTGGCAATGCTGTAGTAAATGCGGGTAATAGCAGTTGTCTCAGTAGCACTTCCATGGAGTTGTGAACTGTCGCTGATAACACCCCCCAGGATCTAGAAATTAGACTGGGAAAAGGTAGATAAGGGGGAAATTCCGAATGTTTTTTGCACAAGTAGTTGCTTGTGGTTTGTGAGATATGTATGGCTGACCTTGAAAAGTTTGTTAAATCGCCTTCATATGCGTTGTAAAATGAATGCACAAAAGAATAACTATTACGAATCGCAGAGTATTATGAAATTGATGATAAGAGATTTAAAACAAGTACTATTTTGTAGGATTGAGTTAGAAAATAAATTAATGAGAAAAGGAATTTTAATACCTGAAATGGAGCAAACTCAAGATGTGCAGACACAAAGCGTATCTGCTTTACAGAGTATTTTAAATTTTGATCAACAAAAGGAGTTATTATTATTGCAAATAGATTATGAGAAAACAAAACAACAATCTGAACAAGGTAAACTCGAGTTAGAGAAAGCAAAGATGGAGCTGAAGTACCTAAAACGTAAATTGTTACAGGAAAGTAAGATTGATAGCGGTGCTTCAGGAGAAATCGGTGCTTGTGCAAGTTTTCCACTTCATCAAAATTTTAAACTTGTCCCTAAATTCAATGAACAAGATCCAGATGTATTTTTTACTCTTTTTGAACGTGTCGCTGAAATGCAAGGTTGGTCTAAAACAAATTGTGTGGCAGTGCGTGATAGTTGGCAAGGCTCAATTAGCTTTTTCTGCTTTGACTACGGAAAAGTCCAAAGATTATGATACTGTTAAGTCGGCAATGTTGAAAGTGTATGAGTTCGTGCCTGAAACATATCGCCAATGATTTAGATCATGTAAAATGATCCCAGGTCAGACCCATTTGGAGTTCGTGCGGGATTTAAGACGACATGTTACACGTTGGTTGGTTGGTTCAGTTTAAAACCTCTGTCTCTGAGCAAATTGTGATGTATGTTAACGAACACAAAGTTCAGTCTCCGGAAGAGGCCGCGTCCTTAGCTGATAACTTTGTGCTTATTCATAAGAAAACTGTTGCTGGTTGGCAGACACCGGATGAAGGGAACGTAGTTCCTTTACAGGCCAGTCGCATTTTTTCAAACAAAGTCGATCCGTCTAAAATTTGTAACTATTGTTGTGGAAAAGGGTACTGGAAAGCAGACTGTTTGATACTTGAAAATAAAAATAAACGGATTGAAATTAATAAATCTTAACCTACTGCAGTGGCCAATTCTATTCACTTTTATTCACAGCTAAATTTAATGTTAATGATTCTGATTGTTTTGCTTCTCTCATTCCTTTCATTCTTTCATTTCTTCCCTTCCCTCCCTTAGCAGAATTATCCAACCTGTCATCTGATGAGATTTAGCAGATCATCTCGTCATCTAACCCCACCACCTGTTCATTAGACCCAATCCCTTCCACAATGCTCCAGGCCATCTCACGAGACCTCCTTCCTTTCACCACAACCATCATCAACCATTCCATATCATCTGGTCATGTTCCTGCTGCTTTTAAGAAGGCAAGGGTTATTCTCATCTTCAAGAAACCCTGCCTGGACCCATCAAAAGTTAACAATTATGGCCGGTATCACTTCTCTCTTTCATTTCCAAAATTCTTGAAAGAACTGTTTATAACCAAATGTCTCTTTATCTCTCACAGAACAACCTTAATGATCCCAACAAATCTGGATTCAAAGTGGCACATTCTACAGAGACTGCCCTTCTGTCAGTCACTGAGAAGCTTCATGCTGCCAGATCTGCTAAACTGTCATCTGTCCTCATCCTCCTGGACCAGCTGCATTTGACACGGTGAACCACAATATTCTATTATTTATTCTTACAAGCCTTGGAATTTGTGGAACAGCATGGCAATGGTTTGCTTCTTACCTAGAAGATAGGTCATATGAGGTAACATGGAGGGGATATACATCTGCCCCACGTAGACTCTCTGCTGGTGTCCCGCAGGGCTCAGTACTTGGTCCTCTTCTGTTTTCCCTCTTTACCCGGTCTCTTGGTAAGGTCATATCATCGCAGGGATTTTCATACCATTGTTATGCAGATGACACCCAACTTACTCTCTCCGTTCCTCCCTCTGACACTCAGGTTTCCACCCGGATCTCAGCATTCTGGCAGACATCTCATCCTGGATGGCTGCTCATCAACTGAAGCTCAATCTCAATAAAACCGATCTGTTGTTTATCCCTTGTGACTTATCCCCATGTCAAGACCTTGTGATATCTCTGGACAACAACCAAATTCAATTCAATTCAATTTTATTTGTATAGCGCTTTTAGCAATTGTCATTGCTGCAAAGCAGCTTTACACAATTAAAAGAATTATTTAAGTTTGTATGAAATGTGAATGTGTATGAATCAAAATGGTCAGTTTGTCCCTGGTGAGCAAGCCAAGGGCGACAGTGGCAAGGAAAAACTCCCTGAGATGGTAATAGGAAGAAACCTTGAGAGGAACCAGACTCAACAGGGAACCCATCCTTATTTGGGTGAAAACAGATAGCAGGGATTGAAAGGGGGAGACAGGGGGAGAGAGGAAAGAGAAAGAGGGAGGACTAACTATGACAGCTCTAAAAGGGAGAGCCAAAAGAAAACACAAACATGAGGGCTTCCTGAGATGTAAAGCAAACAATCACCTCACCGTCAACAAACCTGAGTGATCAGTGAGAGTGAGGAAGAAAGCATCTAAACATACCAGTCCACCATAATACTCTACGTCCATGAGTCCCCTAGATCTGCTCCTTTACCTAAGGCAAATCTATTTATAAAAATGCTTGGCTAAATAAATAGGTTTTTAGCCTGGACTTAAACACTGAGACTGTGTTTGAGTCCTGGACACTATTTGGAAGACTATTCCATAATTTTGGGGCTTTGTAAGAAAAAGCTCTGCCCCCAGCTGTATTTTTCATAATACATGGTACTGACAGGCAGCCTAGGTAGGTGTGAAGTAGGTGTGGCGGTTCATAAGACACTAGCAGTTTGCCTTAGGTACTGCGGCACGAGACCATTTAATGCTTTATATGTCAAGAGTAGTATTTTAAAATCAATGCGGTCGTTAAAGTAGTAAATGACCTCCTAGTGGCCTCTGATCAGGGTTGTGTCACTATACTTGTGTTACTCGACCCCAGTGCAGCTTTTGACACTATTGATCATAGTATTCTCCTTCACAGATGAGAAAATGTAGTAGGAATTAAGGGAACGGCCCTCTCATGGCTCAGATCCTATTTGACTGATCGTTATCAGTTTGTAGATTTAGATGGTGACCATTCCTCATGTTCTCAAGTTGAGTTTGGTGTTCCACAGGGTTCTGTTTTAGGCCCACTGCTTTTTTCCCTTTACATGCTTCCTCTAGGCAACATAATTCGTAAACATGGTATTAGTTTTCATTGTTATGCTGATGACACAAGTATACGTTTCAGCAAAACCAGATGAGAAAAAACAGCTTACTAAAGTTGAGCAATGTGTGCAGGACATAAGAGATTGGATGTTAATTAATTTCCTTCTGCTTAATCCTGATAAGACAGAAGTTCTAGTCATAGGACCACAAGGAGCTAGAAGTAAGCTTTCTGATCACACTGTGATTTTAAATGGCCTTTCTGTTCCATCAAGTGCAACAGTAAAAGACCTCGGTGTGATTATAGATTTAAGCCTTTCATTTGAAGCACATGTAGATAATATTACCAGGATTGCATTCTTTCACCTCAGAAATATTGCCAAGATAAGAAATATATTGTCACCAAATGATGCAGAAAAACTAGTTCATGCTTTTATCACGTCTAGGTTGGATTATTGTAACGCCTTACTGTCTGGTTGGTTAACAAGGTGCTTAAACAAGCTTCAGTTAGTCCAGAATGCAGCAGCGAGAGTCCTCACTCGAACCAGAAGATATGAGCACATCACCCCTATGTTATCCACATTGCATTGGCTTCCTGTGAAATTTCGCATCGATTTTAAAATACTACTCTTGACGTATAAAGCATTAAATGTTCTCGCGCCGCAGTATCTGAATGAACTGCTAGTGTCTTACAATCCGCCACGCCTACTTCGATCAAAGGATGCAGGCTGCTTGTCAGTACCGCGTATTATTAAAACTACAGCAGGGGGCAGAGCTTTTTCTTACAAAGCCCCAAAGTTATGGAATAGTCTTCCAAATAGTTCGGGACTCAGACACAGTCTCAGTGTTTAAGTCCAGGCTAAAAACCTATTTATTTAGCCAAGCATTTTATAAATAGATTTGCCTTAGGTAAAGGAGCAGATCTGGGGGACTCATGGACTTAGAGTATTAGGTGAACTGGTATGTTTAGATGCTGTCTTCCCCACTCTCATTGATCACTCAGGTTTGTTGACGGTGAGGTGATTGGTTGCTTTACATCTCAGGGAGCCCTCATGTCTGTGTTTCCTTCTGGCTCTCCCTTTTTAGTTATGCTGTCATAGTTAGTCCTGCCGGAGTCTCTGCTTCACTCTGCACTAAATATACATTCACCTTATACATTGTTCGACTTTGACCATACCTAACTGTTATCTCTTTTGCTCTCTCCTTTTCTGCTCTATCCTCTCTGTCTCTTCGTCTCTCCTTGTTCCTCTACCTATCTCTCTGTCGAGCTATACATGTCGCTCCTGAGCTGCCAGTGATCCAGACCCCCTCTGCCCGCTGGACCTCTCTAACTCATCCTGAAGTCCTTGCTTCTGGTTGGAGATCTCATCACATGAATGCCCCGTGTGGTCTGCCTGGAATGCGTGTGGTAACTGGGATTGGTTCCACTCTTCCATGAAGGTGGTCCTGTCCTCGACTGATGCAGACAGCTGTTCTCTGAGGACTTGTGACTTCAGTCGCTCAATAGTTCAGGACTGGAATTTCTCACAGTCCACCTTAGCCTCCAGGAACAAACTGGACTTTAATCTTACACATCTCCTCTTATACTGAACTTCCAGTCTCGCATATTATTATGCACATCAATCCCTGCTATCTGTTTTCACCCAGATGAGGATGGGTTTCCAGTTGAGTCTGGTTCCTCTCAAGGTTTCTTCCTGTTACCATCTCAGGGAGTTTTTCCTTGCCACTGTCGCCATCGTCCTAGGCTTGCTCATCAGGGACAATCATATAATTTTGATTAATACACATTTACATTTCATAAATTTTTTTTGATTGTGTAAAGCTGCTTTGTGATGATGTAAATCGTTTAAAGCGCTATACAAATAAAATTGAATTGAATTGAATTGAAAATGTGTCGGTAAAGGATCTAATATACCAGTTGATTAATTTTCCAGAAGAGATGAGTGAAATTAGTTCATTCTTTTCAAGGGGAGTAAAGTATTCCAGGTTCTGATCTGACATGGCTAGATTAACATCTGCATCAATCTACATTGTTCGGTTTCAAAGCCTCAATTTTATGCCTAATATTTAAAATGTTATTATTAAAAAGTTCATGAAGTCCTCACTATTGCATGATGTTGTTGTGAAGATTTCTGCAGTGGTTTTATTTCTGGTTAATTTGGCTACAGCATTAAATAAAAATCTAGGATTATTTTTGTTATTTTCTATAAGAGTGAAGAGATATGATGATCTAGCTACACTAAGAGCTTTTCTATATATTTCAGGATACTCTCCTTCCATGCTATTTAAAATACTAACAATTTAGTTTGACGCCATTTATGTTTTAATTTCCGAGCGGTCTGTTTTAAAGTGTGCGTGTGATCGTTATACCAGGGAGCAAGTTTCTTATCTCTAACAATTTTTCTTTTAACTGGAGCTACATTATCTAAGGTATAGCGAAATGTCGACTCTAAATATTCAATCGCCTGATCGAGTTCTGTGGGGTCAGACGGTGATCTAATCGAAGTTGGGAACTCTCGGAGATTACTGATAAAACTCTGTTTGGTAGTTGATGTGAATGTACGTTTCATACGGTAGCGCGGCACTGTGCATACATTATTACTGTGACAAACTTGAATTGAGACAAGATAGTGATCTGAGATAACTTCAGATAGTGGAATTGTGAATAAATTTCTTATACTTAATCCGAATAATATTATTAAATCTAAAGTGTGACCTGCTTTATGAGTGGGTTACTCCTACCGAGTCCAGTATGGACATAAATGCTGTTTTCAGAGGGTCTTCTGGATTCTCAAAATTAATATTACAATCTTCAGCAATTAACACTTTGTCTACAGAAACGACTAGGTTTGAGAGGAAATCTGCAAATTCACTAAGAAATTCAAAGTACGGCCCTGGAGGTCTGTAAATGACAATTAGCGAAATCGACTAAGCTGACTTAATATAGTTAAATACACTTATGTTACTATAAAGAATTTCAAATGAATTAAATTTGTGTTCGTGTTTTTGTACAATAGTCAAATTATCGTTGTAAATAACTGCGACGCCTCCTCCTCTACCAGTTAACCGAGGCTGGTGTATGTAGCTGTATCCAGGAGGACTAGCTTCATTTAGAGCTACATACTCATCCTGTTTAATCCAGGTTTCTGTTAAACAGAGTATATCAAACTTCTGATCTATGATAATTTTATTAACTATAACTGCTTTAGATGCGAGAGATCTAATATTTAACAGTCCTAGCTTCAGATCAGAGGTGCCGGCTGCGCATTCAGTGTGCTCCGAGTTTGTGGTCTTTATGTTAATTAAATTACTAAAACAGACTTTCTGAGTCTTTCTAAATTTGTTTTTAGCTCGGGGAACAGACACAGTCTCAATTTAGTGAACCCTGAGTGACGACTCTATGCAGCTAGCAGACGGTTGGTTTAGCCTGTCTGTCTACTCCCTGGCTTGGGCTCTGGATTGTCACCGATTAACTAGGCCTCTTCTGAGCTATAATACAAGAAATGAGAGCAGCACCTTCCTGGAGTGGGATGGACACCGTCCCGCCCTAACAGGCAAGTTTTGCCCTCAAAGATCTTCCAATTATCTATGAAGCCCACGTTGTTTTCGGAGCGCCACCTGGACATCCAGCGGTTCAGCGACCATAACCTGCTGTAAGTTATGTCGCCACGTCTCATTGGGATGGGACCAGAGCATATTACTTCATCGGACATCGCCTTCGCTAATTTAAACACCTCTATAAAGTTATTCTTACTAACCTCTGACTGACGAAGGTGTATATCATTAGCTCCAGCATGTACTACTATCTTAGAGAACCTATGCTGTCCTAGAGCCCTAAGATTACCTGCTATGTCCGGTGCTCTGGCTCCCGGGATACATCTAACCACTGCCGCTGGTGCCCCTAAAGGCCTGGCTAATTTCACGTGTCTCAGTCTAGAGTCTCCTATAACCAGAGCTCTTTCAGGTTTTTCAGTGGGTGCATCACTGAGGAGAGAAAACCTGTTGGACACGTGAAGCACAGAAGAGGTGTGCTCCGGTGAGCTAGCCTTAGCGTTAGTTTTGGCTGATCGAGTATGCCGCCGAGTCGTCACCCACTCGCCCCGCAGTGAGGGCTCTGATGCCGGAGTCGGGGGCTGTTTATCTCCGCCTGCGGCACCCAGACTGTCCGCTACAGGAATAACACTGCTCTCACACTCTCTAACCCTCTCTAAAATCTGGATGCGCTCCTCTAACGCTGATATCTTCTCCGTCAGAGTGCTCACTAAGGCCTTGTTCACACGGGCGTTAAGTTTTTGGATAAACGAACGTGCTCTGAACGTCCTAGACGTTTACATTGCGTATTGTAGTGGCGCTTAATTGACTTCTACA